>NC_133350.1:3183745-3533745 GCF_030506205.2 Paramisgurnus dabryanus | reverse complement strand
GTTTAGGATACTGGAGTTTAGGATACTGGACATGCGGATGCTGGAGTTTAGGATACTGCAGTTTAGGATACTGGACATGCGGATGCTGGAGTTTAGGACACTGGATTTTAGGACACTGGAGTTTAGGATAATGGAGTTTAGGATACTGGACATGCGGATGCTGGAGTTTAGGATACTGGAGTTTAGGATACTGGAGTTTAGGATACTGGAGTTTAGGATACTGGAGTTTAGGATACTGGAGTTTAGGATACTGGAGTTTAGGATACTGGACATGCAGATGCTGGAGTTTAGGATACTGGAGTTTAGGAAACTGGAGTTTAGGATACTGGACATGCGGATGCTGGAGTTTAGGATACTGGAGTTTAGGATACTGGAGTTTAGGATACTGGACATGCGGATGCTGGAGTTTAGGATACTGGAGTTTAGGATGCTGGAGTTTAGGATGCTGGAGTTTAGGATACTGGAGTTTAGGTAACTGGACATGCGGATGCTGGAGTTTAGGATACTGGAGTTTAGGATACTGGACATGCGGATGCTGGAGTTTAGGATACTGGAGTTTAGGATAATGGAGTTTAGGATACTGGACATCCGGATGCTGGAGTTTAGGATACTGGAGTTTAGGATACTGGAGTTTAGGATACTGGAGTTTAGGATACTGGAGTTTAGGATACTGGACATGCGGATGCTGGACATGCGGATGCTGGAGTTTAGGATACTGGAGTTTAGGATACTGGACATGTGGATGCTGGAGTTTAGGATACTGGAGTTTAGGATACTGGACATGCGGATTCTGGAGTTTAGGATACTGGAGTTTAGGATACTGGAGTTTAGGATACTGGAGTTTAGGATACTGGAGTTTAGGATACTGGACATGCGGATGCTGGAGTTTAGGATACTGGAGTTTAGGATACTGGAGTTTAGGATACTGGAGTTTAGGATACTGGAGTTTAGGATACTGGAGTTTAGGATACTGGACAGGCGGATGCTGGAGTTTAGGATACTGGACAGGCGGATGCTGGAGTTTAGGATACTGGACAGGCGGATGCTGGAGTTTAGGATACTGGACATGCGGATGCTGGAGTTTAGGATACTGGACATGCGGATGCTGGAGTTTAGGATACTGGAGTTTAGGATACTGGAGTTTAGGATACTGGAGTTTAGGATACTGGAGTTTAGGATACTGGACATGCGGATGCTGGAGTTTAGGATACTGGAGTTTAGGATACTGGAGTTTAGGATACTGGACATGCGGATGCTGGAGTTTAGGATACTGGAGTTTAGGATACTGGACATGCGGATTCTGGAGTTTAGGATACTGGAGTTTAGGATACTGGAGTTTAGGATACTGGAGTTTAGGATACTGGACATGCGGATGCTGGAGTTTAGGATACTGGAGTTTAGGATACTGGAGTTTAGGATACTGGAGTTTAGGATACTGGAGTTTAGGATACTGGAGTTTAGGATACTGGACATGCGGATGCTGGAGTTTAGGATACTGGAGTTTAGGATACTGGAGTTTAGGATACTGGAGTTTAGGATACTGGACAGGCGGATGCTGGAGTTTAGGATACTGGACAGGCGGATGCTGGAGTTTAGGATACTGGACATGCGGATGCTGGAGTTTAGGATACTGGAGTTTAGGATGCTGGAGTTTAGGATACTGGAGTTTAGGATACTGGACAGGCGGACGCTGGAGTTTAGGATACTGGAGTTTAGGATACTGGACAGGCGGATGCTGGAGTTTCGGATACTGGAGTTTAGGATACTGGAGTTTAGGAGACTGGAGTTTAGGAGACTGGACATGCGGATGCTGGAGTTTAGGATACTGGAGTTTAGGATACTGGACAGGCGGATGCTGGAGTTTAGGATACTGGACATGCGGATGCTGGAGTTTAGGATACTGGAGTTTAGGGGACTGGACATGCACATGCTGGAGTTTAGGATACTGGAGTTTAGGATACTGGAGTTTAGGATACTGGACATGCGGATGCTGGAGTTTAGGATACTGGAGTTTAGGATACTGGAGTTTAGGATACTGGACATGCGGATGCTGGAGTTTAGGATACTGGAGTTTAGGATACTGGAGTTTAGGATACTGGACATGCGGATGCTGGAGTTTAGGATACTGGAGTTTAGGATACTGGACATGCGGATGCTGGAGTTTAGGATACTGGATTTTAAGATACTGGAGTTTAGGATACTGGACATGCGGATGCTGGAGTTTAGGATACTGGAGATTAGGATACTGGAGTTTAGGATACTGGAGTTTAGGATACTGGACAGGCGGATGCTGGAGTTTAGGATACTGGACAGGCGGATGCTGGAGTTTAGGATACTGGACATGCGGATGCTGGAGTTTGGGATACTGGAGTTAGGATGCTGGACTTTAGGATACTGGAGTTTAGGATACTGGACAGGCGGATGCTGGAGTTTAGGATACTGGACATGCGGATGCTGGAGTTTAGGATACTGGAGTTTAGGATACTGGACATGCGGATGCTGGAGTTTAGGATACTGGAGCTTAGGATACTGGAGTTTAGGATACTGGACATGCGGATGCTGGAGTTTAGGATACTGGAGTTTAGGATACTGGACATGCGGATGCTGGAGTTTAGGATACTGGAGTTTAGGATACTGGAGTTTAGGATACTGGAGTTTAGGATACTGGACATGCGGAAGCTGGAGTTTAGGATACTGGAGTTTAGGATACTGGACATGCGGATGCTGGAGTTTAGGATACTGGACATGCGGATGCTGGAGTTTAGGATACTGGAGTTTAGGATACTGGAGTTTAGGATACTGGAGTTTAGGATACTGGACATGCGGACGCTGGAGTTTAGGATACTGGAGTTTAGGATACTGTACATGCGGATGCTGGAGTTTAGGATGCTGGAGTTTAGGATACTGGAGTTTAGGATACTGGACATGCGGATGCTGGAGTTTAGGATGCTGGAGTTTAGGATACTGGAGTTTAGGATACTGGAGTTTAGGATACTGGACAGGCGGATGCTGGAGTTTAGGATACTGGACATGCGGATGCTGGAGTTTAGGATACTGGAGTTTAGGATACTGGAGTTTAGGATACTGGACATGCGGATGCTGGAGTTTAGGATACTGGAGTTTAGGATACTGGAGTTTAGGATACTGGACATGCGGATGCTGGAGTTTAGGATACTAGAGTTTAGGATGCTGGAGTTTAAGATACTGGAGTTTAGGATACTGGAGTTTAGGATACTGGAGTTTAGGATACTGGACATGCGGATGCTGGAGTATAGGATACTGGAGTTTAGGATACTGGAGTTTAGGATACTGGACATGCGGATGCTGGAGTTTAGGATACTGGACATGCGGATGCTGGAGTTTAGGATACTGGAGTTTAGGATACTGGAGTTTAGGATACTGGAGTTTAGGATACTGGACATGCGGACGCTGGAGTTTAGGATACTGGAGTTTAGGATACTGTACATGCGGATGCTGGAGTTTAGGATGCTGGAGTTTAGGATACTGGAGTTTAGGATACTGGACATGCGGATGCTGGAGTTTAGGATGCTGGAGTTTAGGATACTGGAGTTTAGGATACTGGACAGGCGGATGCTGGAGTTTAGGATACTGGACATGCGGATGCTGGAGTTTAGGATACTGGAGTTTAGGATACTGGAGTTTAGGATACTGGACATGCGGATGCTGGAGTTTAGGATACTGGAGTTTAGGATACTGGAGTTTAGGATACTGGACATGCGGATGCTGGAGTTTAGGATACTGGAGTTTAGGATGCTGGAGTTTAGGATACTGGAGTTTAAGATACTGGAGTTTAGGATACTGGACATGCGGATGCTGGAGTTTAGGATACTGGAGTTTAGGATACTGGAGTTTAGGATACTGGAGTTTAGGATACTGGACATGCGGATGCTGGAGTTTAGGATACTGGAGTTTAGGATACTGGACATGCGGATGCTGGAGTTTAGGATACTGGAGTTTAGGATACTGGACAGGCGGATGCTGGAGTTTAGGATACTGGACATGCGGATGCTGGAGTTTAGGATACTGGAGTTTAGGATGCTGGAGTTTAGGATGCTGGAGTTTAGGATGCTGGAGTTTAGGATGCTGGAGTTTAGGATGCTGGAGTTTAGGATACTGGACATGCGGATGCTGGAGTTTAGGATACTGGAGTTTAGGATACTGGACATGCGGATGCTGGAGTTTAGGATACTGGAGTTTAGGATACTGGAGTTTAGGATACTGGAGTTTAGGATACTGGAGTTTAGGATACTGGAGTTTAGGATACTGGAGTTTAGGATACTGGACAGGCGGATGCTGGAGTTTAGGATACTGGACAGGCGGATGCTGGAGTTTAGGATACTGGACAGGCGGATGCTGGAGTTTAGGATACTGGAGTTTAGGATGCTGGAGTTTAGGATACTGCACATGCGGATGCTGGAGTTTAGGATACTGGAGTTTAGGATACTGGAGTTTAGGATACTGGAGTTTAGGATACTGGACATGCGGATGCTGGAGTTTAGGATACTGGAGTTTAGGATGCTGGAGTTTAGGATACTGGAGTTTAGGATACTGGAGTTTAGGATACTGGACATGCGGATACTGGAGTTTAGGATACTGGAGTTTAGGATACTGGAGTTTAGGATACTGGACATGCGGATGCTGGAGTTTAGGATACTGGAGTTTAGGATACTGGAGTTTAGAATACTGGAGATGCGGATGCTGGAGTTTAGGATGCTGGAGTTTAGGATGCTGGAGTTTAGGATGCTGGAGTTTAGGATGCTGGAGTTTAGGATGCTGGAGTTTAGGATGCTGGAGTTTAGGATGCTGGAGTTTAGGATGCTGGAGTTTAGGATGCTGGAGTTTAGGATGCTGGACATGCGGATGCTGGAGTTTAGGATGCTGGAGTTTAGGATGCTGGAGTTTAGGATGCTGGAGTTTAGGATACTGGAGTTTAGGATACTGGAGTTTAGGATACTGGACATGCGGATGCTGGAGTTTAGGATACTTGAGTTAAAGATACTGGAGTTTAGGATACTGGACATGCGGATGCTGGAGTTTAGGATACTGGAGTTTAGGATACTGGAGTTTAGGATACTGGAGTTTAGGATACTGGAGTTTAGGATACTGGACATGCGGATGCTGGAGTTTAGGATACTGGAGTTTAGGATACTGGAGTTTAGGATACTGGAGTTTAGGATACTGGACATGCGGATGCTGGAGTTTAGGATACTGGAGATTAGGATACTGGAGATTAGGATACTGGACATGCGGATGCTGGAGTTTAGGATACTGGAGATTAGGATGCTGGAGTTTAGGATGCTGGAGTTTAGGATACTGGAGTTTAGGATACTGGACATGCGGATGCTGGAGTTTAGGATACTGGAGTTTAGGATACTGGACATGCGGATGCTGTAGTTTAGGATACTGGAGTTTAGGATACTGGAGTTTAGGATACTGGACATGCGGATGCTGGAGTTTAGGATACTGGAGTTTAGGATACTGGAGTTTAGGATACTGGAGTTTAGGATACTGGACATGCGGATGCTGGAGTTTAGGATACTGGAGTTTAGGATACTGGAGTTTAGGATACTGGACATGCGGATGCTGGAGTTTAGGATACTGGAGTTTAGGATACTGGACATGCGGATGCTGGAGTTTAGGATACTGGAGTTTAGGATACTGGACATGCGGATGCTGGAGTTTAGGATACTGGAGTTTAGGATACTGGAGTTTAGGATACTGGAGTTTAGGATACTGGAGTTTAGGATACTGGAGTTTAGGATACTGGACAGGCGGATGCTGGAGTTTAGGATACTGGACATGCGGATGCTGGAGTTTAGGATACTGGAGTTTAGGATACTGGAGTTTAGGATACTGGACATGCGGATGCTGGAGTTTAGGATACTGGAGTTTAGGATACTGGAGTTTAGGATACTGGAGTTTAGGATACTGGAGTTTAGGATACTGGAGTTTAGGATACTGGAGTTTAGGATACTGGACAGGCGGATGCTGGAGTTTAGGATACTGGACAGGCGGATGCTGGAGTTTAGGATACTGGACAGGCGGATGCTGGAGTTTAGGATACTGGAGTTTAGGATGCTGGAGTTTAGGATACTGCACATGCGGATGCTGGAGTTTAGGATACTGGAGTTTAGGATACTGGAGTTTAGGATACTGGAGTTTAGGATACTGGACATGCGGATGCTGGAGTTTAGGATACTGGAGTTTAGGATGCTGGAGTTTAGGATACTGGAGTTTAGGATACTGGAGTTTAGGATACTGGACATGCGGATACTGGAGTTTAGGATACTGGAGTTTAGGATACTGGAGTTTAGGATACTGGACATGCGGATGCTGGAGTTTAGGATACTGGAGTTTAGGATACTGGAGTTTAGAATACTGGAGATGCGGATGCTGGAGTTTAGGATGCTGGAGTTTAGGATGCTGGAGTTTAGGATGCTGGAGTTTAGGATGCTGGAGTTTAGGATGCTGGAGTTTAGGATGCTGGAGTTTAGGATGCTGGAGTTTAGGATGCTGGAGTTTAGGATGCTGGAGTTTAGGATTCTGGACAGGCGGATGCTGGAGTTTAGGATACTGGACAGGCGGATGCTGGAGTTTAGGATACTGGACATGCGGATGCTGGAGTTTAGGATACTGGAGTTTAGGATACTGGACAGGCGGACGCTGGAGTTTAGGATACTGGAGTTTAGGATACTGGACATGCGGATGCTGGAGTTTAGGATACTGGAGTTTAGGATACTGGAGTTTAGGATACTGGAGTTTAGGATACTGGAGTTTAGGATACTGGACAGGCGGACGCTGGAGTTTAGGATACTGGAGTTTAGGATACTGGACAGGCGGATACTGGAGTTTAGGATACTGGACATGCGGATGCTGGAGTTTAGGATACTGGAGTTTAGGATGCTGGAGTTTAGGATACTGGAGTTTAGGATACTGGACATGCGGATGCTGGAGTTTAGGATACTGGACATGCGGATGCTGGAGTTTAGGATACTGGAGTTTAGGATACTGGACATGCGGATGCTGGAGTTTAGGATACTGGAGTTTAGGATACTGGACAGGCGGATGCTGGAGTTTAGGATACTGGACATGCGGATGCTGGAGTTTAGGATACTGGAGTTTAGGATGCTGGAGTTTAGGATGCTGGAGTTTAGGATGCTGGAGTTTAGGATGCTGGAGTTTAGGATACTGGAGTTTAGGATACTGGACATGCGGATGCTGGAGTTTAGGATACTGGAGTTTAGGATACTGGAGTTTAGGATACTGGAGTTTAGGATACTGGACATGCGGATGCTGGAGTTTAGGATACTGGAGTTTAGGATACTGGAGTTTAGGATACTGGAGTTTAGGATACTGGAGTTTAGGATACTGGACAGGCGGATGCTGGAGTTTAGGATACTGGACAGGCGGATGCTGGAGTTTAGGATACTGGACATGCAGATGCTGGAGTTTAGGATACTGGAGTTTAGGATGCTGGAGTTTAGAATACTGGACATGCGGATGCTGGAGTTTAGGATACTGGAGTTTAGGATACTGGAGTTTAGGATACTGGAGTTTAGGATACTGGACATGCGGATGCTGGAGTTTAGGATGCTGGAGTTTAGGATACTGGAGTTTAGGATGCTGGAGTTTAGGATACTGGAGTTTAGGATACTGGAGTTTAGGATACTGGACATGCGGATACTGGAGTTTAGGATACTGGAGTTTAGGATACTGGACATGCGGATGCTGGAGTTTAGGATACTGGAGTTTAGGATACTGGAGTTTAGAATACTGGACATGCGGATGCTGGAGTTTAGGATGCTGGAGTTTAGGATGCTGGAGTTTAGGATGCTGGAGTTTAGGATGCTGGAGTTTAGGATGCTGGAGTTTAGGATGCTGGAGTTTAGGATGCTGGAGTTTAGGATGCTGGACATGCGGATGCTGGAGTTTAGGATGCTGGAGTTTAGGATGCTGGAGTTTAGGATGCTGGAGTTTAGGATGCTGGAGTTTAGGATGCTGGAGTTTAGGATACTGGACATGCGGATGCTGGAGTTTAGGATACTTGAGTTAAGGATACTGGAGTTTAGGATACTGGACATGCGGATGCTGGAGTTTAGGATACTGGAGTTTAGGATACTGGAGTTTAGGATACTGGAGTTTAGGATACTGGAGTTTAGGATACTGGAGTTTAGGATACTGGACATGCGGATGCTGGAGTTTAGGATACTGGAGTTTAGGATACTGGAGTTTAGGATACTGGACATGCGGATGCTGGAGTTTAGGATACTGGAGTTTAGGATACTGGACATGCGGATGCTGGAGTTTAGGATACTGGAGTTTAGGATACTGGACAGGCGGATGCTGGAGTTTAGGATACTGGACATGCGGATGCTGGAGTTTAGGATACTGGAGTTTAGGATGCTGGAGTTTAGGATGCTGGAGTTTAGGATGCTGGAGATTAGGATACTGGAGTTTAGGATACTGGACATGCGGATGCTGGAGTTTAGGATACTGGAGATTTGGATGCTGGAGTTTAGGATGCTGGAGTTTAGGATACTGGAGTTTAGGATACTGGACATGCGGATGCTGGAGTTTAGGATACTGGAGTTTAGGATACTGGAGTTTAGGATACTGGAGTTTAGGATACTGGACATGCGGATGCTGGAGTTTAGGATACTGGAGATTAGGATACTGGAGTTTAGGATACTGGACATGCGGATGCTGGAGTTTAGGATACTGGAGATTTGGATGCTGGAGTTTAGGATGCTGGAGTTTAGGATACTGGAGTTTAGGATACTGGAGTTTAGGATACTGGACATGCGGATGCTGGAGTTTAGGATACTGGAGTTTAGGATACTGGACATGCGGATGCTGGAGTTTAGGATACTGGAGTTTAGGATACTGGAGTTTAGGATACTGGAGTTTAGGATACTGGAGTTTAGGATACTGGACATGCGGATGCTGGAGTTTAGGATACTGGAGTTTAGGATACTGGAGTTTAGGATACTGGAGTTTAGGATACTGGACATGCGGATGCTGGAGTTTAGGATACTGGAGTTTAGGATACTGGACATGCGGATGCTGGAGTTTAGGATACTGGAGTTTAGGATACTGGACATGCGGATGCTGGAGTTTAAGATACTGGAGTTTAGGATACTGGACATGCGGATGCTGGAGTTTAGGATACTGGAGTTTAGGATACTGGAGTTTAGGATACTGGAGTTTAGGATACTGGACAGGCGGATGCTGGAGTTTAGGATACTGGACAGGCGGATGCTGGAGTTTAGGATACTGGACAGGCGGATGCTGGAGTTTAGGATACTGGACATGCGGATGCTGGAGTTTAGGATACTGGACATGCGGATGCTGGAGTTTAGGATACTGGACATGCGGATGCTGGAGTTTAGGATACTGGACATGCGGATGCTGGAGTTTAGGATACTGGAGTTTAGGATACTGGAGTTTAGGATACTGGAGTTTAGGATACTGGACATGCGGATGCTGGAGTTTAGGATACTGGAGTTTAGGATACTGGAGTTTAGGATACTGGACAGGCGGACGCTGGAGTTTAGGATACTGGAGTTTAGGATACTGGACAGGCGGATGCTGGAGTTTAGGATACTGGACATGCGGATGCTGGAGTTTAGGATACTGGAGTTTAGGATGCTGGAGTTTAGGATACTGGAGTTTAGGATACTGGACATGCGGATGCTGGAGTTTAGGATACTGGAGTTTAGGATACTGGAGTTTAGGATACTGGAGTTTAGGATACTGGACATGCGGATGCTGGAGTTTAGGATACTGGAGTTTAGAATACTGGACATGCGGATGCTGGAGTTTAGGATACTGGAGTTTAGGATACTGGACAGGCGGATGCTGGAGTTTAGGATACTGGACATGCGGATGCTGGAGTTTAGGATACTGGAGTTTAGGATGCTGGAGTTTAGGATGCTGGAGTTTAGGATGCTGGAGTTTAGGATGCTGGAGTTTAGGATGCTGGAGTTTAGGATACTGGAGTTTAGGATACTGGACATGCGGATGCTGGAGTTTAGGATACTGGAGTTTAGGATACTGGAGTTTAGGATACTGGACATGCGGATGCTGGAGTTTAGGATACTGGAGTTTAGGATACTGGAGTTTAGGATACTGGAGTTTAGGATACTGGAGTTTAGGATACTGGACAGGCGGATGCTGGAGTTTAGGATACTGGACAGGCGGATGCTGGAGTTTAGGATACTGGACATGCGGATGCTGGAGTTTAGGATACTGGAGTTTAGGATGCTGGAGTTTAGAATACTGGACATGCGGATGCTGGAGTTTAGGATACTGGAGTTTAGGATACTGGAGTTTAGGATACTGGAGTTTAGGATACTGGACATGCGGATGCTGGAGTTTAGGATACTGGAGTTTAGGATGCTGGAGTTTAGGATACTGGAGTTTAGGATACTGGAGTTTAGGATACTGGACATGCGGATACTGGAGTTTAGGATACTGGAGTTTAGGATACTGGACATGCGGATGCAGGAGTTTAGGATACTGGAGTTTAGGATACTGGAGTTTAGAATACTGGACATGCGGATGCTGGAGTTTAGGATGCTGGAGTTTAGGATGCTGGAGTTTAGGATGCTGGAGTTTAGGATGCTGGAGTTTAGGATGCTGGAGTTTAGGATGCTGGACATGCGGATGCTGGAGTTTAGGATGCTGGAGTTTAGGATGCTGGAGTTTAGGATGCTGGAGTTTAGGATGCTGGAGTTTAGGATGCTGGAGTTTAGGATACTGGACATGCGGATGCTGGAGTTTAGGATACTTGAGTTAAGGATACTGGAGTTTAGGATACTGGACATGCGGATGCTGGAGTTTAGGATACTGGAGTTTAGGATACTGGAGTTTAGGATACTGGAGTTTAGGATACTGGAGTTTAGGATACTGGACATGCGGATGCTGGAGTTTAGGATACTGGAGTTTAGGATACTGGAGTTTAGGATACTGGAGTTTAGGATACTGGACATGCGGATGCTGGAGTTTAGGATACTGGAGATTAGGATACTGGAGTTTAGGATACTGGACATGCGGATGCTGGAGTTTAGGATACTGGAGATTTGGATGCTGGAGTTTAGGATGCTGGAGTTTAGGATACTGGAGTTTAGGATACTGGAGTTTAGGATACTGGACATGCGGATGCTGGAGTTTAGGATACTGGAGTTTAGGATACTGGACATGCGGATGCTGGAGTTTAGGATACTGGAGTTTAGGATACTGGAGTTTAGGATACTGGACATGCGGATGCTGGAGTTTAGGATACTGGAGTTTAGGATACTGGAGTTTAGGATACTGGAGTTTAGGATACTGGACATGCGGATGCTGGAGTTTAGGATACTGGAGTTTAGGATACTGGACATGCGGATGCTGGAGTTTAGGATACTGGAGTTTAGGATACTGGACATGCGGATGCTGGAGTTTAGGATACTGGAGTTTAGGATACTGGACATGCGGATGCTGGAGTTTAGGATACTGGAGTTTAGGATACTGGAGTTTAGGATACTGGAGTTTGGGATACTGGAGTTTAGGATACTGGAGTTTAGGATACTGGACAGGCGGATGCTGGAGTTTAGGATACTGGACAGGCGGATGCTGGAGTTTAGGATACTGGACAGGCGGATGCTGGAGTTTAGGATACTGGACAGGCGGATGCTGGAGTTTAGGATACTGGAGTTTAGGATACTGGACAGGCGGACGCTGGAGTTTAGGATACTGGAGTTTAGGATACTGGACATGCGGATGCTGGAGTTTAGGATACTGGAGTTTAGGATACTGGAGTTTAGGATACTGGACATGCGGATGCTGGAGTTTAGGATACTGGAGTTTAGGATACTGGAGTTTAGGATACTGGACAGGCGGACGCTGGAGTTTAGGATACTGGAGTTTAGGATACTGGACAGGCGGATGCTGGAGTTTAGGATACTGGACATGCGGATGCTGGAGTTTAGGATACTGGAGTTTAGGATGCTGGAGTTTAGGATACTGGACAGGCGGACGCTGGAGTTTAGGATACTGGAGTTTAGGATACTGGACAGGCGGATGCTGGAGTTTAGGATACTGGACATGCGGATGCTGGAGTTTAGGATACTGGAGTTTAGGATACTGGAGTTTAGGATACTGGAGTTTAGGAGACTGGACATGCGGATGCTGGAGTTTAGGATACTGGAGTTTAGGATACTGGACATGCGGATGCTGGAGTTTAGGATACTGGAGTTTAGGATACTGGACATGCGGATGCTGGAGTTTAGGATACTGGAGTTTAGGATACTGGAGTTTAGGATACTGGAGTTTAGGATACTGGAGTTTAGGATACTGGACATGCGGATGCTGGAGTTTAGGATACTGGAGTTTAGGATACTGGAGTTTAGGATACTGGAGTTTAGGATACTGGACATGCGGATGCTGGAGTTTAGGATACTGGAGTTTAGGATACTGGAGTTTAGGATACTGGACATGCGGATGCTGGAGTTTAGGATACTGGAGTTTAGGATACTGGACATGCGGATGCTGGAGTTTAGGATACTGGAGTTTAGGATGCTGGAGTTTAGGATACTGGACATGCGGATGCTGGAGTTTAGGATACTGGAGTTTAGGATACTGGAGTTTAGGATACTGGAGTTTAGGATACTGGAGTTTAGGATACTGGAGTTTAGGATACTGGAGTTAAGGATACTGGAGTTTAGGATACTGGACAGGCGGATGCTGGAGTTTAGGATACTGGACAGGCGGATGCTGGAGTTTAGGATACTGGACAGGCGGATGCTGGAGTTTAGGATACTGGACAGGCGGATGCTGGAGTTTAGGATACTGGACATGCGGATGCTGGAGTTTAGGATACTGGAGTTTAGGATACTGGACAGGCGGACGCTGGAGTTTAGGATACTGGAGTTTAGGATACTGGACATGCGGATGCTGGAGTTTAGGATACTGGAGTTTAGGATACTGGAGTTTAGGATACTGGAGTTTAGGATACTGGACATGCGGATGCTGGAGTTTAGGATACTGGAGTTTAGGATGCTGGAGTTTAGGATACTGGAGTTTAGGATACTGGACAGGCGGACGCTGGAGTTTAGGATACTGGAGTTTAGGATACTGGACAGGCGGATGCTGGAGTTTAGGATACTGGACATGCGGATGCTGGAGTTTAGGATACTGGAGTTTAGGATACTGGAGTTTAGGAGACTGGAGTTTAGGAGACTGGAGTTTAGGAGACTGGAGTTTAGGAGACTGGAGTTTAGGAGACTGGACATGCGGATGCTGGAGTTTAGGATACTGGAGTTTAGGATACTGGACAGGCGGATGCTGGAGTTTAGGATACTGGACAGGCGGACGCTGGAGTTTAGGATACTGGAGTTTAGGATACTGGACAGGCGGATGCTGGAGTTTAGGATACTGGACATGCAGATGCTGGAGTTTAGGATACTGGAGTTTAGGATACTGGAGTTTAGGATACTGGAGTTTAGGAGACTGGACATGCGGATGCTGGAGTTTAGGATACTGGAGTTTAGGATACTGGACAGGCGGATGCTGGAGTTTAGGATACTGGACAGGCGGATGCTGGAGTTTAGGATACTGGAGTTTAGGATACTGGAGTTTAGGATACTGGAGTTTAGGAGACTGGACATGCGGATGCTGGAGTTTAGGATACTGGAGTTTAGGATACTGGAGTTTAGGATACTGGAGTTTAGGATACTGGAGTTTAGGATACTGGACATGCGGATGCTGGAGTTTAGGATACTGGAGTTTAGGATACTGGACAGGCGGATGCTGGAGTTTAGGATACTGGAGTTTAGGATACTGGACAGGCGGATGCTGGAGTTTAGGATACTGGACATGCGGATGCTGGAGTTTAGGATACTGGAGTTTAGGATGCTGGAGTTTAGGATGCTGGAGTTTAGGATACTGGACATGCGGATGCTGGAGTTTAGGATACTGGAGTTTAGGATACTGGAGTTTAGGATACTGGACAGGCGGACGCTGGAGTTTAGGATACTGGAGTTTAGGATACTGGACAGGCGGATGCTGGAGTTTAGGATACTGGACATGCGGATGCTGGAGTTTAGGATACTGGAGTTTAGGATGCTGGAGTTTAGGATACTGGAGTTTAGGATACTGGACAGGCGGACGCTGGAGTTTAGGATACTGGAGTTTAGGATACTGGACAGGCGGATGCTGGAGTTTAGGATACTGGACATGCGGATGCTGGAGTTTAGGATGCTGGAGTTTAGGATACTGGAGTTTAGGAGACTGGACATGCGGATGCTGGAGTTTAGGATACTGGACAGGCGGATGCTGGAGTTTAGGATACTGGACAGGCGGATGCTGGAGTTTAGGATACTGGAGTTTAGGATACTGGAGTTTAGGATACTGGAGTTTAGGATACTGGACATGCGGATGCTGGAGTTTAGGATACTGGAGTTTAGGATACTGGAGTTTAGGATACTGGACATGCGGATGCTGGAGTTTAGGATACTGGAGTTTAGGATACTGGACAGGCGGATGCTGGAGTTTAGGATACTGGACATGCGGATGCTGGAGTTTAGGATACTGGAGTTTAGGATACTGGACAGGCGGACGCTGGAGTTTAGGATACTGGAGTTTAGGATACTGGACATGCGGATGCTGGAGTTTAGGATACTGGAGTTTAGGATACTGGAGTTTAGGATACTGGACATGCGGATGCTGGAGTTTAGGATACTGGAGTTTAGGATACTGGAGTTTAGGATACTGGACATGCGGATGCTGGAGTTTAGGATACTGGAGTTTAGGATACTGGAGTTTAGGATACTGGACAGGCGGACGCTGGAGTTTAGGATACTGGAGTTTAGGATACTGGACAGGCGGATGCTGGAGTTTAGGATACTGGAGTTTAGAATGCTGGAGTTTAGGATACTGGAGTTTAGGATACTGGACAGGCGGAGTTTAGGATACTGGAGTTTAGGATACTGGACAGGCGGATGCTGGAGTTTAGGATACTGGACATGCGGATGCTGGAGTTTAGGATACTGGAGTTTAGGATACTGGACAGGCGGACGCTGGAGTTTAGGATACTGGAGTTTAGGATACTGGACAGGCGGATGCTGGAGTTTAGGATACTGGACATGCGGATGCTGGAGTTTAGGATACTGGAGTTTAGGATACTGGAGTTTAGGATACTGGAGTTTAGGATACTGGAGTTTAGGATACTGGAGTTTAGGATACTGGAGTTTAGGATACTGGACATGCGGATGCTGGAGTTTAGGATACTGGAGTTTAGGATACTAGACATGCGGATGCTGGAGTTTAGGATACTGGAGTTTAGGATACTGGAGTTTAGGATACTGGACATGCGGATGCTGGAGTTTAGGATACTGGAGTTTAGGATACTGGAGTTTAGGATACTGGAGTTTAGGATACTGGAGTTTAGGATACTGGACATGCGGATGCTGGAGTTTAGGATACTGGACATGCGGATGCTGGAGTTTAGGATACTGGAGTTTAGGATACTGGAGTTTAGGATACTGGAGTTTAGGATACTGGAGTTTAGGATACTGGAGTTTAGGATACTGGAGTTTAGGATACTGGAGTTTAGGATACTGGAGTTTAGGATACTGGACATGCGGATGCTGGAGTTTAGGATACTGGAGTTTAGGATACTGGAGTTTAGGATACTGGAGTTTAGGATACTGGAGTTTAGGATACTGGAGTTTAGGATACTGGACAGGCGGATGCTGGAGTTTAGGATACTGGACAGGCGGATGCTGGAGTTTAGGATACTGGACATGCGGATGCTGGAGTTTAGGATACTGGAGTTTAGGATGCTGGAGTTTAGGATACTGCACATGCGGATGCTGGAGTTTAGGATACTGGAGTTTAGGATACTGGAGTTTAGGATACTGGAGTTTAGGATACTGGAGTTTAGGATACTGGACATGCGGATGCTGGAGTTTAGGATACTGGAGTTTAGGATGCTGGAGTTTAGGATACTGGAGTTTAGGATACTGGAGTTTAGGATACTGGACATGCGGATACTGGAGTTTAGGATACTGGAGTTTAGGATACTGGAGTTTAGGATACTGGACATGCGGATGCTGGAGTTTAGGATGCTGGAGTTTAGGATACTGGAGTTTAGAATACTGGACATGCGGATGCTGGAGTTTAGGATGCTGGAGTTTAGGATACTGCACATGCGGATGCTGGAGTTTAGGATACTGGAGTTTAGGATACTGGAGTTTAGGATACTGGAGTTTAGGATACTGGACATGCGGATGCTGGAGTTTAGGATACTGGAGTTTAGGATGCTGGAGTGTAGGATACTGGAGTTTAGGATACTGGAGTTTAGGATACTGGAGTTTAGGATACTGGACAGGCGGATGCTGGAGTTTAGGATACTGGACAGGCGGATGCTGGAGTTTAGGATACTGGACAGGCGGATGCTGGAGTTTAGGATACTGGACATGCGGATGCTGGAGTTTAGGATACTGGAGTTTAGGATACTGGACAGGCGGACGCTGGAGTTTAGGATACTGGAGTTTAGGATACTGGACATGCGGATGCTGGAGTTTAGGATACTGGAGTTTAGGATACTGGAGTTTAGGATACTGGAGTTTAGGATACTGGACATGCGGATGCTGGAGTTTAGGATACTGGAGTTTAGGATACTGGACAGGCGGACGCTGGAGTTTAGGATACTGGAGTTTAGGATACTGGACAGGCGGATACTGGAGTTTAGGATACTGGACATGCGGATGCTGGAGTTTAGGATACTGGAGTTTAGGATGCTGGAGTTTAGGATACTGGAGTTTAGGATACTGGACATGCGGATGCTGGAGTTTAGGATACTGGAGTTTAGGATACTGGAGTTTAGGATACTGGAGTTTAGGATACTGGACATGCGGATGCTGGAGTTTAGGATACTGGAGTTTAGGATACTGGACATGCGGATGCTGGAGTTTAGGATACTGGAGTTTAGGATACTGGACAGGCGGATGCTGGAGTTTAGGATACTGGACATGCGGATGCTGGAGTTTAGGATACTGGAGTTTAGGATGCTGGAGTTTAGGATGCTGGAGTTTAGGATGCTGGAGTTTAGGATGCTGGAGTTTAGGATACTGGAGTTTAGGATACTGGACATGCGGATGCTGGAGTTTAGGATACTGGAGTTTAGGATACTGGAGTTTAGGATACTGGAGTTTAGGATACTGGACATGCGGATGCTGGAGTTTAGGATACTGGAGTTTAGGATACTGGAGTTTAGGATACTGGAGTTTAGGATACTGGAGTTTAGGATACTGGAGTTTAGGATACTGGACAGGCGGATGCTGGAGTTTAGGATACTGGACAGGCGGATGCTGGAGTTTAGGATACTGGACATGCAGATGCTGGAGTTTAGGATACTGGAGTTTAGGATGCTGGAGTTTAGAATACTGGACATGCGGATGCTGGAGTTTAGGATACTGGAGTTTAGGATACTGTAGTTTAGGATACTGGAGTTTAGGATACTGGACATGCGGATGCTGGAGTTTAGGATGCTGGAGTTTAGGATACTGGAGTTTAGGATGCTGGAGTTTAGGATACTGGAGTTTAGGATACTGGAGTTTAGGATACTGGACATGCGGATACTGGAGTTTAGGATACTGGAGTTTAGGATACTGGACATGCGGATGCTGGAGTTTAGGATACTGGAGTTTAGGATACTGGAGTTTAGAATACTGGACATGCGGATGCTGGAGTTTAGGATGCTGGAGTTTAGGATGCTGGAGTTTAGGATGCTGGAGTTTAGGATGCTGGAGTTTAGGATGCTGGAGTTTAGGATGCTGGACATGCGGATGCTGGAGTTTAGGATGCTGGAGTTTAGGATACTGGACATGCGGATGCTGGAGTTTAGGATACTTGAGTTAAGGATACTGGAGTTTAGGATACTGGACATGCGGATGCTGGAGTTTAGGATACTGGAGTTTAGGATACTGGAGTTTAGGATACTGGAGTTTAGGATACTGGAGTTTAGGATACTGGAGTTTAGGATACTGGACATGCGGATGCTGGAGTTTAGGATACTGGAGTTTAGGATACTGGAGTTTAGGATACTGGACATGCGGATGCTGGAGTTTAGGATACTGGAGATTAGGATACTGGAGTTTAGGATACTGGACATGCGGATGCTGGAGTTTAGGATACTGGAGTTTAGGATACTGGACATGCGGATGCTGGAGTTTAGGATACTGGAGTTTAGGATACTGGACAGGCGGATGCTGGAGTTTAGGATACTGGACATGCGGATGCTGGAGTTTAGGATACTGGAGATTTGGATGCTGGAGTTTAGGATGCTGGAGTTTAGGATGCTGGAGTTTAGGATACTGGAGTTTAGGATACTGGACATGCGGATGCTGGAGTTTAGGATACTGGAGTTTAGGATACTGGAGTTTAGGATACTGGACATGCGGATGCTGGAGTTTAGGATACTGGAGATTAGGATACTGGAGTTTAGGATACTGGACATGCGGATGCTGGAGTTTAGGATACTGGAGATTTGGATGCTGGAGTTTAGGATGCTGGAGTTTAGGATACTGGAGTTTAGGATACTGGAGTTTAGGATACTGGACATGCGGATGCTGGAGTTTAGGATACTGGAGTTTAGGATACTGGACATGCGGATGCTGGAGTTTAGGATACTGGAGTTTAGGATACTGGAGTTTAGGATACTGGAGTTTAGGATACTGGAGTTTAGGATACTGGACATGCGGATGCTGGAGTTTAGGATACTGGAGTTTAGGATACTGGAGTTTAGGATACTGGAGTTTAGGATACTGGACATGCGGATGCTGGAGTTTAGGATACTGGAGTTTAGGATACTGGACATGCGGATGCTGGAGTTTAGGATACTGGAGTTTAGGATACTGGACATGCGGATGCTGGAGTTTAGGATACTGGAGTTTAGGATACTGGACATGCGGATGCTGGAGTTTAGGATACTGGAGTTTAGGATACTGGAGTTTAGGATACTGGAGTTTAGGATACTGGACAGGCGGATGCTGGAGTTTAGGATACTGGACAGGCGGATGCTGGAGTTTAGGATACTGGACAGGCGGATGCTGGAGTTTAGGATACTGGACATGCGGATGCTGGAGTTTAGGATACTGGACATGCGGATGCTGGAGTTTAGGATACTGGACATGCGGATGCTGGAGTTTAGGATACTGGACATGCGGATGCTGGAGTTTAGGATACTGGAGTTTAGGATACTGGAGTTTAGGATACTGGAGTTTAGGATACTGGACATGCGGATGCTGGAGTTTAGGATACTGGAGTTTAGGATACTGGAGTTTAGGATACTGGACAGGCGGACGCTGGAGTTTAGGATACTGGAGTTTAGGATACTGGACAGGCGGATGCTGGAGTTTAGGATACTGGACATGCGGATGCTGGAGTTTAGGATACTGGAGTTTAGGATGCTGGAGTTTAGGATACTGGAGTTTAGGATACTGGAGTTTAGGATACTGGACATGCGGATGCTGGAGTTTAGGATACTGGAGTTTAGGATACTGGAGTTTAGGATACTGGAGTTTAGGATACTGGACATGCGGATGCTGGACATGCGGATGCTGGAGTTTAGGATACTGGAGTTTAGGATACTGGACATGCGGATGCTGGAGTTTAGGATACTGGAGTTTAGGATACTGGACAGGCGGATGCTGGAGTTTAGGATACTGGACATGCGGATGCTGGAGTTTAGGATACTGGAGTTTAGGATGCTGGAGTTTAGGATGCTGGAGTTTAGGATGCTGGAGTTTAGGATGCTGGAGTTTAGGATGCTGGAGTTTAGGATACTGGAGTTTAGGATACTGGAGTTTAGGATACTGGACATGCGGATGCTGGAGTTTAGGATACTGGAGTTTAGGATACTGGAGTTTAGGATACTGGACATGCGGATGCTGGAGTTTAGGATACTGGAGTTTAGGATACTGGAGTTTAGGATACTGGAGTTTAGGATACTGGAGTTTAGGATACTGGACAGGCGGATGCTGGAGTTTAGGATACTGGACAGGCGGATGCTGGAGTTTAGGATACTGGACATGCGGATGCTGGAGTTTAGGATACTGGAGTTTAGGATGCTGGAGTTTAGAATACTGGACATGCGGATGCTGGAGTTTAGGATACTGGAGTTTAGGATACTGGAGTTTAGGATACTGGAGTTTAGGATACTGGACATGCGGATGCTGGAGTTTAGGATACTGGAGTTTAGGATGCTGGAGTTTAGGATACTGGAGTTTAGGATACTGGAGTTTAGGATACTGGACATGCGGATACTGGAGTTTAGGATACTGGAGTTTAGGATACTGGACATGCGGATGCTGGAGTTTAGGATACTGGAGTTTAGGATACTGGAGTTTAGAATACTGGACATGCGGATGCTGGAGTTTAGGATGCTGGAGTTTAGGATGCTGGAGTTTAGGATGCTGGAGTTTAGGATGCTGGAGTTTAGGATGCTGGACATGCGGATGCTGGACATGCGGATGCTGGAGTTTAGGATGCTGGAGTTTAGGATGCTGGAGTTTAGGATGCTGGAGTTTAGGATGCTGGAGTTTAGGATACTGGACATGCGGATGCTGGAGTTTAGGATACTTGAGTTAAGGATACTGGAGTTTAGGATACTGGACATGCGGATGCTGGAGTTTAGGATACTGGAGTTTAGGATACTGGAGTTTAGGATACTGGAGTTTAGGATACTGGAGTTTAGGATACTGGAGTTTAGGATACTGGACATGCGGATGCTGGAGTTTAGGATACTGGAGTTTAGGATACTGGAGTTTAGGATACTGGACATGCGGATGCTGGAGTTTAGGATACTGGAGATTAGGATACTGGAGTTTAGGATACTGGACATGCGGATGCTGGAGTTTAGGATACTGGAGATTTGGATGCTGGAGTTTAGGATGCTGGAGTTTAGGATACTGGAGTTTAGGATACTGGAGTTTAGGATACTGGACATGCGGATGCTGGAGTTTAGGATACTGGAGTTTAGGATACTGGACATGCGGATGCTGGAGTTTAGGATACTGGAGTTTAGGATACTGGAGTTTAGGATACTGGAGTTTAGGATACTGGACATGCGGATGCTGGAGTTTAGGATACTGGAGTTTAGGATACTGGAGTTTAGGATACTGGAGTTTAGGATACTGGAGTTTAGGATACTGGACATGCAGATGCTGGAGTTTAGGATACTGGAGTTTAGGATACTGGACATGCGGATGCTGGAGTTTAGGATACTGGAGTTTAGGATACTGGACATGCGGATGCTGGAGTTTAGGATACTGGAGTTTAGGATACTGGACATGCGGATGCTGGAGTTTAGGATACTGGAGTTTAGGATACTGGAGTTTAGGATACTGGAGTTTAGGATACTGGAGTTTAGGATACTGGAGTTTAGGATACTGGACAGGCGGATGCTGGAGTTTAGGATACTGGACAGGCGGATGCTGGAGTTTAGGATACTGGACAGGCGGATGCTGGAGTTTAGGATACTGGACATGCGGATGCTGGAGTTTAGGATACTGGAGTTTAGGATACTGGACAGGCGGACGCTGGAGTTTAGGATACTGGAGTTTAGGATACTGGACATGCGGATGCTGGAGTTTAGGATACTGGAGTTTAGGATACTGGAGTTTAGGATACTGGACATGCGGATGCTGGAGTTTAGGATACTGGAGTTTAGGATACTGGAGTTTAGGATACTGGACAGGCGGACGCTGGAGTTTAGGATACTGGACAGGCGGATGCTGGAGTTTAGGATACTGGACATGCGGATGCTGGAGTTTAGGATACTGGAGTTTAGGATGCTGGAGTTTAGGATACTGGACAGGCGGACGCTGGAGTTTAGGATACTGGAGTTTAGGATACTGGACAGGCGGATGCTGGAGTTTAGGATACTGGACATGCGGATGCTGGAGTTTAGGATACTGGAGTTTAGGATACTGGAGTTTAGGATACTGGAGTTTAGGAGACTGGACATGCGGATGCTGGAGTTTAGGATACTGGAGTTTAGGATACTGGACATGCGGATGCTGGAGTTTAGGATACTGGAGTTTAGGATACTGGACATGCGGATGCTGGAGTTTAGGATACTGGAGTTTAGGATACTGGAGTTTAGGATACTGTAGTTTAGGATACTGGAGTTTAGGATACTGGACATGCGGATGCTGGAGTTTAGGATACTGGAGTTTAGGATACTGGAGTTTAGGATACTGGAGTTTAGGATACTGGAGTTTAGGATACTGGACATGCGGATGCTGGAGTTTAGGATACTGGAGTTTAGGATACTGGAGTTTAGGATACTGGACATGCGGATGCTGGAGTTTAGGATACTGGAGTTTAGGATACTGGACATGCGGATGCTGGAGTTTAGGATACTGGAGTTTAGGATGCTGGAGTTTAGGATACTGGACATGCGGATGCTGGAGTTTAGGATACTGGAGTTTAGGATACTGGAGTTTAGGATACTGGAGTTTAGGATACTGGAGTTTAGGATACTGGAGTTTAGGATACTGGAGTTTAGGATACTGGAGTTTAGGATACTGGAGTTTAGGATACTGGACAGGCGGATGCTGGAGTTTAGGATACTGGACAGGCGGATGCTGGAGTTTAGGATACTGGACAGGCGGATGCTGGAGTTTAGGATACTGGACAGGCGGATGCTGGAGTTTAGGATACTGGACATGCGGATGCTGGAGTTTAGGATACTGGAGTTTAGGATACTGGACAGGCGGACGCTGGAGTTTAGGATACTGGAGTTTAGGATACTGGACATGCGGATGCTGGAGTTTAGGATACTGGAGTTTAGGATACTGGAGTTTAGGATACTGGAGTTTAGGATACTGGACATGCGGATGCTGGAGTTTAGGATACTGGAGTTTAGGATGCTGGAGTTTAGGATACTGGAGTTTAGGATACTGGACAGGCGGACGCTGGAGTTTAGGATACTGGAGTTTAGGATACTGGACAGGCGGATGCTGGAGTTTAGGATACTGGACATGCGGATGCTGGAGTTTAGGATACTGGAGTTTAGGATACTGGAGTTTAGGAGACTGGAGTTTAGGAGACTGGAGTTTAGGAGACTGGAGTTTAGGAGACTGGAGTTTAGGAGACTGGAGTTTAGGAGACTGGACATGCGGATGCTGGAGTTTAGGATACTGGAGTTTAGGATACTGGACAGGCGGATGCTGGAGTTTAGGATACTGGACAGGCGGACGCTGGAGTTTAGGATACTGGAGTTTAGGATACTGGACAGGCGGATGCTGGAGTTTAGGATACTGGACATGCAGATGCTGGAGTTTAGGATACTGGAGTTTAGGATACTGGAGTTTAGGATACTGGAGTTTAGGAGACTGGACATGCGGATGCTGGAGTTTAGGATACTGGAGTTTAGGATACTGGACAGGCGGATGCTGGAGTTTAGGATACTGGACAGGCGGATGCTGGAGTTTAGGATACTGGAGTTTAGGATACTGGAGTTTAGGATACTGGAGTTTAGGAGACTGGACATGCGGATGCTGGAGTTTAGGATACTGGAGTTTAGGATACTGGAGTTTAGGATACTGGAGTTTAGGATACTGGAGTTTAGGATACTGGACATGCGGATGCTGGAGTTTAGGATACTGGAGTTTAGGATACTGGACAGGCGGATGCTGGAGTTTAGGATACTGGAGTTTAGGATACTGGACAGGCGGATGCTGGAGTTTAGGATACTGGACATGCGGATGCTGGAGTTTAGGATACTGGAGTTTAGGATGCTGGAGTTTAGGATGCTGGAGTTTAGGATACTGGACATGCGGATGCTGGAGTTTAGGATACTGGAGTTTAGGATACTGGAGTTTAGGATACTGGACAGGCGGACGCTGGAGTTTAGGATACTGGAGTTTAGGATACTGGACAGGCGGATGCTGGAGTTTAGGATACTGGACATGCGGATGCTGGAGTTTAGGATACTGGAGTTTAGGATGCTGGAGTTTAGGATACTGGAGTTTAGGATACTGGACAGGCGGACGCTGGAGTTTAGGATACTGGAGTTTAGGATACTGGACAGGCGGATGCTGGAGTTTAGGATACTGGACATGCGGATGCTGGAGTTTAGGATGCTGGAGTTTAGGATACTGGAGTTTAGGAGACTGGACATGCGGATGCTGGAGTTTAGGATACTGGAGTTTAGGATACTGGACAGGCGGATGCTGGAGTTTAGGATACTGGACAGGCGGATGCTGGAGTTTAGGATACTGGAGTTTAGGATACTGGAGTTTAGGATACTGGAGTTTAGGATACTGGACATGCGGATGCTGGAGTTTAGGATACTGGAGTTTAGGATACTGGAGTTTAGGATACTGGACATGCGGATGCTGGAGTTTAGGATACTGGAGTTTAGGATACTGGACAGGCGGATGCTGGAGTTTAGGATACTGGACATGCGGATGCTGGAGTTTAGGATACTGGAGTTTAGGATACTGGACAGGCGGACGCTGGAGTTTAGGATACTGGAGTTTAGGATACTGGACATGCGGATGCTGGAGTTTAGGATACTGGAGTTTAGGATACTGGAGTTTAGGATACTGGACATGCGGATGCTGGAGTTTAGGATACTGGAGTTTAGGATACTGGAGTTTAGGATACTGGACATGCGGATGCTGGAGTTTAGGATACTGGAGTTTAGGATACTGGAGTTTAGGATACTGGACAGGCGGACGCTGGAGTTTAGGATACTGGAGTTTAGGATACTGGACAGGCGGATGCTGGAGTTTAGGATACTGGAGTTTAGAATGCTGGAGTTTAGGATACTGGAGTTTAGGATACTGGACAGGCGGAGTTTAGGATACTGGAGTTTAGGATACTGGACAGGCGGATGCTGGAGTTTAGGATACTGGACATGCGGATGCTGGAGTTTAGGATACTGGAGTTTAGGATACTGGACAGGCGGACGCTGGAGTTTAGGATACTGGAGTTTAGGATACTGGACAGGCGGATGCTGGAGTTTAGGATACTGGACATGCGGATGCTGGAGTTTAGGATACTGGAGTTTAGGATACTGGAGTTTAGGATACTGGAGTTTAGGATACTGGAGTTTAGGATACTGGAGTTTAGGATACTGGAGTTTAGGAGACTGGACATGCGGATGCTGGAGTTTAGGATACTGGAGTTTAGGATACTGGACATGCGGATGCTGGAGTTTAGGATACTGGAGTTTAGGATACTGGAGTTTAGGATACTGGAGTTTAGGATACTGGACATGCGGATGCTGGAGTTTAGGATACTGGAGTTTAGGATACTAGACATGCGGATGCTGGAGTTTAGGATACTGGAGTTTAGGATACTGGAGTTTAGGATACTGGACATGCGGATGCTGGAGTTTAGGATACTGGAGTTTAGGATACTGGAGTTTAGGATACTGGAGTTTAGGATACTGGAGTTTAGGATACTGGACATGCGGATGCTGGAGTTTAGGATACTGGACATGCGGATGCTGGAGTTTAGGATACTGGACATGCGGATGCTGGAGTTTAGGATACTGGAGTTTAGGATACTGGAGTTTAGGATACTGGAGTTTAGGATACTGGAGTTTAGGATACTGGAGTTTAGGATACTGGAGTTTAGGATACTGGAGTTTAGGATACTGGACATGCGGATGCTGGAGTTTAGGATACTGGAGTTTAGGATACTGGAGTTTAGGATACTGGAGTTTAGGATACTGGAGTTTAGGATACTGGACAGGCGGATGCTGGAGTTTAGGATACTGGACAGGCGGATGCTGGAGTTTAGGATACTGGACATGCGGATGCTGGAGTTTAGGATACTGGAGTTTAGGATGCTGGAGTTTAGGATACTGCACATGCGGATGCTGGAGTTTAGGATACTGGAGTTTAGGATACTGGAGTTTAGGATACTGGAGTTTAGGATACTGGACATGCGGATGCTGGAGTTTAGGATACTGGAGTTTAGGATGCTGGAGTTTAGGATACTGGAGTTTAGGATACTGGAGTTTAGGATACTGGACATGCGGATACTGGAGTTTAGGATACTGGAGTTTAGGATACTGGAGTTTAGGATACTGGACATGCGGATGCTGGAGTTTAGGATGCTGGAGTTTAGGATACTGGAGTTTAGAATACTGGACATGCGGATGCTGGAGTTTAGGATGCTGGAGTTTAGGATGCTGGAGTTTAGGATACTGCACATGCGGATGCTGGAGTTTAGGATACTGGAGTTTAGGATACTGGAGTTTAGGATACTGGAGTTTAGGATACTGGACATGCGGATGCTGGAGTTTAGGATACTGGAGTTTAGGATGCTGGAGTTTAGGATACTGGAGTTTAGGATACTGGAGTTTAGGATACTGGACATGCGGATGCTGGAGTTTAGGATACTGGAGTTTAGGATACTGGACATGCGGATGCTGGAGTTTAGGATACTGGAGTTTAGGATACTGGAGTTTAGGATACTGGACATGCGGATGCTGGAGTTTAGGATACTGGAGTTTAGGATACTGGAGTTTAGGATACTGGAGTTTAGGATACTGGACATGCGGATGCTGGAGTTTAGGATACTGGAGTTTAGGATACTGGACATGCGGATGCTGGAGTTTAGGATACTGGAGTTTAGGATACTGGAGTTTAGGATACTGGAGTTTAGGATACTGGAGTTTAGGATACTGGACATGCGGATGCTGGAGTTTAGGATACTGGAGTTTAGGATACTGGAGTTTAGGATACTGGAGTTTAGGATACTGGAGTTTAGGATACTGGAGTTTAGGATACTGGAGTTTAGGATACTGGACAGGCGGATGCTGGAGTTTAGGATACTGGACAGGCGGATGCTGGAGTTTAGGATACTGGACATGCGGATGCTGGAGTTTAGGATGCTGGAGTTTAGGATACTGGAGTTTAGGATACTGGACAGGCGGACGCTGGAGTTTAGGATACTGGAGTTTAGGATACTGGACATGCGGATGCTGGAGTTTAGGATACTGGAGTTTAGGATACTGGAGTTTAGGATACTGGACATGCGGATGCTGGAGTTTAGGATACTGGAGTTTAGGATACTGGAGTTTAGGATACTGGAGTTTAGGATACTGGAGTTTAGGATACTGGAGTTTAGGATACTGGACAGGCGGATGCTGGAGTTTAGGATACTGGACAGGCGGATGCTGGAGTTTAGGATACTGGACATGCGGATGCTGGAGTTTAGGATACTGGACATGCGGATGCTGGAGTTTAGGATGCTGGAGTTTAGGATACTGGAGTTTAGGATACTGGACAGGCGGACGCTGGAGTTTAGGATACTGGAGTTTAGGATACTGGACATGCGGATGCTGGAGTTTAGGATACTGGAGTTTAGGATACTGGACATGCGGATGCTGGAGTTTAGGATGCTGGAGTTTAGGATACTGGAGTTTAGGATACTGGACATGCGGATGCTGGAGTTTAGGATACTGGAGTTTAGGATACTGGAGTTTAGGATACTGGAGTTTAGGATACTGGACATGCGGATGCTGGAGTTTAGGATACTGGAGTTTAGGATACTGGAGTTTAGGATACTGGAGTTTAGGATACTGGAGTTTAGGATACTGGAGTTTAGGATACTGGAGTTTAGGATACTGGAGTTTAGGATACTGGAGTTTAGGATACTGGACAGGCGGATGCTGGAGTTTAGGATACTGGAGTTTAGGATACTGGACAGGCGGACGCTGGAGTTTAGGATACTGGAGTTTAGGATACTGGACATGCGGATGCTGGAGTTTAGGATACTGGAGTTTAGGATACTGGACATGCGGATGCTGGAGTTTAGGATACTGGAGTTTAGGATACTGGACAGGCGGATGCTGGAGTTTAGGATACTGGACAGGCGGATGCTGGAGTTTAGGATACTGGACATGCGGATGCTGGAGTTTAGGATACTGGAGTTTAGGATGCTGGAGTTTAGGATACTGGAGTTTAGGATACTGGACAGGCGGACGCTGGAGTTTAGGATACTGGAGTTTAGGATACTGGACATGCGGATGCTGGAGTTTAGGATGCTGGATATGCGGATGCTGGAGTTTAGGATGCTGGATATGCGGATGCTGGAGTTTAGGATGCTGGATATGCGGATGCTGGAATTTTGGATGCTGGAGTTTAGGATACTGGATATGCGGATGCTGGAGTTTAGGATACTGGATATGCGGATGCTGGAGTTTAGGATACTGGAGTTTAGGATGCTGGAGTTTAGGATACTGGACATGCGGATGCTGGAGATTAGGATACTGGAGTTTAGGATAATGGACATGCGGATGCTGGAGTTTAGGATACTGGAGTTTAGGAAACTGGACATGCGGATGCTGGAGTTTAGGATACTGGACATGCGGATGCTGGAGTTTAGGATACTGGACATGCGGATGCTGGAGATTAGGATACTGGAGTTTAGGATACTGGACATGCGGATGCTGTAGTTTAGGATACTGGAGTTTAGGATACTGGATATGCGGATGCTGGAGTTTAGGATACTGGACATGCGGATGCTGGAGTTTAGGATACTGGACATGCGGATGCTGGAGTTTAGGATACTGGAGTTTAGGATACTGGACATGCGGATGCTGGAGTTTAGGATACTGGACATGCGGATGCTGGAGTTTAGGATACTGGACATGCGGATGCTGGAGTTTAGGATACTGGAGTTTAGGATACTGGAGTTTAGGATACTGGAGTTTAGGATACTGGAGATTAGGATACTGGAGATTAGGATACTGGAGATTAGGATACTGGAGATTAGGATACTGGAGATTAGGATACTGGAGTTTAGGATACTGGAGTTTAGGATACTGGACAGGCGGATGCTGGAGTTTAGGATACTGGACAGGCGGATGCTGGAGTTTAGGATACTGGACAGGCGGATGCTGGAGTTTAGGATACTGGAGTTTAGGATGCTGGAGTTTAGGATACTGGACAGGCGGACGCTGGAGTTTAGGATACTGGAGTTTAGGATACTGGACATGCGGATGCTGGAGTTTAGGATACTGGAGTTTAGGATACTGGAGTTTAGGATACTGGACATGCGGATGCTGGAGTTTAGGATACTGGAGTTTAGGATACTGGAGTTTAGGATACTGGACATGCGGATGCTGGAGTTTAGGATACTGGAGTTTAGGATACTGGAGTTTAGGATACTGGAGTTTAGGATACTGGACATGCGGATGCTGGAGTTTAGGATACTGGAGTTTAGGATACTGGAGTTTAGGATACTAGACATGCGGATGCTGGAGTTTAGGATACTGGAGTTTAGGATACTGGAGATTAGGATACTGGAGATTAGGATACTGGAGTTTAGGATACTGGAGTTTAGGATACTGGACAGGCGGATGCTGGAGTTTAGGATACTGGACAGGCGGATGCTGGAGTTTAGGATACTGGACAGGCGGATGCTGGAGTTTAGGATACTGGACAGGCGGATGCTGGAGTTTAGGATACTGGAGTTTAGGATGCTGGAGTTTAGGATGCTGGACAGGCGGATGCTGGAGTTTAGGATACTGGAGTTTAGGATACTGGAGTTTAGGATACTGGAGTTTAGGATACTGGACATGCGGATGCTGGAGTTTAGGATACTGGAGTTTAGGATACTGGAGTTTAGGATACTGGAGTTTAGGATACTGGAGTTTAGGATACTGGACATGCGGATGCTGGAGTTTAGGATACTGGAGTTTAGGATACTGGAGTTTAGGATACTGGAGTTTAGGATACTGGAGTTTAGGATACTGGAGTTTAGGATACTGGAGTTTAGGGTACTGGAGTTTAGGGTACTGGAGTTTAGGGTACTGGACATGCGGATGCTGGAGTTTAGGATATTGGAGTTTAGGATACTGGACATGCGGATGCTGGAGTTTAGGATACTGGAGTTTAGGATACTGGAGTTTAGGATACTGGAGTTTAGGATTCTGGAGTTTAGGATATTGGAGTTTAGGATACTGGAGTTTAGGATACTGGAGTTTAGGATACTGGAGATTAGGATACTGGAGTTTAGGATACTGGAGATTAGGATACTGGAGTTTAGGATACTGGAGTTTAGGATACTGGAGTTTAGGATACTGGACAGGCGGATGCTGGAGTTTAGGATACTGGACAGGCGGATGCTGGAGTTTAGGATACTGGACAGGCGGATGCTGGAGTTTAGGATACTGGAGTTTAGGATGCTGGAGTTTAGGATACTGGACAGGCGGACGCTGGAGTTTAGGATACTGGAGTTTAGGATACTGGACATGCGGATGCTGGAGTTTAGGATACTGGAGTTTAGGATACTGGAGTTTAGGATACTGGACATGCGGATGCTGGAGTTTAGGATACTGGAGTGTAGGATACTGGAGTTTAGGATACTGGACATGCGGATGCTGGAGTTTAGGATACTGGAGTTTAGGATACTGGACATGCGGATGCTGGAGTTTAGGATACTGGAGTTTAGGATACTGGAGTTTAGGATACTGGAGTTTAGGATACTGGACATGCGGATGCTGGAGTTTAGGATACTGGAGTTTAGGATACTAGACATGCGGATGCTGGAGTTTAGGATACTGGAGTTTAGGATACTGGAGTTTAGGATACTGGACATGCGGATGCTGGAGTTTAGGATACTGGAGTTTAGGATACTGGAGTTTAGGATACTGGAGTTTAGGATACTGGACATGCGGATGCTGGAGTTTAGGATACTGGAGTTTAGGATACTGGAGTTTAGGATACTGGAGTTTAGGATGCTGGAGTTTAGGATACTGGAGTTTAGGATACTGGAGTTTAGGATACTGGAGTTTAGGATACTGGAGTTTAGGATACTGGACATGCGGATGCTGGAGTTTAGGATACTGGAGTTTAGGATACTGGAGTTTAGGATACTGGACATGCGGATGCTGGAGTTTAGGATACTGGAGTTTAGGATACTGGACAGGCGGATGCTGGAGTTTAGGATACTGGACATGCGGATGCTGGAGTTTAGGATACTGGAGTTTAGGATACTGGACAGGCGGACGCTGGAGTTTAGGATACTGGAGTTTAGGATACTGGACATGCGGATGCTGGAGTTTAGGATACTGGAGTTTAGGATACTGGAGTTTAGGATACTGGACATGCGGATGCTGGAGTTTAGGATACTGGAGTTTAGGATACTGGAGTTTAGGATACTGGACATGCGGATGCTGGAGTTTAGGATACTGGAGTTTAGGATGCTGGAGTTTAGGATACTGGACAGGCGGACGCTGGAGTTTAGGATACTGGAGTTTAGGATACTGGACAGGCGGATGCTGGAGTTTAGGATACTGGAGTTTAGAATGCTGGAGTTTAGGATACTGGAGTTTAGGATACTGGACAGGCGGAGTTTAGGATACTGGAGTTTAGGATACTGGACAGGCGGATGCTGGAGTTTAGGATACTGGACATGCGGATGCTGGAGTTTAGGATACTGGAGTTTAGGATACTGGACAGGCGGACGCTGGAGTTTAGGATACTGGAGTTTAGGATACTGGACAGGCGGATGCTGGAGTTTAGGATACTGGACATGCGGATGCTGGAGTTTAGGATACTGGAGTTTAGGATACTGGAGTTTAGGATACTGGAGTTTAGGATACTGGAGTTTAGGATACTGGAGTTTAGGATACTGGAGTTTAGGATACTGGAGTTTAGGAGACTGGACATGCGGATGCTGGAGTTTAGGATACTGGAGTTTAGGATACTGGACATGCGGATGCTGGAGTTTAGGATACTGGAGTTTAGGATACTGGAGTTTAGGATACTGGACATGCGGATGCTGGAGTTTAGGATACTGGAGTTTAGGATACTGGAGTTTAGGATACTGGAGTTTAGGATACTGGAGTTTAGGATACTGGACATGCGGATGCTGGAGTTTAGGATACTGGACATGCGGATGCTGGAGTTTAGGATACTGGACATGCGGATGCTGGAGTTTAGGATACTGGAGTTTAGGATACTGGAGTTTAGGATACTGGAGTTTAGGATACTGGAGTTTAGGATACTGGAGTTTAGGATACTGGAGTTTAGGATACTGGAGTTTAGGATACTGGAGTTTAGGATACTGGACATGCGGATGCTGGAGTTTAGGATACTGGAGTTTAGGATACTGGAGTTTAGGATACTGGAGTTTAGGATACTGGAGTTTAGGATACTGGACAGGCGGATGCTGGAGTTTAGGATACTGGACAGGCGGATGCTGGAGTTTAGGATACTGGACATGCGGATGCTGGAGTTTAGGATACTGGAGTTTAGGATGCTGGAGTTTAGGATACTGCACATGCGGATGCTGGAGTTTAGGATACTGGAGTTTAGGATACTGGAGTTTAGGATACTGGAGTTTAGGATACTGGACATGCGGATGCTGGAGTTTAGGATACTGGAGTTTAGGATGCTGGAGTTTAGGATACTGGAGTTTAGGATACTGGAGTTTAGGATACTGGACATGCGGATACTGGAGTTTAGGATACTGGAGTTTAGGATACTGGAGTTTAGGATACTGGACATGCGGATGCTGGAGTTTAGGATGCTGGAGTTTAGGATACTGGAGTTTAGAATACTGGACATGCGGATGCTGGAGTTTAGGATGCTGGAGTTTAGGATGCTGGAGTTTAGGATACTGCACATGCGGATGCTGGAGTTTAGGATACTGGAGTTTAGGATACTGGAGTTTAGGATACTGGAGTTTAGGATACTGGACATGCGGATGCTGGAGTTTAGGATACTGGAGTTTAGGATGCTGGAGTTTAGGATACTGGAGTTTAGGATACTGGAGTTTAGGATACTGGACATGCGGATGCTGGAGTTTAGGATACTGGAGTTTAGGATACTGGACATGCGGATGCTGGAGTTTAGGATACTGGAGTTTAGGATACTGGAGTTTAGGATACTGGACATGCGGATGCTGGAGTTTAGGATACTGGAGTTTAGGATACTGGAGTTTAGGATACTGGAGTTTAGGATACTGGACATGCGGATGCTGGAGTTTAGGATACTGGAGTTTAGGATACTGGACATGCGGATGCTGGAGTTTAGGATACTGGAGTTTAGGATACTGGAGTTTAGGATACTGGAGTTTAGGATACTGGAGTTTAGGATACTGGACATGCGGATGCTGGAGTTTAGGATACTGGAGTTTAGGATACTGGAGTTTAGGATACTGGAGTTTAGGATACTGGAGTTTAGGATACTGGAGTTTAGGATACTGGACAGGCGGATGCTGGAGTTTAGGATACTGGACAGGCGGATGCTGGAGTTTAGGATACTGGACATGCGGATGCTGGAGTTTAGGATGCTGGAGTTTAGGATACTGGAGTTTAGGATACTGGACAGGCGGACGCTGGAGTTTAGGATACTGGAGTTTAGGATACTGGACATGCGGATGCTGGAGTTTAGGATACTGGAGTTTAGGATACTGGAGTTTAGGATACTGGACATGCGGATGCTGGAGTTTAGGATACTGGAGTTTAGGATACTGGAGTTTAGGATACTGGAGTTTAGGATACTGGAGTTTAGGATACTGGAGTTTAGGATACTGGACAGGCGGATGCTGGAGTTTAGGATACTGGACAGGCGGATGCTGGAGTTTAGGATACTGGACATGCGGATGCTGGAGTTTAGGATACTGGACATGCGGATGCTGGAGTTTAGGATGCTGGAGTTTAGGATACTGGAGTTTAGGATACTGGACAGGCGGACGCTGGAGTTTAGGATACTGGAGTTTAGGATACTGGACATGCGGATGCTGGAGTTTAGGATACTGGAGTTTAGGATACTGGACATGCGGATGCTGGAGTTTAGGATGCTGGAGTTTAGGATACTGGAGTTTAGGATACTGGACATGCGGATGCTGGAGTTTAGGATACTGGAGTTTAGGATACTGGAGTTTAGGATACTGGAGTTTAGGATACTGGACATGCGGATGCTGGAGTTTAGGATACTGGAGTTTAGGATACTGGAGTTTAGGATACTGGAGTTTAGGATACTGGAGTTTAGGATACTGGAGTTTAGGATACTGGAGTTTAGGATACTGGAGTTTAGGATACTGGAGTTTAGGATACTGGACAGGCGGATGCTGGAGTTTAGGATACTGGAGTTTAGGATACTGGACAGGCGGACGCTGGAGTTTAGGATACTGGAGTTTAGGATACTGGACATGCGGACGCTGGAGTTTAGGATACTGGAGTTTAGGATACTGGACATGCGGATGCTGGAGTTTAGGATACTGGAGTTTAGGATACTGGACAGGCGGATGCTGGAGTTTAGGATACTGGACAGGCGGATGCTGGAGTTTAGGATACTGGACATGCGGATGCTGGAGTTTAGGATACTGGAGTTTAGGATGCTGGAGTTTAGGATACTGGAGTTTAGGATACTGGACAGGCGGACGCTGGAGTTTAGGATACTGGAGTTTAGGATACTGGACATGCGGATGCTGGAGTTTAGGATGCTGGATATGCGGATGCTGGAGTTTAGGATGCTGGATATGCGGATGCTGGAGTTTAGGATGCTGGATATGCGGATGCTGGAATTTTGGATGCTGGAGTTTAGGATACTGGATATGCGGATGCTGGAGTTTAGGATACTGGATATGCGGATGCTGGAGTTTAGGATACTGGAGTTTAGGATGCTGGAGTTTAGGATACTGGACATGCGGATGCTGGAGATTAGGATACTGGAGTTTAGGATAATGGACATGCGGATGCTGGAGTTTAGGATACTGGAGTTTAGGAAACTGGACATGCGGATGCTGGAGTTTAGGATACTGGACATGCGGATGCTGGAGTTTAGGATACTGGACATGCGGATGCTGGAGATTAGGATACTGGAGTTTAGGATACTGGACATGCGGATGCTGTAGTTTAGGATACTGGAGTTTAGGATACTGGACATGCGGATGCTGGAGTTTAGGATACTGGACATGCGGATGCTGGAGTTTAGGATACTGGACATGCGGATGCTGGAGTTTAGGATACTGGAGTTTAGGATACTGGACATGCGGATGCTGGAGTTTAGGATACTGGACATGCGGATGCTGGAGTTTAGGATACTGGACATGCGGATGCTGGAGTTTAGGATACTGGAGTTTAGGATACTGGAGTTTAGGATACTGGAGTTTAGGATACTGGAGATTAGGATACTGGAGATTAGGATACTGGAGATTAGGATACTGGAGATTAGGATACTGGAGATTAGGATACTGGAGTTTAGGATACTGGAGTTTAGGATACTGGACAGGCGGATGCTGGAGTTTAGGATACTGGACAGGCGGATGCTGGAGTTTAGGATACTGGACAGGCGGATGCTGGAGTTTAGGATACTGGAGTTTAGGATGCTGGAGTTTAGGATACTGGACAGGCGGACGCTGGAGTTTAGGATACTGGAGTTTAGGATACTGGACATGCGGATGCTGGAGTTTAGGATACTGGAGTTTAGGATACTGGAGTTTAGGATACTGGACATGCGGATGCTGGAGTTTAGGATACTGGAGTTTAGGATACTGGAGTTTAGGATACTAGACATGCGGATGCTGGAGTTTAGGATACTGGAGTTTAGGATACTGGAGATTAGGATACTGGAGATTAGGATACTGGAGTTTAGGATACTGGAGTTTAGGATACTGGACAGGCGGATGCTGGAGTTTAGGATACTGGACAGGCGGATGCTGGAGTTTAGGATACTGGACAGGCGGATGCTGGAGTTTAGGATACTGGACAGGCGGATGCTGGAGTTTAGGATACTGGAGTTTAGGATGCTGGAGTTTAGGATGCTGGACAGGCGGATGCTGGAGTTTAGGATACTGGAGTTTAGGATACTGGAGTTTAGGATACTGGAGTTTAGGATACTGGACATGCGGATGCTGGAGTTTAGGATACTGGAGTTTAGGATACTGGAGTTTAGGATACTGGAGTTTAGGATACTGGAGTTTAGGATACTGGACATGCGGATGCTGGAGTTTAGGATACTGGAGTTTAGGATACTGGAGTTTAGGATACTGGAGTTTAGGATACTGGAGTTTAGGATACTGGAGTTTAGGATACTGGAGTTTAGGGTACTGGAGTTTAGGGTACTGGACATGCGGATGCTGGAGTTTAGGATATTGGAGTTTAGGATACTGGACATGCGGATGCTGGAGTTTAGGATACTGGAGTTTAGGATACTGGAGTTTAGGATACTGGAGTTTAGGATTCTGGAGTTTAGGATATTGGAGTTTAGGATACTGGAGTTTAGGATACTGGAGTTTAGGATACTGGAGATTAGGATACTGGAGTTTAGGATACTGGAGATTAGGATACTGGAGTTTAGGATACTGGAGTTTAGGATACTGGAGTTTAGGATACTGGACAGGCGGATGCTGGAGTTTAGGATACTGGACAGGCGGATGCTGGAGTTTAGGATACTGGACAGGCGGATGCTGGAGTTTAGGATACTGGAGTTTAGGATGCTGGAGTTTAGGATACTGGACAGGCGGACGCTGGAGTTTAGGATACTGGAGTTTAGGATACTGGACATGCGGATGCTGGAGTTTAGGATACTGGAGTTTAGGATACTGGAGTTTAGGATACTGGACATGCGGATGCTGGAGTTTAGGATACTGGAGTGTAGGATACTGGAGTTTAGGATACTGGACATGCGGATGCTGGAGTTTAGGATACTGGAGTTTAGGATACTGGACATGCGGATGCTGGAGTTTAGGATACTGGAGTTTAGGATACTGGAGTTTAGGATACTGGAGTTTAGGATACTGGACATGCGGATGCTGGAGTTTAGGATACTGGAGTTTAGGATACTAGACATGCGGATGCTGGAGTTTAGGATACTGGAGTTTAGGATACTGGAGTTTAGGATACTGGACATGCGGATGCTGGAGTTTAGGATACTGGAGTTTAGGATACTGGAGTTTAGGATACTGGAGTTTAGGATACTGGACATGCGGATGCTGGAGTTTAGGATACTGGAGTTTAGGATACTGGAGTTTAGGATACTGGAGTTTAGGATGCTGGAGTTTAGGATACTGGAGTTTAGGATACTGGAGTTTAGGATACTGGAGTTTAGGATACTGGAGTTTAGGATACTGGACATGCGGATGCTGGAGTTTAGGATACTGGAGTTTAGGATACTGGAGTTTAGGATACTGGACATGCGGATGCTGGAGTTTAGGATACTGGAGTTTAGGATACTGGACAGGCGGATGCTGGAGTTTAGGATACTGGACATGCGGATGCTGGAGTTTAGGATACTGGAGTTTAGGATACTGGACAGGCGGACGCTGGAGTTTAGGATACTGGAGTTTAGGATACTGGACATGCGGATGCTGGAGTTTAGGATACTGGAGTTTAGGATACTGGAGTTTAGGATACTGGACATGCGGATGCTGGAGTTTAGGATACTGGAGTTTAGGATACTGGAGTTTAGGATACTGGACATGCGGATGCTGGAGTTTAGGATACTGGAGTTTAGGATACTGGAGTTTAGGATACTGGACAGGCGGACGCTGGAGTTTAGGATACTGGAGTTTAGGATACTGGACAGGCGGATGCTGGAGTTTAGGATACTGGAGTTTAGAATGCTGGAGTTTAGGATACTGGAGTTTAGGATACTGGACAGGCGGAGTTTAGGATACTGGAGTTTAGGATACTGGACAGGCGGATGCTGGAGTTTAGGATACTGGACATGCGGATGCTGGAGTTTAGGATACTGGATTTTAGGATACTGTACAGGCGGACGCTGGAGTTTAGGATACTGGAGTTTAGGATACTGGACAGGCGGATGCTGGAGTTTAGGATACTGGACATGCGGATGCTGGAGTTTAGGATACTGGAGTTTAGGATACTGGAGTTTAGGATACTGGAGTTTAGGATACTGGAGTTTAGGATACTGGAGTTTAGGATACTGGAGTTTAGGAGACTGGACATGCGGATGCTGGAGTTTAGGATACTGGAGTTTAGGATACTGGACATGCGGATGCTGGAGTTTAGGATACTGGAGTTTAGGATACTGGAGTTTAGGATACTGGAGTTTAGGATACTGGAGTTTAGGATACTGGACATGCGGATGCTGGAGTTTAGGATACTGGAGTTTAGGATACTAGACATGCGGATGCTGGAGTTTAGGATACTGGAGTTTAGGATACTGGAGTTTAGGATACTGGACATGCGGATGCTGGAGTTTAGGATACTGGAGTTTAGGATACTGGAGTTTAGGATACTGGAGTTTAGGATACTGGAGTTTAGGATACTGGACATGCGGATGCTGGAGTTTAGGATACTGGACATGCGGATGCTGGAGTTTAGGATACTGGAGTTTAGGATACTGGAGTTTAGGATACTGGAGTTTAGGATACTGGAGTTTAGGATACTGGAGTTTAGGATACTGGAGTTTAGGATACTGGAGTTTAGGATACTGGAGTTTAGGATACTGGACATGCGGATGCTGGAGTTTAGGATGCTGGAGTTTAGGATACTGGAGTTTAGGATACTGGAGTTTAGGATACTGGAGTTTAGGATACTGGAGTTTAGGATACTGGAGTTTAGGATACTGGACAGGCGGATGCTGGAGTTTAGGATACTGGACAGGCGGATGCTGGAGTTTAGGATACTGGACATGCGGATGCTGGAGTTTAGGATACTGGAGTTTAGGATGCTGGAGTTTAGGATACTGCACATGCGGATGCTGGAGTTTAGGATACTGGAGTTTAGGATACTGGAGTTTAGGATACTGGAGTTTAGGATACTGGACATGCGGATGCTGGAGTTTAGGATACTGGAGTTTAGGATGCTGGAGTTTAGGATACTGGAGTTTAGGATACTGGAGTTTAGGATACTGGACATGCGGATACTGGAGTTTAGGATACTGGAGTTTAGGATACTGGAGTTTAGGATACTGGACATGCGGATGCTGGAGTTTAGGATGCTGGAGTTTAGGATACTGGAGTTTAGAATACTGGACATGCGGATGCTGGAGTTTAGGATGCTGGAGTTTAGGATACTGCACATGCGGATGCTGGAGTTTAGGATACTGGAGTTTAGGATACTGGAGTTTAGGATACTGGAGTTTAGGATACTGGACATGCGGATGCTGGAGTTTAGGATACTGGAGTTTAGGATGCTGGAGTTTAGGATACTGGAGTTTAGGATACTGGAGTTTAGGATACTGGACATGCGGATGCTGGAGTTTAGGATACTGGAGTTTAGGATACTGGACATGCGGATGCTGGAGTTTAGGATACTGGAGTTTAGGATACTGGAGTTTAGGATACTGGACATGCGGATGCTGGAGTTTAGGATACTGGAGTTTAGGATACTGGAGTTTAGGATACTGGACATGCGGATGCTGGAGTTTAGGATACTGGAGTTTAGGATACTGGACATGCGGATGCTGGAGTTTAGGATACTGGAGTTTAGGATACTGGAGTTTAGGATACTGGAGTTTAGGATACTGGAGTTTAGGATACTGGACATGCGGATGCTGGAGTTTAGGATACTGGAGTTTAGGATACTGGAGTTTAGGATACTGGAGTTTAGGATACTGGAGTTTAGGATACTGGACAGGCGGATGCTGGAGTTTAGGATACTGGACAGGCGGATGCTGGAGTTTAGGATACTGGACATGCGGATGCTGGAGTTTAGGATGCTGGAGTTTAGGATACTGGAGTTTAGGATACTGGACAGGCGGACGCTGGAGTTTAGGATACTGGAGTTTAGGATACTGGACATGCGGATGCTGGAGTTTAGGATACTGGAGTTTAGGATACTGGAGTTTAGGATACTGGACATGCGGATGCTGGAGTTTAGGATACTGGAGTTTAGGATACTGGAGTTTAGGATACTGGAGTTTAGGATACTGGAGTTTAGGATACTGGAGTTTAGGATACTGGAGTTTAGGATACTGGAGTTTAGGATACTGGACAGGCGGATGCTGGAGTTTAGGATACTGGACAGGCGGATGCTGGAGTTTAGGATACTGGACATGCGGATGCTGGAGTTTAGGATACTGGACATGCGGATGCTGGAGTTTAGGATGCTGGAGTTTAGGATACTGGAGTTTAGGATACTGGACAGGCGGACGCTGGAGTTTAGGATACTGGAGTTTAGGATACTGGACATGCGGATGCTGGAGTTTAGGATACTGGAGTTTAGGATACTGGACATGCGGATGCTGGAGTTTAGGATGCTGGAGTTTAGGATACTGGAGTTTAGGATACTGGACATGCGGATGCTGGAGTTTAGGATACTGGAGTTTAGGATACTGGAGTTTAGGATACTGGAGTTTAGGATACTGGACATGCGGATGCTGGAGTTTAGGATACTGGAGTTTAGGATACTGGAGTTTAGGATACTGGAGTTTAGGATACTGGAGTTTAGGATACTGGAGTTTAGGATACTGGAGTTTAGGATACTGGAGTTTAGGATACTGGACAGGCGGATGCTGGAGTTTAGGATACTGGAGTTTAGGATACTGGACAGGCGGACGCTGGAGTTTAGGATACTGGAGTTTAGGATACTGGACATGCGGATGCTGGAGTTTAGGATACTGGAGTTTAGGATACTGGACATGCGGATGCTGGAGTTTAGGATACTGGAGTTTAGGATACTGGACAGGCGGATGCTGGAGTTTAGGATACTGGACAGGCGGATGCTGGAGTTTAGGATACTGGACATGCGGATGCTGGAGTTTAGGATACTGGAGTTTAGGATGCTGGAGTTTAGGATACTGGAGTTTAGGATACTGGACAGGCGGACGCTGGAGTTTTGGATACTGGAGTTTAGGATACTGGACATGCGGATGCTGGAGTTTAGGATGCTGGATATGCGGATGCTGGAGTTTAGGATGCTGGATATGCGGATGCTGGAGTTTAGGATGCTGGATATGCGGATGCTGGAATTTTGGATGCTGGAGTTTAGGATACTGGATATGCGGATGCTGGAGTTTAGGATACTGGATATGCGGATGCTGGAGTTTAGGATACTGGAGTTTAGGATGCTGGAGTTTAGGATACTGGACATGCGGATGCTGGAGATTAGGATACTGGAGTTTAGGATAATGGACATGCGGATGCTGGAGTTTAGGATACTGGAGTTTAGGAAACTGGACATGCGGATGCTGGAGTTTAGGATACTGGACATGCGGATGCTGGAGTTTAGGATACTGGACATGCGGATGCTGGAGATTAGGATACTGGAGTTTAGGATACTGGACATGCGGATGCTGTAGTTTAGGATACTGGAGTTTAGGATACTGGACATGCGGATGCTGGAGTTTAGGATACTGGACATGCGGATGCTGGAGTTTAGGATACTGGACATGCGGATGCTGGAGTTTAGGATACTGGAGTTTAGGATACTGGACATGCGGATGCTGGAGTTTAGGATACTGGACATGCGGATGCTGGAGTTTAGGATACTGGACATGCGGATGCTGGAGTTTAGGATACTGGAGTTTAGGATACTGGAGTTTAGGATACTGGAGTTTAGGATACTGGAGATTAGGATACTGGAGATTAGGATACTGGAGATTAGGATACTGGAGATTAGGATACTGGAGATTAGGATACTGGAGTTTAGGAAACTGGAGTTTAGGATACTGGACAGGCGGATGCTGGAGTTTAGGATACTGGACAGGCGGATGCTGGAGTTTAGGATACTGGACAGGCGGATGCTGGAGTTTAGGATACTGGAGTTTAGGATGCTGGAGTTTAGGATACTGGACAGGCGGACGCTGGAGTTTAGGATACTGGAGTTTAGGATACTGGACATGCGGATGCTGGAGTTTAGGATGCTGGAGTTTAGGATGCTGGAGTTTAGGATACTGCACATGCGGATGCTGGAGTTTAGGATACTGGAGTTTAGGATGCTGGAGTTTAGGATACTGGAGTTTAGGATACTGGAGTTTAGGATACTGGACATGCGGATACTGGAGTTTAGGATACTGGAGTTTAGGATACTGGAGTTTAGGATACTGGACATGCGGATGCTGGAGTTTAGGATGCTGGAGTTTAGGATACTGGAGTTTAGAATACTGGACATGCGGATGCTGGAGTTTAGGATGCTGGAGTTTAGGATGCTGGAGTTTAGGATACTGCACATGCGGATGCTGGAGTTTAGGATACTGGAGTTTAGGATACTGGAGTTTAGGATACTGGAGTTTAGGATACTGGACATGCGGATGCTGGAGTTTAGGATACTGGAGTTTAGGATGCTGGAGTTTAGGATACTGGAGTTTAGGATACTGGAGTTTAGGATACTGGACATGCGGATGCTGGAGTTTAGGATACTGGAGTTTAGGATACTGGACATGCGGATGCTGGAGTTTAGGATACTGGAGTTTAGGATACTGGACATGCGGATGCTGGAGTTTAGGATACTGGAGTTTAGGATACTGGAGTTTAGGATACTGGACATGCGGATGCTGGAGTTTAGGATACTGGAGTTTAGGATACTGGAGATTAGGATACTGGACATGCGGATGCTGGAGTTTAGGATACTGGAGTTTAGGATACTGGACATGCGGATGCTGGAGTTTAGGATACTGGAGTTTAGGATACTGGAGTTTAGGATACTGGAGTTTAGGATACTGGAGTTTAGGATACTGGACATGCGGATGCTGGAGTTTAGGATGCTGGAGTTTAGGATACTGGAGTTTAGGATACTGGAGTTTAGGATACTGGAGTTTAGGATACTGGAGTTTAGGATACTGGAGTTTAGGATACTGGACAGGCGGATGCTGGAGTTTAGGATACTGGACAGGCGGATGCTGGAGTTTAGGATACTGGACATGCGGATGCTGGAGTTTAGGATGCTGGAGTTTAGGATACTGGAGTTTAGGATACTGGACAGGCGGACGCTGGAGTTTAGGATACTGGAGTTTAGGATACTGGACATGCGGATGCTGGAGTTTAGGATACTGGAGTTTAGGATACTGGAGTTTAGGATACTGGAGTTTAGGATACTGGACATGCGGATGCTGGAGTTTAGGATGCTGGAGTTTAGGATACTGGAGTTTAGAATACTGGACATGCGGATGCTGGAGTTTAGGATGCTGGAGTTTAGGATGCTGGAGTTTAGGATACTGCACATGCGGATGCTGGAGTTTAGGATACTGGAGTTTAGGATACTGGAGTTTAGGATACTGGAGTTTAGGATACTGGACATGCGGATGCTGGAGTTTAGGATACTGGAGTTTAGGATGCTGGAGTTTAGGATACTGGAGTTTAGGATACTGGAGTTTAGGATACTGGACATGCGGATGCTGGAGTTTAGGATACTGGAGTTTAGGATACTGGACATGCGGATGCTGGAGTTTAGGATACTGGAGTTTAGGATACTGGAGTTTAGGATACTGGACATGCGGATGCTGGAGTTTAGGATACTGGAGTTTAGGATACTGGAGTTTAGGATACTGGACATGCGGATGCTGGAGTTTAGGATACTGGAGTTTAGGATACTGGACATGCGGATGCTGGAGTTTAGGATACTGGAGTTTAGGATACTGGAGTTTAGGATACTGGAGTTTAGGATACTGGAGTTTAGGATACTGGACATGCGGATGCTGGAGTTTAGGATACTGGAGTTTAGGATACTGGAGTTTAGGATACTGGAGTTTAGGATACTGGAGTTTAGGATACTGGAGTTTAGGATACTGGACAGGCGGATGCTGGAGTTTAGGATACTGGACAGGCGGATGCTGGAGTTTAGGATACTGGACATGCGGATGCTGGAGTTTAGGATGCTGGAGTTTAGGATACTGGAGTTTAGGATACTGGACAGGCGGACGCTGGAGTTTAGGATACTGGAGTTTAGGATACTGGACATGCGGATGCTGGAGTTTAGGATACTGGAGTTTAGGATACTGGAGTTTAGGATACTGGACATGCGGATGCTGGAGTTTAGGATACTGGAGTTTAGGATACTGGAGTTTAGGATACTGGAGTTTAGGATACTGGAGTTTAGGATACTGGAGTTTAGGATACTGGAGTTTAGGATACTGGACAGGCGGATGCTGGAGTTTAGGATACTGGACAGGCGGATGCTGGAGTTTAGGATACTGGACATGCGGATGCTGGAGTTTAGGATACTGGACATGCGGATGCTGGAGTTTAGGATGCTGGAGTTTAGGATACTGGAGTTTAGGATACTGGACAGGCGGACGCTGGAGTTTAGGATACTGGAGTTTAGGATACTGGACATGCGGATGCTGGAGTTTAGGATACTGGAGTTTAGGATACTGGACATGCGGATGCTGGAGTTTAGGATGCTGGAGTTTAGGATACTGGAGTTTAGGATACTGGACATGCGGATGCTGGAGTTTAGGATACTGGAGTTTAGGATACTGGAGTTTAGGATACTGGAGTTTAGGATACTGGACATGCGGATGCTGGAGTTTAGGATACTGGAGTTTAGGATACTGGAGTTTAGGATACTGGAGTTTAGGATACTGGAGTTTAGGATACTGGAGTTTAGGATACTGGAGTTTAGGATACTGGACAGGCGGATGCTGGAGTTTAGGATACTGGAGTTTAGGATACTGGACAGGCGGACGCTGGAGTTTAGGATACTGGAGTTTAGGATACTGGACATGCGGATGCTGGAGTTTAGGATACTGGAGTTTAGGATACTGGACATGCGGATGCTGGAGTTTAGGATACTGGAGTTTAGGATACTGGACAGGCGGATGCTGGAGTTTAGGATACTGGACAGGCGGATGCTGGAGTTTAGGATACTGGACATGCGGATGCTGGAGTTTAGGATACTGGAGTTTAGGATGCTGGAGTTTAGGATACTGGAGTTTAGGATACTGGACAGGCGGACGCTGGAGTTTAGGATACTGGAGTTTAGGATACTGGACATGCGGATGCTGGAGTTTAGGATGCTGGATATGCGGATGCTGGAGTTTAGGATGCTGGATATGCGGATGCTGGAGTTTAGGATGCTGGATATGCGGATGCTGGAATTTTGGATGCTGGAGTTTAGGATACTGGATATGCGGATGCTGGAGTTTAGGATACTGGATATGCGGATGCTGGAGTTTAGGATACTGGAGTTTAGGATGCTGGACATGCGGATGCTGGAGATTAGGATACTGGAGTTTAGGATAATGGACATGCGGATGCTGGAGTTTAGGATACTGGAGTTTAGGAAACTGGACATGCGGATGCTGGAGTTTAGGATACTGGACATGCGGATGCTGGAGTTTAGGATACTGGACATGCGGATGCTGGAGATTAGGATACTGGAGTTTAGGATACTGGACATGCGGATGCTGTAGTTTAGGATACTGGAGTTTAGGATACTGGACATGCGGATGCTGGAGTTTAGGATACTGGACATGCGGATGCTGGAGTTTAGGATACTGGACATGCGGATGCTGGAGTTTAGGATACTGGAGTTTAGGATACTGGACATGCGGATGCTGGAGTTTAGGATACTGGACATGCGGATGCTGGAGTTTAGGATACTGGACATGCGGATGCTGGAGTTTAGGATACTGGAGTTAAGGATACTGGAGTTTAGGATACTGGAGTTTAGGATACTGGAGATTAGGATACTGGAGATTAGGATACTGGAGATTAGGATACTGGAGATTAGGATACTGGAGATTAGGATACTGGAGTTTAGGAAACTGGAGTTTAGGATACTGGACAGGCGGATGCTGGAGTTTAGGATACTGGACAGGCGGATGCTGGAGTTTAGGATACTGGACAGGCGGATGCTGGAGTTTAGGATACTGGAGTTTAGGATGCTGGAGTTTAGGATACTGGACAGGCGGACGCTGGAGTTTAGGATACTGGAGTTTAGGATACTGGACATGCGGATGCTGGAGTTTAGGATACTGGAGTTTAGGATACTGGAGTTTAGGATACTGGACATGCGGATGCTGGAGTTTAGGATACTGGAGTTTAGGATACTGGAGTTTAGGATACTGGACATGCGGATGCTGGAGTTTAGGATACTGGAGTTTAGGATACTGGAGTTTAGGATACTGGAGTTTAGGATACTGGACATGCGGATGCTGGAGTTTAGGATACTGGAGTTTAGGATACTGGAGTTTAGGATACTGGACATGCGGATGCTGGAGTTTAGGATACTGGAGTTTAGGATACTGGAGTTTAGGATACTGGAGTTTAGGATACTGGAGTTTAGGATACTGGAGTTTAGGATACTGGACAGGCGGATGCTGGAGTTTAGGATACTGGACAGGCGGATGCTGGAGTTTAGGATACTGGACATGCGGATGCTGGAGTTTAGGATACTGGACATGCGGATGCTGGAGTTTAGGATGCTGGAGTTTAGGATACTGGAGTTTAGGATACTGGACAGGCGGACGCTGGAGTTTAGGATACTGGAGTTTAGGATACTGGACATGCGGATGCTGGAGTTTAGGATACTGGAGTTTAGGATACTGGACATGCGGATGCTGGAGTTTAGGATGCTGGAGTTTAGGATACTGGAGTTTAGGATACTGGACATGCGGATGCTGGAGTTTAGGATACTGGAGTTTAGGATACTGGAGTTTAGGATACTGGAGTTTAGGATACTGGAGTTTAGGATACTGGACATGCGGATGCTGGAGTTTAGGATACTGGAGTTTAGGATACTGGAGTTTAGGATACTGGAGTTTAGGATACTGGAGTTTAGGATACTGGAGTTTAGGATACTGGAGTTTAGGATACTGGACAGGCGGATGCTGGAGTTTAGGATACTGGAGTTTAGGATACTGGACAGGCGGACGCTGGAGTTTAGGATACTGGAGTTTAGGATACTGGACATGCGGATGCTGGAGTTTAGGATACTGGAGTTTAGGATACTGGACATGCGGATGCTGGAGTTTAGGATACTGGAGTTTAGGATACTGGACAGGCGGATGCTGGAGTTTAGGATACTGGACAGGCGGATGCTGGAGTTTAGGATACTGGACATGCGGATGCTGGAGTTTAGGATACTGGAGTTTAGGATGCTGGAGTTTAGGATACTGGAGTTTAGGATACTGGACAGGCGGACGCTGGAGTTTAGGATACTGGAGTTTAGGATACTGGACATGCGGATGCTGGAGTTTAGGATGCTGGATATGCGGATGCTGGAGTTTAGGATGCTGGATATGCGGATGCTGGAGTTTAGGATGCTGGATATGCGGATGCTGGAATTTTGGATGCTGGAGTTTAGGATACTGGATATGCGGATGCTGGAGTTTAGGATACTGGAGTTTAGGATGCTGGAGTTTAGGATACTGGAGTTTAGGATGCTGGAGTTTAGGATACTGGACATGCGGATGCTGGAGATTAGGATACTGGAGTTTAGGATAATGGACATGCGGATGCTGAAGTTTAGGATACTGGAGTTTAGGAAACTGGACATGCGGATGCTGGAGTTTAGGATACTGGACATGCGGATGCTGGAGTTTAGGATACTGGACATGCGGATGCTGGAGATTAGGATACTGGACATGCGGATGCTGTAGTTTAGGATACTGGAGTTTAGGATACTGGACATGCGGATGCTGGAGTTTAGGATACTGGACATGCGGATGCTGGAGTTTAGGATACTGGACATGCGGATGCTGGAGTTTAGGATACTGGAGTTTAGGATACTGGACATGCGGATGCTGGAGTTTAGGATACTGGACATGCGGATGCTGGAGTTTAGGATACTGGACATGCGGATGCTGGAGTTTAGGATACTGGAGTTTAGGATACTGGAGTTTAGGATACTGGAGTTTAGGATACTGGAGATTAGGATACTGGAGATTAGGATACTGGAGATTAGGATACTGGAGATTAGGATACTGGAGATTAGGATACTGGAGTTTAGGATACTGGAGTTTAGGATACTGGACAGGCGGATGCTGGAGTTTAGGATACTGGACAGGCGGATGCTGGAGTTTAGGATACTGGACAGGCGGATGCTGGAGTTTAGGATACTGGAGTTTAGGATGCTGGAGTTTAGGATACTGGACAGGCGGACGCTGGAGTTTAGGATACTGGAGTTTAGGATACTGGACATGCGGATGCTGGAGTTTAGGATACTGGAGTTTAGGATACTGGAGTTTAGGATACTGGACATGCGGATGCTGGAGTTTAGGATACTGGAGTTTAGGATACTGGAGTTTAGGATACTGGACATGCGGATGCTGGAGTTTAGGATACTGGAGTTTAGGATACTGGAGTTTAGGATACTGGAGTTTAGGATACTGGACATGCGGATGCTGGAGTTTAGGATACTGGAGTTTAGGATACTGGAGTTTAGGATACTAGACATGCGGATGCTGGAGTTTAGGATACTGGAGATTAGGATACTGGAGATTAGGATACTGGAGATTAGGATACTGGAGTTTAGGATACTGGAGTTTAGGATACTGGACAGGCGGATGCTGGAGTTTAGGATACTGGACAGGCGGATGCTGGAGTTTAGGATACTGGACAGGCGGATGCTGGAGTTTAGGATACTGGACAGGCGGATGCTGGAGTTTAGGATACTGGAGTTTAGGATGCTGGAGTTTAGGATGCTGGACAGGCGGATGCTGGAGTTTAGGATACTGGAGTTTAGGATACTGGAGTTTAGGATACTGGAGTTTAGGATACTGGACATGCGGATGCTGGAGTTTAGGATATTGGAGTTTAGGATACTGGAGTTTAGGATACTGGAGTTTAGGATACTGGAGTTTAGGATACTGGAGTTTAGGATACTGGAGTTTAGGATACTGGAGTTTAGGATACTGGAGTTTAGGATACTGGAGTTTAGGATACTGGAGTTTAGGGTACTGGAGTTTAGGGTACTGGACATGCGGATGCTGGAGTTTAGGATATTGGAGTTTAGGATACTGGACATGCGGATGCTGGAGTTTAGGATACTGGAGTTTAGGATACTGGAGTTTAGGATACTGGAGTTTAGGATTCTGGAGTTTAGGATACTGGAGTTTAGGATACTGGAGTTTAGGATACTGGAGATTAGGATACTGGAGTTTAGGATACTGGAGATTAGGATACTGGAGTTTAGGATACTGGAGTTTAGGATACTGGAGTTTAGGATACTGGAGTTTAGGATACTGGACAGGCGGATGCTGGAGTTTAGGATACTGGACAGGCGGATGCTGGAGTTTAGGATACTGGACAGGCGGATGCTGGAGTTTAGGATACTGGAGTTTAGGATGCTGGAGTTTAGGATACTGGACAGGCGGACGCTGGAGTTTAGGATACTGGAGTTTAGGATACTGGACATGCGGATGCTGGAGTTTAGGATACTGGAGTTTAGGATACTGGAGTTTAGGATACTGGACATGCGGATGCTGGAGTTTAGGATACTGGAGTTTAGGATACTGGAGTTTAGGATACTGGACATGCGGATGCTGGAGTTTAGGATACTGGAGTTTAGGATACTGGACATGCGGATGCTGGAGTTTAGGATACTGGAGTTTAGGATACTGGAGTTTAGGATACTGGACATGCGGATGCTGGAGTTTAGGATACTGGAGTTTAGGATACTAGACATGCGGATGCTGGAGTTTAGGATACTGGAGTTTAGGATACTGGAGTTTAGGATACTGGACATGCGGATGCTGGAGTTTAGGATACTGGAGTTTAGGATACTGGAGTTTAGGATACTGGAGTTTAGGATACTGGAGTTTAGGATACTGGACATGCGGATGCTGGAGTTTAGGATACTGGAGTTTAGGATACTGGAGTTTAGGATACTGGAGTTTAGGATGCTGGAGTTTAGGATACTGGAGTTTAGGATACTGGAGTTTAGGATACTGGAGTTTAGGATACTGGAGTTTAGGATACTGGAGTTTAGGATACTGGACATGCGGATGCTGGAGTTTAGGATGCTGGAGTTTAGGATGCTGGAGTTTAGGATGCTGGAGTTTAGGATGCTGGAGTTTAGGATGCTGGAGTTTAGGATACTGGAGTTTAGGATACTGGAGTTTAGGATACTGGAGTTTAGGATACTGGACATGCGGATGCTGGAGTTTAGGATACTGGAGTTTAGGATACTGGAGTTTAGGATACTGGAGTTTAGGATACTGGAGTTTAGGATACTGGACATGCGGATGCTGGAGTTTAGGATACTGGAGTTTAGGATACTGGACATGCGGATGCTGGAGTTTAGGATACTGGAGTTTAGGATACTGGAGTTTAGGATACTGGACATGCGGATGCTGGAGTTTAGGATACTGGAGTTTAGGATTCTGGAGTTTAGGATACTGGACATGCGGATGCTGGACATGCGGATGCTGGAGTTTAGGATACTGGACATGCGGATGCTGGAGATTAGGATACTGGAGTTTAGGATACTGGAGTTTAGGATACTGGAGTTTAGGATACTGGACATGCGGATGCTGGAGTTTAGGATACTGGAGTTTAGGATACTGGAGTTTAGGATACTGGAGCTTAGGATACTGGAGCTTAGGATACTGGAGCTTAGGATACTGGAGCTTAGGATACTGGAGCTTAGGATACTGGAGCTTAGGATACTGGAGTTTAGGATACTGGAGTTTAGGATACTGGAGTTTAGGATACTGGAGTTTAGGATACTGGACAGGCGGATGCTGGAGTTTAGGATACTGGACAGGCGGATGCTGGAGTTTAGGATACTGGACATGCTGATGCTGGAGTTTAGGATACTGGAGTTTAGGATGCTGGAGTTTAGGATACTGGAGTTTAGGATACTGGACAGGCGGACGCTGGAGTTTAGGATACTGGAGTTTAGGATACTGGACATGCGGACGCTGGAGTTTAGGATACTGGAGTTTAGGATACTGGACATGCGGATGCTGGAGTTTAGGATACTGGAGTTTAGGATACTGGAGTTTAGGATACTGGACATGCGGATGCTGGAGTTTAGGATACTGGAGTTTAGGATACTGGAGTTTAGGATTCTGGAGTTTAGGATACTGGACATGCGGATGCTGGAGTTTAGGATACTGGAGTTTAGGATACTGGACATGCGGATGCTGGAGTTTAGGATACTGGAGTTTAGGATACTGGAGTTTAGGATACTGGAGTTTAGGATACTGGACATGCGGATGCTGGAGTTTAGGATACTGGAGTTTAGGATACTGGAGTTTAGGATACTGGAGTTTAGGATACTGGAGTTTAGGATACTGGAGCTTAGGATACTGGAGCTTAGGATACTGGAGCTTAGGATACTGGAGTTTAGGATACTGGAGTTTAGGATACTGGAGTTTAGGATACTGGACAGGCGGATGCTGGAGTTTAGGATACTGGACAGGCGGATGCTGGAGTTTAGGATACTGGACATGCTGATGCTGGAGTTTAGGATACTGGAGTTTAGGATGCTGGAGTTTAGGATACTGGAGTTTAGGATGCTGGACAGGCGGACGCTGGAGTTTAGGATACTGGAGTTTAGGATACTGGAGTTTAGGATACTGGAGTTTAGGATACTGGACATGCGGATGCTGGAGTTTAGGATACTGGAATTTAGGATACTGGAGTTTAGGATACTGGAGTTAGGATACTGGAGCTTAGGATACTGGAGCTTAGGATACTGGAGCTTAGGATACTGGAGTTTAGGATACTGGAGTTTAGGATACTGGACAGGCGGATGCTGGAGTTTAGGATACTGGACAGGCGGATGCTGGAGTTTAGGATACTGGACATGCTGATGCTGGAGTTTAGGATACTGGAGTTTAGGATGCTGGAGTTTAGGATACTGGAGTTTAGGATACTGGACAGGCGGACGCTGGAGTTTAGGATACTGGAGTTTAGGATACTGGACATGCGGATGCTGGAGTTTAGGATACTGGAGTTTAGGATACTGGACATGCGGATGCTGGAGTTTAGGATACTGGAGTTTAGGATACTGGAGTTTAGGATACTGGACATGCGGATGCTGGAGTTTAGGATACTGGAGTTTAGGATACTGGAGTTTAGGATTCTGGAGTTTAGGATACTGGACATGCGGATGCTGGAGTTTAGGATGCTGGAGTTTAGGATGCTGGAGTTTAGGATGCTGGAGTTTAGGATGCTGGAGTTTAGGATGCTGGAGTTTAGGATACTGGAGTTTAGGATACTGGAGTTTAGGATGCTGGAGTTTAGGATACTGGACATGCGGATGCTGGAGTTTAGGATACTGGACATGCGGATGCTGGAGTTTAGGATACTGGACATGCGGATGCTGGACATGCGGATGCTGGAGTTTAGGATACTGGACATGCGGATGCTGGAGTTTAGGATACTGGACATGCGGATGCTGGAGTTTAGGATACTGGAGTTTAGGATACTGGAGTTTAGGATACTGGAGTTTAGGATACTGGAGTTTAGGATACTGGAGATTAGGATACTGGAGATTAGGATACTGGAGATTAGGATACTGGAGATTAGGATACTGGAGATTAGGATACTGGAGTTTAGGATACTGGAGTTTAGGATACTGGACAGGCGGATGCTGGAGTTTAGGATACTGGACAGGCGGATGCTGGAGTTTAGGATACTGGACAGGCGGATGCTGGAGTTTAGGATACTGGAGTTTAGGATGCTGGAGTTTAGGATACTGGACAGGCGGACGCTGGAGTTTAGGATACTGGAGTTTAGGATACTGGACATGCGGATGCTGGAGTTTAGGATACTGGAGTTTAGGATACTGGAGTTTAGGATACTGGACATGCGGATGCTGGAGTTTAGGATACTGGAGTTTAGGATACTGGAGTTTAGGATACTGGACATGCGGATGCTGGAGTTTAGGATACTGGAGTTTAGGATACTGGAGTTTAGGATACTGGAGTTTAGGATACTGGACATGCGGATGCTGGAGTTTAGGATACTGGAGTTTAGGATACTGGAGTTTAGGATACTAGACATGCGGATGCTGGAGTTTAGGATACTGGAGTTTAGGATACTGGAGATTAGGATACTGGAGATTAGGATACTGGAGTTTAGGATACTGGAGTTTAGGATACTGGACAGGCGGATGCTGGAGTTTAGGATACTGGACAGGCGGATGCTGGAGTTTAGGATACTGGACAGGCGGATGCTGGAGTTTAGGATACTGGACAGGCGGATGCTGGAGTTTAGGATACTGGAGTTTAGGATGCTGGAGTTTAGGATGCTGGACAGGCGGATGCTGGAGTTTAGGATACTGGAGTTTAGGATACTGGAGTTTAGGATACTGGAGTTTAGGATACTGGACATGCGGATGCTGGAGTTTAGGATACTGGAGTTTAGGATACTGGAGTTTAGGATACTGGAGTTTAGGATACTGGAGATTAGGATACTGGAGTTTAGGATACTGGAGTTTAGGATACTGGAGTTTAGGATACTGGAGTTTAGGATACTGGACAGGCGGATGCTGGAGTTTAGGATACTGGACAGGCGGATGCTGGAGTTTAGGATACTGGACAGGCGGATGCTGGAGTTTAGGATACTGGAGTTTAGGATGCTGGAGTTTAGGATACTGGACAGGCGGACGCTGGAGTTTAGGATACTGGAGTTTAGGATACTGGACATGCGGATGCTGGAGTTTAGGATACTGGAGTTTAGGATACTGGAGTTTAGGATACTGGACATGCGGATGCTGGAGTTTAGGATACTGGAGTTTAGGATACTGGAGTTTAGGATACTGGACATGCGGATGCTGGAGTTCAGGATACTGGAGTTTAGGATACTGGACATGCGGATGCTGGAGTTTAGGATACTGGAGTTTAGGATACTGGAGTTTAGGATACTGGAGTTTAGGATACTGGACATGCGGATGCTGGAGTTTAGGATACTGGAGTTTAGGATACTAGACATGCGGATGCTGGAGTTTAGGATACTGGAGTTTAGGATACTGGAGTTTAGGATACTGGACATGCGGATGCTGGAGTTTAGGATACTGGAGTTTAGGATACTGGAGTTTAGGATACTGGAGTTTAGGATACTGGAGTTTAGGATACTGGACATGCGGATGCTGGAGTTTAGGATACTGGAGTTTAGGATACTGGAGTTTAGGATACTGGAGTTTAGGATGCTGGAGTTTAGGATGCTGGAGTTTAGGATACTGGAGTTTAGGATACTGGAGTTTAGGATACTGGAGTTTAGGATACTGGAGTTTAGGATACTGGACATGCGGATGCTGGAGTTTAGGATACTGGAGTTTAGGATACTGGAGTTTAGGATACTGGACATGCGGATGCTGGAGTTTAGGATACTGGAGTTTAGGATACTGGACAGGCGGATGCTGGAGTTTAGGATACTGGACATGCGGATGCTGGAGTTTAGGATACTGGAGTTTAGGATACTGGACAGGCGGACGCTGGAGTTTAGGATACTGGAGTTTAGGATACTGGACATGCGGATGCTGGAGTTTAGGATACTGGAGTTTAGGATACTGGAGTTTAGGATACTGGACATGCGGATGCTGGAGTTTAGGATACTGGAGTTTAGGATACTGGAGTTTAGGATACTGGACATGCGGATGCTGGAGTTTAGGATACTGGAGTTTAGGATACTGGACAGGCGGACGCTGGAGTTTAGGATACTGGAGTTTAGGATACTGGACAGGCGGATGCTGGAGTTTAGGATGCTGGAGTTTAGGATACTGGAGTTTAGGATACTGGACAGGCGGAGTTTAGGATACTGGAGTTTAGGATACTGGACAGGCGGATGCTGGAGTTTAGGATACTGGACATGCGGATGCTGGAGTTTAGGATACTGGAGTTTAGGATACTGGACAGGCGGACGCTGGAGTTTAGGATACTGGAGTTTAGGATACTGGACAGGCGGATGCTGGAGTTTAGGATACTGGACATGCGGATGCTGGAGTTTAGGATACTGGAGTTTAGGATACTGGAGTTTAGGATACTGGAGTTTAGGATACTGGAGTTTAGGATACTGGAGTTTAGGAGACTGGACATGCGGATGCTGGAGTTTAGGATACTGGAGTTTAGGATACTGGACATGCGGATGCTGGAGTTTAGGATACTGGAGTTTAGGATACTGGAGTTTAGGATACTGGAGTTTAGGATACTGGACATGCGGATGCTGGAGTTTAGGATACTGGAGTTTAGGATACTAGACATGCGGATGCTGGAGTTTAGGATACTGGAGTTTAGGATACTGGAGTTTAGGATACTGGACATGCGGATGCTGGAGCTTAGGATACTGGAGTTTAGGATACTGGAGTTTAGGATACTGGAGTTTAGGATACTGGAGTTTAGGATACTGGACATGCGGATGCTGGAGTTTAGGATACTGGACATGCGGATGCTGGAGTTTAGGATACTGGAGTTTAGGATACTGGAGTTTAGGATACTGGAGTTTAGGATACTGGAGTTTAGGATACTGGAGTTTAGGATACTGGAGTTTAGGATACTGGAGTTTAGGATACTGGAGTTTAGGATACTGGACATGCGGATGCTGGAGTTTAGGATACTGGAGTTTAGGATACTGGAGTTTAGGATACTGGAGTTTAGGATACTGGAGTTTAGGATACTGGAGTTTAGGATACTGGACAGGCGGATGCTGGAGTTTAGGATACTGGACAGGCGGATGCTGGAGTTTAGGATACTGGACATGCGGATGCTGGAGTTTAGGATACTGGAGTTTAGGATGCTGGAGTTTAGGATACTGCACATGCGGATGCTGGAGTTTAGGATACTGGAGTTTAGGATACTGGAGTTTAGGATACTGGAGTTTAGGATACTGGACATGCGGATGCTGGAGTTTAGGATACTGGAGTTTAGGATGCTGGAGTTTAGGATACTGGAGTTTAGGATACTGGAGTTTAGGATACTGGACATGCGGATACTGGAGTTTAGGATACTGGAGTTTAGGATACTGGAGTTTAGGATACTGGACATGCGGATGCTGGAGTTTAGGATGCTGGAGTTTAGGATACTGGAGTTTAGAATACTGGACATGCGGATGCTGGAGTTTAGGATGCTGGAGTTTAGGATGCTGGAGTTTAGGATACTGCACATGCGGATGCTGGAGTTTAGGATGCTGGAGTTTAGGATACTGGAGTTTAGGATACTGGAGTTTAGGATACTGGACATGCGGATGCTGGAGTTTAGGATACTGGAGTTTAGGATGCTGGAGTTTAGGATACTGGAGTTTAGGATACTGGAGTTTAGGATACTGGACATGCGGATGCTGGAGTTTAGGATACTGGAGTTTAGGATACTGGACATGCGGATGCTGGAGTTTAGGATACTGGAGTTTAGGATACTGGAGTTTAGGATACTGGACATGCGGATGCTGGAGTTTAGGATACTGGAGTTTAGGATACTGGAGTTTAGGATACTGGAGTTTAGGATACTGGACATGCGGATGCTGGAGTTTAGGATACTGGAGTTTAGGATACTGGACATGCGGATGCTGGAGTTTAGGATACTGGAGTTTAGGATACTGGAGTTTAGGATACTGGAGTTTAGGATACTGGAGTTTAGGATACTGGACATGCGGATGCTGGAGTTTAGGATACTGGAGTTTAGGATACTGGAGTTTAGGATACTGGAGTTTAGGATACTGGAGTTTAGGATACTGGAGTTTAGGATACTGGACAGGCGGATGCTGGAGTTTAGGATACTGGACAGGCGGATGCTGGAGTTTAGGATACTGGACATGCGGATGCTGGAGTTTAGGATGCTGGAGTTTAGGATACTGGAGTTTAGGATACTGGACAGGCGGACGCTGGAGTTTAGGATACTGGAGTTTAGGATACTGGACATGCGGATGCTGGAGTTTAGGATACTGGAGTTTAGGATACTGGAGTTTAGGATACTGGACATGCGGATGCTGGAGTTTAGGATACTGGAGTTTAGGATTCTGGAGTTTAGGATACTGGAGTTTAGGATACTGGAGTTTAGGATACTGGAGTTTAGGATACTGGAGTTTAGGATACTGGACAGGCGGATGCTGGAGTTTAGGATACTGGACAGGCGGATGCTGGAGTTTAGGATACTGGACATGCGGATGCTGGAGTTTAGGATACTGGACATGCGGATGCTGGAGTTTAGGATGCTGGAGTTTAGGATACTGGAGTTTAGGATACTGGACAGGCGGACGCTGGAGTTTAGGATACTGGAGTTTAGGATACTGGACATGCGGATGCTGGAGTTTAGGATACTGGAGTTTAGGATACTGGACATGCGGATGCTGGAGTTTAGGATGCTGGAGTTTAGGATACTGGAGTTTAGGATACTGGACATGCGGATGCTGGAGTTTAGGATACTGGAGTTTAGGATACTGGAGTTTAGGATACTGGAGTTTAGGATACTGGACATGCGGATGCTGGAGTTTAGGATACTGGAGTTTAGGATACTGGAGTTTAGGATACTGGAGTTTAGGATACTGGAGTTTAGGATACTGGAGTTTAGGATACTGGAGTTTAGGATACTGGAGTTTAGGATACTGGAGTTTAGGATACTGGAGTTTAGGATACTGGACAGGCGGATGCTGGAGTTTAGGATACTGGAGTTTAGGATACTGGACAGGCGGACGCTGGAGTTTAGGATACTGGAGTTTAGGATACTGGACATGCGGATGCTGGAGTTTAGGATACTGGAGTTTAGGATACTGGACATGCGGATGCTGGAGTTTAGGATACTGGAGTTTAGGATACTGGACAGGCGGATGCTGGAGTTTAGGATACTGGACAGGCGGATGCTGGAGTTTAGGATACTGGACATGCGGATGCTGGAGTTTAGGATACTGGAGTTTAGGATGCTGGAGTTTAGGATACTGGAGTTTAGGATACTGGACAGGCGGACGCTGGAGTTTAGGATACTGGAGTTTAGGATACTGGACATGCGGATGCTGGAGTTTAGGATGCTGGATATGCGGATGCTGGAGTTTAGGATGCTGGATATGCGGATGCTGGAGTTTAGGATGCTGGATATGCGGATGCTGGAATTTTGGATGCTGGAGTTTAGGATACTGGATATGCGGATGCTGGAGTTTAGGATACTGGATATGCGGATGCTGGAGTTTAGGATACTGGAGTTTAGGATGCTGGAGTTTAGGATACTGGACATGCGGATGCTGGAGATTAGGATACTGGAGTTTAGGATAATGGACATGCGGATGCTGGAGTTTAGGATACTGGAGTTTAGGAAACTGGACATGCGGATGCTGGAGTTTAGGATACTGGACATGCGGATGCTGGAGTTTAGGATACTGGACATGCGGATGCTGGAGATTAGGATACTGGAGTTTAGGATACTGGACATGCGGATGCTGTAGTTTAGGATACTGGAGTTTAGGATACTGGACATGCGGATGCTGGAGTTTAGGATACTGGACATGCGGATGCTGGAGTTTAGGATACTGGACATGCGGATGCTGGAGTTTAGGATACTGGAGTTTAGGATACTGGACATGCGGATGCTGGAGTTTAGGATACTGGACATGCGGATGCTGGAGTTTAGGATACTGGACATGCGGATGCTGGAGTTTAGGATACTGGAGTTTAGGATACTGGAGTTTAGGATACTGGAGATTAGGATACTGGAGATTAGGATACTGGAGATTAGGATACTGGAGATTAGGATACTGGAGATTAGGATACTGGAGATTAGGATACTGGAGATTAGGATACTGGAGTTTAGGATACTGGAGTTTAGGATACTGGACAGGCGGATGCTGGAGTTTAGGATACTGGACAGGCGGATGCTGGAGTTTAGGATACTGGACAGGCGGATGCTGGAGTTTAGGATACTGGAGTTTAGGATGCTGGAGTTTAGGATACTGGACAGGCGGACGCTGGAGTTTAGGATACTGGAGTTTAGGATACTGGACATGCGGATGCTGGAGTTTAGGATACTGGAGTTTAGGATACTGGAGTTTAGGATACTGGACATGCGGATGCTGGAGTTTAGGATACTGGAGTTTAGGATACTGGAGTTTAGGATACTGGACATGCGGATGCTGGAGTTTAGGATACTGGAGTTTAGGATACTGGAGTTTAGGATACTGGAGTTTAGGATACTGGAGTTTAGGATACTGGACATGCGGATGCTGGAGTTTAGGATACTGGAGTTTAGGATACTGGAGTTTAGGATACTAGACATGCGGATGCTGGAGTTTAGGATACTGGAGTTTAGGATACTGGAGATTAGGATACTGGAGATTAGGATACTGGAGTTTAGGATACTGGAGTTTAGGATACTGGACAGGCGGATGCTGGAGTTTAGGATACTGGACAGGCGGATGCTGGAGTTTAGGATACTGGACAGGCGGATGCTGGAGTTTAGGATACTGGACAGGCGGATGCTGGAGTTTAGGATACTGGAGTTTAGGATGCTGGAGTTTAGGATGCTGGACAGGCGGATGCTGGAGTTTAGGATACTGGAGTTTAGGATACTGGAGTTTAGGATACTGGAGTTTAGGATACTGGACATGCGGATGCTGGAGTTTAGGATACTGGAGTTTAGGATACTGGAGTTTAGGATACTGGAGTTTAGGATACTGGAGTTTAGGATACTGGAGTTTAGGATACTGGACATGCGGATGCTGGAGTTTAGGATACTGGAGTTTAGGATACTGGAGTTTAGGATACTGGAGTTTAGGATACTGGAGTTTAGGATACTGGAGTTTAGGATACTGGAGTTTAGGGTACTGGAGTTTAGGGTACTGGACATGCGGATGCTGGAGTTTAGGATATTGGAGTTTAGGATACTGGACATGCGGATGCTGGAGTTTAGGATACTGGAGTTTAGGATACTGGAGTTTAGGATACTGGAGTTTAGGATTCTGGAGTTTAGGATATTGGAGTTTAGGATACTGGAGTTTAGGATACTGGAGTTTAGGATACTGGAGATTAGGATACTGGAGTTTAGGATACTGGAGATTAGGATACTGGAGTTTAGGATACTGGAGTTTAGGATACTGGAGTTTAGGATACTGGACAGGCGGATGCTGGAGTTTAGGATACTGGACAGGCGGATGCTGGAGTTTAGGATACTGGACAGGCGGATGCTGGAGTTTAGGATACTGGAGTTTAGGATGCTGGAGTTTAGGATACTGGACAGGCGGACGCTGGAGTTTAGGATACTGGAGTTTAGGATACTGGACATGCGGATGCTGGAGTTTAGGATACTGGAGTTTAGGATACTGGAGTTTAGGATACTGGACATGCGGATGCTGGAGTTTAGGATACTGGAGTTTAGGATACTGGAGTTTAGGATACTGGACATGCGGATGCTGGAGTTTAGGATACTGGAGTTTAGGATACTGGAGTTTAGGATACTGGACATGCGGATGCTGGAGTTTAGGATACTGGAGTTTAGGATACTGGACATGCGGATGCTGGAGTTTAGGATACTGGAGTTTAGGATACTGGAGTTTAGGATACTGGAGTTTAGGATACTGGACATGCGGATGCTGGAGTTTAGGATACTGGAGTTTAGGATACTGGAGTTTAGGATACTGGAGTTTAGGATACTGGAGTTTAGGATACTGGACATGCGGATGCTGGAGTTTAGGATACTGGAGTTTAGGATGCTGGAGTTTAGGATGCTGGAGTTTAGGATGCTGGAGTTTAGGATGCTGGAGTTTAGGATGCTGGAGTTTAGGATACTGGAGTTTAGGATACTGGAGTTTAGGATACTGGAGTTTAGGATACTGGAGTTTAGGATACTGGAGTTTAGGATACTGGAGTTTAGGATACTGGACATGCGGATGCTGGAGTTTAGGATGCTGGAGTTTAGGATGCTGGAGTTTAGGATGCTGGAGTTTAGGATGCTGGAGTTTAGGATGCTGGAGTTTAGGATGCTGGAGTTTAGGATGCTGGAGTTTAGGATGCTGGAGTTTAGGATACTGGAGTTTAGGATACTGGAGTTTAGGATACTGGAGTTTAGGATACTGGACATGCGGATGCTGGAGTTTAGGATACTGGAGTTTAGGATACTGGAGTTTAGGATACTGGAGTTTAGGATACTGGAGTTTAGGATACTGGAGTTTAGGATACTGGAGTTTAGGATACTGGAGTTTAGGATACTGGACATGCGGATGCTGGAGTTTAGGATACTGGAGTTTAGGATACTGGACATGCGGATGCTGGAGTTTAGGATACTGGAGTTTAGGATACTGGAGTTTAGGATACTGGACATGCGGATGCTGGAGTTTAGGATACTGGAGTTTAGGATTCTGGAGTTTAGGATACTGGACATGCGGATGCTGGACATGCGGATGCTGGAGTTTAGGATACTGGACATGCGGATGCTGGAGATTAGGATACTGGAGTTTAGGATACTGGAGTTTAGGATACTGGAGTTTAGGATACTGGACATGCGGATGCTGGAGTTTAGGATACTGGAGTTTAGGATACTGGAGCTTAGGATACTGGAGCTTAGGATACTGGAGCTTAGGATACTGGAGCTTAGGATACTGGAGCTTAGGATACTGGAGCTTAGGATACTGGAGTTTAGGATACTGGAGTTTAGGATACTGGAGTTTAGGATACTGGACAGGCGGATGCTGGAGTTTAGGATACTGGACAGGCGGATGCTGGAGTTTAGGATACTGGACATGCTGATGCTGGAGTTTAGGATACTGGAGTTTAGGATGCTGGAGTTTAGGATACTGGAGTTTAGGATACTGGACAGGCGGACGCTGGAGTTTAGGATACTGGAGTTTAGGATACTGGAGTTTAGGATACTGGAGTTTAGGATACTGGACAGGCGGATGCTGGAGTTTAGGATACTGGACATGCTGATGCTGGAGTTTAGGATACTGGAGTTTAGGATGCTGGAGTTTAGGATACTGGAGTTTAGGATACTGGACAGGCGGACGCTGGAGTTTAGGATACTGGAGTTTAGGATACTGGACATGCGGACGCTGGAGTTTAGGATACTGGAGTTTAGGATACTGGACATGCGGATGCTGGAGTTTAGAATACTGGAGTTTAGGATACTGGAGTTTAGGATACTGGACATGCGGATGCTGGAGTTTAGGATACTGGAGTTTAGGATACTGGAGTTTAGGATTCTGGAGTTTAGGATACTGGACATGCGGATGCTGGAGTTTAGGATACTGGAGTTTAGGATACTGGACATGCGGATGCTGGAGTTTAGGATACTGGAGTTTAGGATACTGGAGTTTAGGATACTGGAGTTTAGGATACTGGACATGCGGATGCTGGAGTTTAGGATACTGGAGTTTAGGATACTGGAGTTTAGGATACTGGAGTTTAGGATACTGGAGCTTAGGATACTGGAGCTTAGGATACTGGAGTTTAGGATACTGGAGTTTAGGATACTGGACAGGCGGATGCTGGAGTTTAGGATACTGGACAGGCGGATGCTGGAGTTTAGGATACTGGACATGCTGATGCTGGAGTTTAGGATACTGGAGTTTAGGATGCTGGAGTTTAGGATACTGGAGTTTAGGATGCTGGACAGGCGGACGCTGGAGTTTAGGATACTGGAGTTTAGGATACTGGACATGCGGACGCTGGAGTTTAGGATACTGGAGTTTAGGATACTGGACATGCGGATGCTGGAGTTTAGGATGCTGGAGTTTAGGATACTGGAGTTTAGGATACTGGACATGCGGATGCTGGAGTTTAGGATGCTGGAGTTTAGGATGCTGGAGTTTAGGATGCTGGAGTTTAGGATGCTGGAGTTTAGGATGCTGGAGTTTAGGATACTGGAGTTTAGGATACTGGAGTTTAGGATACTGGAGTTTAGGATACTGGACATGCGGATGCTGGAGTTTAGGATACTGGAGTTTAGGATACTGGAGTTTAGGATACTGGAGTTTAGGATACTGGAGTTTAGGATACTGGAGTTTAGGATACTGGAGTTTAGGATACTGGAGTTTAGGATACTGGAGTTTAGGATACTGGACATGCGGATGCTGGAGTTTAGGATACTGGAGTTTAGGATACTGGACATGCGGATGCTGGAGTTTAGGATACTGGAGTTTAGGATACTGGAGTTTAGGATACTGGACATGCGGATGCTGGAGTTTAGGATACTGGAGTTTAGGATTCTGGAGTTTAGGATTCTGGACATGCGGATGCTGGACATGCGGATGCTGGAGTTTAGGATACTGGAGTTTAGGATACTGGACATGCGGATGCTGGAGATTAGGATACTGGAGTTTAGGATACTGGAGTTTAGGATACTGGAGTTTAGGATACTGGACATGCGGATGCTGGAGTTTAGGATACTGGAGTTTAGGATACTGGAGTTTAGGATACTGGAGTTAGGATACTGGAGCTTAGGATACTGGAGCTTAGGATACTGGAGCTTAGGATACTGGAGCTTAGGATACTGGAGTTTAGGATACTGGAGTTTAGGATACTGGACAGGCGGATGCTGGAGTTTAGGATACTGGACAGGCGGATGCTGGAGTTTAGGATACTGGACATGCTGATGCTGGAGTTTAGGATACTGGAGTTTAGGATGCTGGAGTTTAGGATACTGGAGTTTAGGATACTGGACAGGCGGACGCTGGAGTTTAGGATACTGGAGTTTAGGATACTGGACATGCGGATGCTGGAGTTTAGGATACTGGAGTTTAGGATACTGGACATGCAGATGCTGGAGTTTAGGATACTGGAGTTTAGGATACTGGAGTTTAGGATACTGGACATGCGGATGCTGGAGTTTAGGATACTGGAGTTTAGGATACTGGAGTTTAGGATACTGGAGTTTAGGATACTGGACATGCGGATGCTGGAGTTTAGGATACTGGAGTTTAGGATACTGGACATGCGGATGCTGGAGTTTAGGATACTGGAGTTTAGGATACTGGAGTTTAGGATACTGGAGTTTAGGATACTGGACATGCGGATGCTGGACATGCGGATGCTGGAGTTTAGGATGCTGGAGTTTAGGATACTGGAGTTTAGGATACTGGAGCTTAGGATACTGGAGCTTAGGATACTGGAGTTTAGGATACTGGAGTTTAGGATACTGGAGTTTAGGATACTGGAGTTTAGGATACTGGACAGGCGGATGCTGGAGTTTAGGATACTGGACAGGCGGATGCTGGAGTTTAGGATACTGGACATGCTGATGCTGGAGTTTAGGATACTGGAGTTTAGGATGCTGGAGTTTAGGATACTGGAGTTTAGGATACTGGACAGGCGGACGCTGGAGTTTAGGATACTGGAGTTTAGGATACTGGACATGCGGACGCTGGAGTTTAGGATACTGGAGTTTAGGATACTGGACATGCGGATGCTGGAGTTTAGGATGCTGGAGTTTAGGATACTGGAGTTTAGGATACTGGACATGCGGATGCTGGAGTTTAGGATACTGGAGTTTAGGATACTGGAGTTTAGGATACTGGAGTTTAGGATACTGGAGTTTAGGATACTGGACATGCGGATGCTGGAGTTTAGGATACTGGAGTTTAGGATACTGGAGTTTAGGATACTGGAGTTTAGGATACTGGAGTTTAGGATACTGGAGTTTAGGATACTGGACAGGCGGATGCTGGAGTTTAGGATACTGGAGTTTAGGATACTGGACAGGCGGACGCTGGAGTTTAGGATACTGGAGTTTAGGATACTGGACATGCGGATGATGGAGTTTAGGATACTGGACATGCGGATGCTGGAGTTTAGGATACTGGAGTTTAGGATACTGGACAGGCGGATGCTGGAGTTTAGGATGCTGGAGTTTAGGATACTGGAGTTTAGGATACTGGACATGCGGATGCTGGAGTTTAGGATACTGGAGTTTAGGATACTGGACATGCGGATGCTGGAGTTTAGGATACTGGAGTTTAGGATACTGGAGTTTAGGATACTGGAGTTTAGGATACTGGACATGCGGATGCTGGAGTTTAGGATACTGGAGTTTAGGATACTGGACATGCGGATGCTGGAGTTTAGGATACTGGAGTTTAGGATACTGGAGTTTAGGATACTGGAGTTTAGGATAATGGAGTTTAGGATACTGGACATGCGGATGCTGGAGTTTAGGATACTGGAGTTTAGGATACTAGACATGCGGATGCTGGAGTTTAGGATACTGGAGTTTAGGATACTGGAGATTAGGATACTGGAGATTAGGATACTGGAGTTTAGGATACTGGAGTTTAGGATACTGGAGTTTAGGATACTGGACAGGCGGATGCTGGAGTTTAGGATACTGGACAGGCGGATGCTGGAGTTTAGGATACTGGACAGGCGGATGCTGGAGTTTAGGATACTGGAGTTTAGAATGCTGGAGTTTAGGATACTGGACAGGCGGATGCTGGAGTTTAGGATACTGGAGTTTAGGATACTGGAGTTTAGGATACTGGAGTTTAGGATACTGGACATGCGGATGCTGGAGTTTAGGATACTGGGGTTTAGGATACTGGAGTTCAGGATACTGGAGTTTAGGATACTGGAGTTTAGGATACTGGAGTTTAGGATACTGGACATGCGGATGCTGGAGTTTAGGATACTGGAGTTTAGGATTCTGGAGTTTAGGATACTGGAGTTTAGGATACTGGAGTTTAGGATACTGGAGTTTAGGATACTGGAGTTTAGGATACTGGAGTTTAGGATACTGGACATGCGGATGCTGGAGTTTAGGATACTGGAGTTTAGGATACTGGACATGCGGATGCTGGAGTTTAGGATACTGGAGTTTAGGATTCTGGAGTTTAGGATACTGGAGTTTAGGATACTGGAGTTTAGGATACTGGAGTTTAGGATACTGGAGATTAGGATACTGGAGATTAGGATACTGGAGATTAGGATACTGGAGATTAGGATACTGGAGATTAGGATACTGGAGTTTAGGATACTGGAGTTTAGGATACTGGAGTTTAGGATACTGGACAGGCGGATGCTGGAGTTTAGGATACTGGACAGGCGGATGCTGGAGTTTAGGATACTGGAGTTTAGGATGCTGGAGTTTAGGATACTGGACAGGCGGACGCTGGAGTTTAGGATACTGGAGTTTAGGATACTGGACATGCGGATGCTGGAGTTTAGGATACTGGAGTTTAGGATACTGGAGTTTAGGATACTGGACATGCGGATGCTGGAGTTTAGGATACTGGAGTTTAGGATACTGGAGTTTAGGATACTGGACATGCGGATGCTGGAGTTTAGGATACTGGAGTTTAGGATACTGGAGTTTAGGATACTGGACATGCGGATGCTGGAGTTTAGGATACTGGAGTTTAGGATACTAGACATGCGGATGCTGGAGTTTAGGATACTGGAGTTTAGGATACTGGAGTTTAGGATACTGGAGTTTAGGATACTGGACATGCGGATGCTGGAGTTTAGGATACTGGAGTTTAGGATACTGGAGTTTAGGATACTGGAGTTTAGGATACTGGAGTTTAGGATGCTGGACATGCGGATGCTGGAGTTTAGGATACTGGAGTTTAGGATACTGGAGTTTAGGATACTGGAGTTTAGGATACTGGAGTTTAGGATACTGGACATGCGGATGCTGGAGTTTAGGATACTGGAGTTTAGGATACTGGAGTTTAGGATACTGGAGTTTAGGATACTGGAGTTTAGGATACTGGAGTTTAGGATACTGGAGTTTAGGATACTGGAGTTTAGGATACTGGACATGCAGATGCTGGAGTTTAGGATACTGGAGTTTAGGATACTGGAGTTTAGGATACTGGAGTTTAGGATACTGGAGTTTAGAATACTGGAGTTTAGAATACTGGAGTTTAGGATACTGGAGTTTAGGATACTGGACATGCGGATGCTGGAGTTTAGGATACTGGAGTTTAGGATACTGGAGTTTAGGATGCTGGAGTTTAGGATACTGGACATGCGGATGCTGGAGTTTAGGATACTGGAGTTTAGGATACTGGAGTTTAGGATACTGGAGTTTAGGATACTGGAGTTTAGGATACTGGAGTTTAGGATACTGGAGTTTAGGATACTGGAGTTTAGGATACTGGAGTTTAGGATGCTGGAGTTTAGGATACTGGAGTTTAGGATGCTGGAGTTTAGGATACTGGACATGCGGATGCTGGAGTTTAGGATGCTGGAGTTTAGGATGCTGGAGTTTAGGATGCTGGAGTTTAGGATACTGGAGTTTAGGATACTGGAGTTTAGGATACTGGAGTTTAGGATACTGGACATGCGGATGCTGGAGTTTAGGATACTGGAGTTTAGGATACTGGAGTTTAGGATACTGGAGTTTAGGATACTGGAGTTTAGGATACTGGAGTTTAGGATACTGGAGTTTAGGATACTGGACATGCGGATGCTGGAGTTTAGGATACTGGAGTTTAGGATACTGGACATGCGGATGCTGGAGTTTAGGATACTGGAGATTAGGATACTGGAGATTAGGATACTGGAGATTAGGATACTGGAGATTAGGATACTGGAGTTTAGGATACTGGACAGGCGGATGCTGGAGTTTAGGATACTGGACAGGCGGATGCTGGAGTTTAGGATACTGGACAGGCGGATGCTGGAGTTTAGGATACTGGAGTTTAGAATGCTGGAGTTTAGGATACTGGACAGGCGGATGCTGGAGTTTAGGATACTGGAGTTTAGGATACTGGAGTTTAGGATACTGGACATGCGGATACTGGAGTTTAGGATACTGGAGTTTAGGATACTGGAGTTTAGGATACTGGAGTTTAGGATACTGGAGTTTAGGATACTGGACATGCGGATGCTGGAGTTTAGGATACTGGAGTTTAGGATACTGGAGTTTAGGATACTGGAGTTTAGGATACTGGAGTTTAGGATACTGGAGTTTAGGATACTGGAGTTTAGGATACTGGACATGCGGATGCTGGAGTTTAGGATGCTGGAGTTTAGGATGCTGGAGTTTAGGATACTGGAGTTTAGGATACTGGAGTTTAGGATACTGGAGTTTAGGATACTGGAGTTTAGGATACTGGAGTTTAGGATACTGGAGATTAGGATACTGGAGATTAGGATACTGGAGTTTAGGATACTGGAGTTTAGGATACTGGAGATTAGGATACTGGAGATTAGGATACTGGAGATTAGGATACTGGAGATTAGGATACTGGAGATTAGGATACTGGACAGGCGGATGCTGGAGTTTAGGATACTGGACAGGCGGATGCTGGAGTTTAGGATACTGGACAGGCGGATGCTGGAGTTTAGGATACTGGAGTTTAGGATGCTGGAGTTTAGGATACTGGACAGGCGGACGCTGGAGTTTAGGATACTGGAGTTTAGGATACTGGACATGCGGATGCTGGAGTTTAGGATACTGGAGTTTAGGATACTGGAGTTTAGGATACTGGAGTTTAGGATACTGGACATGCGGATGCTGGAGTTTAGGATACTGGAGTTTAGGATACTGGAGTTTAGGATACTGGAGTTTAGGATACTGGAGTTTAGGATACTGGAGTTTAGGATACTGGAGTTTAGGATACTGGAGTTTAGGATACTGGAGTTTAGGATACTGGAGTTTAGGATACTGGACATGCGGATGCTGGAGTTTAGGATACTGGAGTTTAGGATACTGGAGTTTAGGATACTGGAGTTTAGGATACTGGAGTTTAGGATACTGGAGTTTAGGATACTGGACATGCGGATGCTGGAGTTTAGGATGCTGGAGTTTAGGATGCTGGAGTTTAGGATGCTGGAGTTTAGGATACTGGACATGCGGATGCTGGAGTTTAGGATACTGGAGTTTAGGATACTGGAGTTTAGGATACTGGAGTTTAGGATACTGGAGTTTAGGATACTGGAGTTTAGGATGCTGGAGTTTAGGATACTGGAGTTTAGGATGCTGGAGTTTAGGATACTGGACATGCGGATGCTGGAGTTTAGGATGCTGGAGTTTAGGATGCTGGAGTTTAGGATGCTGGAGTTTAGGATACTGGAGTTTAGGATACTGGAGTTTAGGATACTGGAGTTTAGGATACTGGAGTTTAGGATACTGGAGTTTAGGATACTGGACATGCGGATGCTGGAGTTTAGGATACTGGAGTTTAGGATACTGGACATGCGGATGCTGGAGTTTAGGATGCTGGAGTTTAGGATGCTGGAGTTTAGGATGCTGGAGTTTAGGATACTGGAGTTTAGGATACTGGAGTTTAGGATACTGGAGTTTAGGATACTGGAGTTTAGGATACTGGAGTTTAGGATACTGGAGTTTAGGATACTGGAGATTAGGATACTGGAGATTAGGATACTGGAGTTTAGGATACTGGAGTTTAGGATACTGGAGATTAGGATACTGGAGATTAGGATACTGGAGTTTAGGATACTGGACAGGCGGATGCTGGAGTTTAGGATACTGGACAGGCGGATGCTGGAGTTTAGGATACTGGACAGGCGGATGCTGGAGTTTAGGATACTGGAGTTTAGGATGCTGGAGTTTAGGATACTGGACAGGCGGACGCTGGAGTTTAGGATACTGGAGTTTAGGATACTGGACATGCGGATGCTGGAGTTTAGGATACTGGAGTTTAGGATACTGGAGTTTAGGATACTGGAGTTTAGGATACTGGACATGCGGATGCTGGAGTTTAGGATACTGGAGTTTAGGATACTGGAGTTTAGGATACTGGAGTTTAGGATACTGGACATGCGGATGCTGGAGTTTAGGATACTGGAGTTTAGGATACTGGACATGCGGATGCTGGAGTTTAGGATACTGGAGTTTAGGATACTGGAGTTTAGGATACTGGACATGCGGATGCTGGAGTTTAGGATACTGGAGTTTAGGATACTGGAGTTTAGGATACTGGAGTTTAGGATAATGGAGTTTAGGATACTGGAGTTTAGGATACTGGAGATTAGGATACTGGAGATTAGGATACTGGAGTTTAGGATACTGGAGATTAGGATACTGGAGATTAGGATACTGGAGATTAGGATACTGGAGTTTAGGATACTGGACAGGCGGATGCTGGAGTTTAGGATACTGGACAGGCGGATGCTGGAGTTTAGGATACTGGACAGGCGGATGCTGGAGTTTAGGATACTGGAGTTTAGGATGCTGGAGTTTAGGATACTGGACAGGCGGACGCTGGAGTTTAGGATACTGGAGTATAGGATACTGGAGTTTAGGATACTGGAGTTTAGGATACTGGACATGCGGATGCTGGAGTTTAGGATACTAGACATGCGGATGCTGGAGTTTAGGATACTGGAGTTTAGGATACTGGAGTTTAGGATACTGGAGTTTAGGATACTGGACATGCGGATGCTGGAGTTTAGGATACTGGAGTTTAGGATACTGGAGTTTAGGATACTGGAGTTTAGGATACTGGACATGCGGATGCTGGAGTTTAGGATACTGGAGTTTAGGATACTGGAGTTTAGGATACTGGAGTTTAGGATACTGGAGTTTAGGATACTGGACATGCGGATGCTGGACATGCGGATGCTGGAGTTTAGGATACTGGAATTTAGGATACTGGAGTTTAGGATACTGGAGTTTAGGATACTGGAGTTTAGGATACTGGAGTTTAGGATACTGGAGTTTAGGATACTGGAGTTTAGGATACTGGACATGCGGATGCTGGAGTTTAGGATGCTGGAGTTTAGGATGCTGGAGTTTAGGATGCTGGAGTTTAGGATACTGGAGTTTAGGATACTGGACATGCGGATGCTGGAGTTTAGGATACTGGAGTTTAGGATACTGGAGTTTAGGATACTGGAGTTTAGGATACTGGAGTTTAGGATACTGGACATGCGGATGCTGGAGTTTAGGATACTGGAGTTTAGGATACTGGACATGCGGATGCTGGAGTTTAGGATACTGGAGTTTAGGATACTGGAGTTTAGGATACTGGACATGCGGATGCTGGAGTTTAGGATACTGGAGTTTAGGATACTGGAGTTTAGGATACTGGAGTTTAGGATACTGGAGTTTAGGATAATGGAGTTTAGGATACTGGAGTTTAGGATACTGGAGATTAGGATACTGGAGATTAGGATACTGGAGTTTAGGATACTGGAGATTAGGATACTGGAGATTAGGATACTGGAGATTAGGATACTGGAGATTAGGATACTGGAGATTAGGATACTGGAGTTTAGGATACTGGACAGGCGGATGCTGGAGTTTAGGATACTGGACAGGCGGATGCTGGAGTTTAGGATACTGGACAGGCGGATGCTGGAGTTTAGGATACTGGAGTTTAGGATGCTGGAGTTTAGGATACTGGACAGGCGGACGCTGGAGTTTAGGATACTGGAGTATAGGATACTGGAGTTTAGGATACTGGACATGCGGATGCTGGAGTTTAGGATACTGGAGTTTAGGATACTAGACATGCGGATGCTGGAGTTTAGGATACTGGAGTTTAGGATACTGGAGTTTAGGATACTGGAGTTTAGGATACTGGACATGCGGATGCTGGAGTTTAGGATACTGGAGTTTAGGATACTGGAGTTTAGGATACTGGAGTTTAGGATACTGGACATGCGGATGCTGGAGTTTAGGATACTGGAGTTTAGGATACTGGAGATTAGGATACTGGAGATTAGGATACTGGAGTTTAGGATACTGGAGATTAGGATACTGGAGATTAGGATACTGGAGATTAGGATACTGGAGATTAGGATACTGGAGATTAGGATACTGGAGTTTAGGATACTGGACAGGCGGATGCTGGAGTTTAGGATACTGGACAGGCGGATGCTGGAGTTTAGGATACTGGACAGGCGGATGCTGGAGTTTAGGATACTGGAGTTTAGGATGCTGGAGTTTAGGATACTGGACAGGCGGACGCTGGAGTTTAGGATACTGGAGTATAGGATACTGGAGTTTAGGATACTGGACATGCGGATGCTGGAGTTTAGGATACTGGAGTTTAGGATACTAGACATGCGGATGCTGGAGTTTAGGATACTGGAGTTTAGGATACTGGAGTTTAGGATACTGGAGTTTAGGATACTGGACATGCGGATGCTGGAGTTTAGGATACTGGAGTTTAGGATACTGGAGTTTAGGATACTGGAGTTTAGGATACTGGACATGCGGATGCTGGAGTTTAGGATACTGGAGTTTAGGATACTGGAGTTTAGGATACTGGAGTTTAGGATACTGGAGTTTAGGATACTGGACATGCGGATGCTGGACATGCGGATGCTGGAGTTTAGGATACTGGAATTTAGGATACTGGAGTTTAGGATACTGGAGTTTAGGATACTGGAGTTTAGGATACTGGAGTTTAGGATACTGGAGTTTAGGATACTGGACATGCGGATGCTGGAGTTTAGGATGCTGGAGTTTAGGATGCTGGAGTTTAGGATGCTGGAGTTTAGGATACTGGAGTTTAGGATACTGGAGTTTAGGATACTGGACATGCGGATGCTGGAGTTTAGGATACTGGAGTTTAGGATACTGGAGTTTAGGATACTGGAGTTTAGGATACTGGAGTTTAGGATACTGGAGTTTAGGATACTGGAGTTTAGGATACTGGAGTTTAGGATACTGGAGTTTAGGATACTGGAGTTTAGGATACTGGACATGCGGATGCTGGAGTTTAGGATACTGGAGTTTAGGATACTGGACATGCGGATGCTGGAGTTTAGGATACTGGAGTTTAGGATACTGGACATGCGGATGCTGGAGTTTAGGATACTGGAGTTTAGGATTCTGGAGTTTAGGATACTGGACATGCGGATGCTGGAGTTTAGGATACTGGAGTTTAGGATACTGGACATGCGGATGCTGGAGTTTAGGATGCTGGAGTTTAGGATGCTGGAGTTTAGGATACTGGAGTTTAGGATACTGGAGTTTAGGATACTGGAGTTAAGGATACTGGAGTTAAGGATACTGGAGTTAAGGATACTGGAGTTAAGGATACTGGAGTTTAGGATACTGGAGTTTAGGATACTGGAGTTTAGGATACTGGAGTTTAGGATACTGGACATGCGGATGCTGGAGTTTAGGATACTGGAGTTTAGGATACTGGAGTTTAGGATACTGGAGTTTAGGATACTGGAGTTTAGGATACTGGACATGCGGATGCTGGAGTTTAGGATGCTGGAGTTTAGGATACTGGACATGCGGATGCTGGAGTTTAGGATGCTGGAGTTTAGGATACTGGACATGCGGATGCTGGAGTTTAGGATACTGGAGTTTAGGATACTGGAGTTTAGGATACTGGAGTTTAGGATACTGGAGTTTAGGATACTGGAGTTTAGGATACTGGACATGCGGATGCTGGAGTTTAGGATACTGGAGTTTAGGATACTGGAGTTTAGGATACTGGAGTTTAGGATACTGGAGTTTAGGATACTGGAGTTTAGGATACTGGAGTTTAGGATACTGGACATGCGGATGCTGGAGTTTAGGATACTGGACATGCGGATGCTGGAGTTTAGGATACTGGAGTTTAGGATACTGGACATGCGGATGCTGGAGTTTAGGATACTGGAGTTTAGGATTCTGGAGTTTAGGATACTGGAGTTTAGGATACTGGAGTTTAGGATACTGGAGTTTAGGATACTGGAGATTAGGATACTGGAGATTAGGATACTGGAGTTTAGGATACTGGAGATTAGGATACTGGAGATTAGGATACTGGAGTTTAGGATACTGGAGTTTAGGATACTGGACAGGCGGATGCTGGAGTTTAGGATACTGGACAGGCGGATGCTGGAGTTTAGGATACTGGACAGGCGGATGCTGGAGTTTAGGATACTGGACAGGCGGATGCTGGAGTTTAGGATACTGGAGTTTAGGATGCTGGAGTTTAGGATACTGGACAGGCGGACGCTGGAGTTTAGGATACTGGAGTTTAGGATACTGGACATGCGGACGCTGGAGTTTAGGATACTGGAGTTTAGGATACTGGAGTTTAGGATACTGGACATGCGGATGCTGGAGTTTAGGATACTGGAGTTTAGGATACTGGAGTTTAGGATACTGGACATGCGGATGCTGGAGTTTAGGATACTGGAGTTTAGGATACTGGACATGCGGATGCTGGAGTTTAGGATACTGGAGTTTAGGATACTGGAGTTTAGGATACTGGAGTTTAGGATACTGGACATGCGGATGCTGGAGTTTAGGATACTGGAGTTTAGGATACTAGACATGCGGATGCTGGAGTTTAGGATACTGGAGTTTAGGATACTGGACATGCGGATGCTGGAGTTTAGGATACTGGAGTTTAGGATACTGGAGTTTAGGATACTGGAGTTTAGGATACTGGAGTTTAGGATACTGGAGTTTAGGATACTGGACATGCGGATGCTGGAGTTTAGGATACTGGAGTTTAGGATACTGGAGTTTAGGATACTGGAGTTTAGGATACTGGAGTTTAGGATACTGGAGTTTAGGATACTGGAGTTTAGGATACTGGAGTTTAGGATACTGGAGTTTAGGATACTGGAGTTTAGGATACTGGAGTTTAGGATACTGGACATGCGGATGCTGGAGTTTAGGATGCTGGAGTTTAGGATGCTGGAGTTTAGGATGCTGGAGTTTAGGATGCTGGAGTTTAGGATGCTGGAGTTTAGGATACTGGAGTTTAGGATACTGGAGTTTAGGATGCTGGAGTTTAGGATACTGGAGTTTAGGATACTGGACATGCGGATGCTGGAGTTTAGGATACTGGAGTTTAGGATACTGGACATGCGGATGCTGGAGTTTAGGATACTGGAGTTTAGGATACTGGAGTTTAGGATACTGGAGTTTAGGATACTGGAGTTTAGGATACTGGACATGCGGATGCTGGAGTTTAGGATACTGGAGTTTAGGATACTGGAGTTTAGGATTCTGGAGTTTAGGATACTGGACATGCGGATGCTGGAGTTTAGGATACTGGAGTTTAGGATACTGGAGTTTAGGATACTGGACATGCGGATGCTGGAGTTTAGGATACTGGAGTTTAGGATACTGGAGTTTAGGATACTGGAGCTTAGGATACTGGAGTTTAGGATACTGGAGTTTAGGATACTGGAGTTTAGGATACTGGAGTTTAGGATACTGGACAGGCGGATGCTGGAGTTTAGGATACTGGACAGGCGGATGCTGGAGTTTAGGATACTGGACATGCTGATGCTGGAGTTTAGGATACTGGAGTTTAGGATGCTGGAGTTTAGGATACTGGAGTTTAGGATACTGGACAGGCGGACGCTGGAGTTTAGGATACTGGAGTTTAGGATACTGGACATGCGGACGCTGGAGTTTAGGATACTGGAGTTTAGGATACTGGACATGCGGATGCTGGAGTTTAGGATGCTGGAGTTTAGGATACTGGAGTTTAGGATACTGGACATGCGGATGCTGGAGTTTAGGATACTGGAGTTTAGGATACTGGAGTTTAGGATACTGGAGTTTAGGATACTGGAGTTTAGGATACTGGACATGCGGATGCTGGAGTTTAGGATACTGGAGTTTAGGATACTGGAGTTTAGGATACTGGAGTTTAGGATACTGGAGTTTAGGATACTGGAGTTTAGGATACTGGAGTTTAGGATACTGGACAGGCGGATGCTGGAGTTTAGGATACTGGAGTTTAGGATACTGGACAGGCGGACGCTGGAGTTTAGGATACTGGAGTTTAGGATACTGGACATGCGGATGATGGAGTTTAGGATACTGGACATGCGGATGCTGGAGTTTAGGATACTGGAGTTTAGGATACTGGACAGGCGGATGCTGGAGTTTAGGATGCTGGAGTTTAGGATACTGGAGTTTAGGATACTGGACATGCGGATGCTGGAGTTTAGGATACTGGAGTTTAGGATACTGGACATGCGGATGCTGGAGTTTAGGATACTGGAGTTTAGGATACTGGAGTTTAGGATACTGGACATGCGGATGCTGGAGTTTAGGATACTGGAGTTTAGGATACTGGACATGCGGATGCTGGAGTTTAGGATACTGGAGTTTAGGATACTGGAGTTTAGGATACTGGAGTTTAGGATAATGGAGTTTAGGATACTGGACATGCGGATGCTGGAGTTTAGGATACTGGAGTTTAGGATACTAGACATGCGGATGCTGGAGTTTAGGATACTGGAGATTAGGATACTGGAGATTAGGATACTGGAGTTTAGGATACTGGAGTTTAGGATACTGGAGTTTAGGATACTGGACAGGCGGATGCTGGAGTTTAGGATACTGGACAGGCGGATGCTGGAGTTTAGGATACTGGACAGGCGGATGCTGGAGTTTAGGATACTGGAGTTTAGAATGCTGGAGTTTAGGATACTGGACAGGCGGATGCTGGAGTTTAGGATACTGGAGTTTAGGATACTGGAGTTTAGGATACTGGAGTTTAGGATACTGGACATGCGGATGCTGGAGTTTAGGATACTGGGGTTTAGGATACTGGAGTTTAGGATACTGGAGTTTAGGATACTGGAGTTTAGGATACTGGAGTTTAGGATACTGGACATGCGGATGCTGGAGTTTAGGATACTGGAGTTTAGGATACTGGAGTTTAGGATACTGGAGCTTAGGATACTGGAGCTTAGGATACTGGAGCTTAGGATACTGGAGCTTAGGATACTGGAGTTTAGGATACTGGAGTTTAGGATACTGGACAGGCGGATGCTGGAGTTTAGGATACTGGACAGGCGGATGCTGGAGTTTAGGATACTGGACATGCTGATGCTGGAGTTTAGGATACTGGAGTTTAGGATGCTGGAGTTTAGGATGCTGGAGTTTAGGATGCTGGAGTTTAGGATACTGGAGTTTAGGATTCTGGAGTTTAGGATACTGGAGTTTAGGATACTGGAGTTTAGGATACTGGAGTTTAGGATACTGGAGTTTAGGATACTGGACATGCGGATGCTGGAGTTTAGGATACTGGAGTTTAGGATACTGGACATGCGGATGCTGGAGTTTAGGATACTGGAGTTTAGGATACTGGAGTTTAGGATTCTGGAGTTTAGGATACTGGAGTTTAGGATACTGGAGTTTAGGATACTGGAGATTAGGATACTGGAGATTAGGATACTGGAGTTTAGGATACTGGAGTTTAGGATACTGGAGTTTAGGATACTGGAGTTTAGGATACTGGAGTTTAGGATACTGGACAGGCGGATGCTGGAGTTTAGGATACTGGACAGGCGGATGCTGGAGTTTAGGATACTGGAGTTTAGGATGCTGGAGTTTAGGATACTGGACAGGCGGACGCTGGAGTTTAGGATACTGGAGTTTAGGATACTGGACATGCGGATGCTGGAGTTTAGGATACTGGAGTTTAGGATACTGGAGTTTAGGATACTGGACATGCGGATGCTGGAGTTTAGGATACTGGAGTTTAGGATACTGGAGTTTAGGATACTGGACATGCGGATGCTGGAGTTTAGGATACTGGAGTTTAGGATACTGGAGTTTAGGATACTGGACATGCGGATGCTGGAGTTTAGGATACTGGAGTTTAGGATACTGGACTTTAGGATACTTGACATGCGGATGCTGGAGTTTAGGATACTGGAGTTTAGGATACTGGACATGCGGATGCTGGAGTTTAGGATACTGGAGTTTAGGATACTGGAGTTTAGGATACTGGACATGCGGATGCTGGAGTTTAGGATACTGGAGTTTAGGATTCTGGAGTTTAGGATACTGGACATGCGGATGCTGGAGTTTAGGATACTGGAGTTTAGGATACTGGACATGCGGATGCTGGAGTTTAGGATGCTGGAGTTTAGGATACTGGAGTTTAGGATACTGGAGTTTAGGATACTGGAGTTTAGGATACTGGACATGCGGATGCTGGAGTTTAGGATACTGGAGTTTAGGATACTGGAGTTTAGGATACTGGAGTTTAGGATACTGGAGTTTAGGATACTGGAGCTTAGGATACTGGAGCTTAGGATACTGGAGCTTAGGATACTGGAGCTTAGGATACTGGAGTTTAGGATACTGGAGTTTAGGATACTGGACAGGCGGATGCTGGAGTTTAGGATACTGGACAGGCGGATGCTGGAGTTTAGGATACTGGACATGCTGATGCTGGAGTTTAGGATACTGGAGTTTAGGATGCTGGAGTTTAGGATGCTGGAGTTTAGGATGCTGGAGTTTAGGATGCTGGAGTTTAGGATACTGGACAGGCGGACGCTGGAGTTTAGGATACTGGAGTTTAGGATACTGGACATGCGGATGCTGGAGTTTAGGATACTGGAGTTTAGGATACTGGACATGCGGATGCTGGAGTTTAGGATACTGGAGTTTAGGATACTGGAGTTTAGGATACTGGACATGCGGATGCTGGAGTTTAGGATACTGGAGTTTAGGATACTGGAGTTTAGGATTCTGGAGTTTAGGATACTGGACATGCGGATGCTGGAGTTTAGGATACTGGAGTTTAGGATACTGGAGTTTAGGATACTGAACATGCGGATGCTGGAGTTTAGGATACTGGAGTTTAGGATACTGGAGTTTAGGATACTGGAGTTTAGGATACTGGAGTTTAGGATACTGGACATGCGGATGCTGGAGTTTAGGATACTGGAGTTTAGGATACTGGAGTTTAGGATACTGGAGTTTAGGATACTGGAGCTTAGGATACTGGAGCTTAGGATACTGGAGCTTAGGATACTGGAGCTTAGGATACTGGAGCTTAGGATACTGGAGCTTAGGATACTGGAGCTTAGGATACTGGAGCTTAGGATACTGGAGCTTAGGATACTGGAGTTTAGGATACTGGACAGGCGGATGCTGGAGTTTAGGATACTGGACAGGCGGATGCTGGAGTTTAGGATACTGGACATGCTGATGCTGGAGTTTAGGATACTGGAGTTTAGGATGCTGGAGTTTAGGATACTGGAGTTTAGGATACTGGACAGGCGGACGCTGGAGTTTAGGATACTGGAGTTTAGGATACTGGACATGCGGATGCTGGAGTTTAGGATACTGGAGTTTAGGATACTGGACATGCGGATGCTGGAGTTTAGGATGCTGGAGTTTAGGATACTGGAGTTTAGGATACTGGACATGCGGATGCTGGAGTTTAGGATACTGGAGTTTAGGATACTGGAGTTTAGGATACTGGAGTTTAGGATACTGGAGTTTAGGATACTGGAGTTTAGGATACTGGAGTTTAGGATACTGGACATGCGGACGCTGGAGTTTAGGATACTGGAGTTTAGGATACTGGACATGCGGATGCTGGAGTTTAGGATACTGGAGTTAAGGATACTGGACATGCGGATGCTGGAGTTTAGGATACTGGAGTTTAGGATACTGGACAGGCGGACGCTGGAGTTTAGGATACTGGAGTTTAGGATACTGGACATGCGGATGCTGGAGTTTAGGATACTGGAGTTTAGGATACTGGAGTTTAGGATACTGGAGTTTAGGATACTGGAGTTTAGGATACTGGATATTCAGATACTGGAGTACTGGAAATGTGGAGAAGGGAATTAAGGTTACTGGAAACGCGGTTACTGGAAACGCGGTTACTGGAAACGCGGTTACTGGAAACGCGGTTACTGGAAACGCGGTTACTGGAAACGCGGTTACTGGAAATGTGGAGGAGGGAATTAAGGTTACTGGAAACGAGGTTACTGGAAGTGCGGAGGAGGTAATTAAGGTTACTGGAAACGAGGTTACTGGAAATGCGGAGAAGGGAATTAAGGTTACTGGAAACGAGGTTACTGGAAACGAGGTTACTGGAAACGAGGTTACTGGAAACGAGGTTATTGGAAATGCGAAGGAGGGAATTAAGGTTACTGGAAACCCACACAAGTTTTTTTTATATAAAAATATATAAATATATCTATAAAAAATATATAAATATATACACACACACAGACGCACACACACACACACACACACACGCACGCACACACACACACACACAGAAACACACACACAAAAACACACACACAAAAACACACACACAAAAACACACACACACACACGGGTATGTGAACAGGTTCCGCCGGTGGTCATTGGTCAGGCATCAACTGGGCATCACGTTGAAGGACGGTCAGCAGATCAGTGGTGTGATGGGCTTTACAGCAGCAGGTACTGGATCTGTTTGTCTCATTGTCCTCGGGGTAGAGGACGAGACACAGAAAGAGAAACAAAATCCTATTAGCATAGGGGCCGTTCACATGTAATGCAAGTGTCATACAGTATTGTTGTTTAAATCAGCTCAATTCCAGACAGGCTAACTATTGCGGCATAAGTATATTACCCAGAAGATTTATGTGAATGATTTGTTCTAGAGAAACTAACTATTGCGGGATAAGTACATTTACTGGACATTTTATGTGAATGTCTTAAATTTAGATTTAAATTGATCGACTGTGTCTGATACTCGAACATTATTTGTTAAATCATTTCATTTATAAATGCAGATACTACAAATGCGGAGTAAGGAATTTCGGATACTGGAAATGAGGAACCGACTGCCCATGGCGGCTGACGTGCTAACGTCGACCGGGTGGGGGGCCTGCCCCAGTCGCAGTTCATTTTCCAAACACTCAGGGCCATGATCGTACTCCGTGTCTGGGCTTCAAACTAGGACGGGGTCATTTCAGCTGAGGGTCAAACAGTGAGGGTCGTGGAGCCTCAAAGTGCACGAGCCGCCACACTCGACTTTAATAGTGGTTGGCGGCCCTGTCCCGCCCGAGACGAAGCACCTTCGTCGGTCATACAGAGAGGGTGTCTTGGACCCTGAAAGCCGCCCCACTCGACTTCCATAGCGGTTGGCGGCCCTGTCCCGCCATGAGACGAAGCTTCTTCATTAGTCATACAAAAAGTGTCGTGGAACCTGCAAGTGCACGAGCCACCACACTCGATTTCCATAGCGGATGGCGGCCCTGTCCCGCCCAAGACTAACCACCTTCATCGATCATACAGTGATGGTTTTTAGACCCTTCCATAGCAGATGGCGGCCCTGTCCTGCCCCGAGATGAAGCACCTTTGTCGGTCATACAGTGAGGGCCTTGGACCCTGGAAGTGCACGAGCCGCCACGCACTCGACTTCCATAGCGGTTGGCAGCCCTGTCCCGCCCTGAGATGAAGCACCTTTGTCGGTCATACAGAGAGGGTGTCTTGGACCCTGAAAGCCGCCCCACTCGACTTCCATAGCGGTTGGCGGCCCTGTCCCGCCATGAGACGAAGCTTCTTCATTAGTCATACAAAAAGTGTCGTGGAACCTGCAAGTGCACGAGCCACCACACTCGATTTCCATAGCGGATGGCGGCCCTGTCCCGCCCTGAGATGAAGCACCTTTGTCGGTCATACAGAGAGGGTTTTTAAACCCTGGAAGTAAACGAGCCGCCACACTCTACTTCCATAGCTGATGGCAGCCCTGTCCCGCCCGAGATGAAGCACTTTTGTCGGTCATACAGAGAGGGTTTTTAAACCCTGGAAGTAAGCGAGCTGCCACACTCGACTTCCATATCGGTTGGCGGCCCTGTCCCGCCTTCCATAGCTGATGGCGGCCCTGTCCCACCCCGAGATGAAGCACTTTTGTCGGTAATACAGAGAGGATTTTTAAACCCTGGAAGTAAACGAGCCGACACACTCGACTTCCATATCAGTTGGCGGCCCTGTCCCGCCTTCCATAGCTTATGGCGGCCCTGTCCCACCCCGAGATGACGGACCTTTGTCGGTCATACAGAGAGGGTTTTTAAACCCTGGAAGTAAGCGAGCCGCAACACTCGACTTCCATTGCGGTTGGCGGCCCTGTCCCGCCCTGAGATGAAGCACCTTTGTCGGTCATACAGAGAGGGTGTCTTGGACCCTGAAAGCCGCCCCACTCGACTTCCATAGCGGTTGGCGGCCCTGTCCCGCCATGAGACGAAGCTTCTTCATTAGTCATACAAAAAGTGTCGTGGAACCTGCAAGTGCACGAGCCACCACACTCGATTTCCATAGCGGATGGCGGCCCTGTCCCGCCCAAGACTAACCACCTTCATCGATCATACAGTGATGGTTTTTAGACCCTTCCATAGCAGATGGCGGCCCTGTCCCGCCCCGAGATGAAGCACCTTTGTCGGTCATACAGTGAGGGCCTTGGACCCTGGAAGTGCACGAGCCGCCACACACTCGACTTCCATAGCGGTTGGCAGCCCTGTCCCGCCCTGAGATGAAGCACCTTTGTCGGTCATACAGAGAGGGTTTTTAAACCCTGGAAGTAAACGAGCCGCCACACTCTACTTCCATAGCTGATGGCAGCCCTGTCCCGCCCGAGATGAAGCACTTTTGTCGGTCATACAGAGAGGGTTTTTAAACCCTGGAAGTAAACGAGCCGCCACACTCTACTTCCATAGCTGATGGCAGCCCTGTCCCGCCCGAGATGAAGCACTTTTGTCGGTCATACAGAGAGGGTTTTTAAACCCTGGAAGTAAGCGAGCTGCCACACTCGACTTCCATATCGGTTGGCGGCCCTGTCCCGCCTTCCATAGCTGATGGCGGCCCTGTCCCACCCCGAGATGAAGCACTTTTGTCGGTAATACAGAGAGGATTTTTAAACCCTGGAAGTAAACGAGCCGACACACTCGACTTCCATATCAGTTGGCGGCCCTGTCCCGCCTTCCATAGCTTATGGCGGCCCTGTCCCGCCCTGAGATGAAGCACCTTTGTCGGTCATACAGAGAGGGTTTTTAAACCCTGGAAGTAAGTGAGCCGAAACACTTGACTTCCATAGCTGATGGCGGCCCTGTCCCGCCCCGAGATGAAGCACTTTTGTCGGTCATACAGAGAGGGTTTTTAAACCCTGGAAGTAAACGAGCCGCCACACTCTACTTCCATAGCGGTTGGCGGCCCTGTCCCACCTTCCATAGCAGATGGCGGCCCTGTCCCGCCCCGAGATGAAGCACTTTTGTCGGTCATACAGAGAGGGTTTTTAAACCCTGGAAGTAAACGAGCCGCCACACTCTACTTCCATAGCGGTTGGCGGCCCTGTCCCGCCTTCCATAGCTGATGGCGGCCCTGTCCCGCCCCGAGATGAAGCACTTTTGTCGGTAATACAGAGAGGGTTTTTAAACCCTGGAAGTAAACGAGCCGCCACACTCGACATCCATAGCGGTTGGCGGCCCTGTCCCGCCTTCCATAGCTTATGGCTGCCCTGTCCCGCCCCGAGATGAGGCACCTTTGTCGGTCATACAGAGAGGGTTTTTAAACCCTGGAAGTAAACGAGCCGCCACACTCTACTTCCATAGCGGTTGGCGGCCCTGTCCCGCCCCGAGATGAAGCACTTTTGTTGGTCATACAGAGAGGGTTTTTAAACCCTGGAAGTAAACGAGCCGCAACACTCTACTTCCATTGCGGTTGGCGGCCCTGTCCCACCCTGAGATGAAGCACCTTTGTCGGTCATACAGAGAGGGTTTTTAAACCCTGGAAGTAAGCGAGCTGCCACACTCGACTTCCATATCGGTTGGCGGCCCTGTCCCGCCTTCCATATCAGTTGGCGGCCCTGTCCCGCCTTCCATAGCTTATGGCGGCCCTGTCCCACCCCGAGATGACGGACCTTTGTCGGTCATACAGAGAGGGTTTTAAACCCTGGAAGTAAGCGAGCCGCAACACTCGACTTCCATAGCGGTTGGCGGCCCTGTCCCGCCCTGAGATGAAGCACCTTTGTCGGTCATACAGAGAGGGTTTTTAAACCCTGGAAGTAAGCGAGCCGCCACACTCGACTTCCATAGCGGTTGGCGGCCCTGTCCCGCCTTCCATAGCTGATGGCGGCCCTGTCCCGCCCCGAGATGAAGCACTTTTGTCGGTCATACAGAGAGGGTTTTTAAACCCTGGAAGTAATCGAGCCGCCACACTCTACTTCCATAGCGGTTGGCGGCCCTGTCCCGCCTTCCATAGCTGATGGCGGCCCTGTCCCGCCCCGAGATGAAGCACTTTTGTCGGTAATACAGAGAGGGTTTTTAAACCCTGGAAGTAAACGAGCCGCCACACTCGACTTCCATAGCGGTTGGCGGCCCTGTCCCGCCTTCCATAGCTTATGGCGGCCCTGTCCCGCCCCGAGATGAGGCACCTTTGTCGGTCATACAGAGAGGGTTTTTAAACCCTGGAAGTAAGTGAGCCGAAACACTCGACTTCCATTGCGGTTGGCGGCCCTGTCCCGCCCTGAGATGAAGCACCTTTGTCGGTCATACAGAGAGGGTTTTTAAACCCTGGAAGTAAACGAGCCGCCACACTCTACTTCCATAGCGGTTGGCGGCCCTGTCCCACCTTCCATAGCAGATGGCGGCCCTGTCCCGCCCCGAGATGAAGCACTTTTGTCGGTCATACAGAGAGGGTTTTTAAACCCTGGAAGTAAACGAGCCGCCACACTCTACTTCCATAGCGGTTGGCGGCCCTGTCCCGCCTTCCATAGCTGATGGCGGCCCTGTCCCGCCCCGAGATGAAGCACTTTTGTCGGTAATACAGAGAGGGTTTTTAAACCCTGGAAGTAAACGAGCCGCCACACTCGACTTCCATAGCGGTTGGCGGCCCTGTCCCGCCTTCCATAGCTTATGGCGGCCCTGTCCCGCCCCGAGATGAGGCACCTTTGTCGGTCATACAGAGAGGGTTTTTAAACCCTGGAAGTAAGTGAGCCGAAACACTCGACTTCCATTGCGGTTGGCGGCCCTGTCCCGCCCTGAGATGAAGCACCTTTGTCGGTCATACAGAGAGGGTTTTTAAACCCTGGAAGTAAGTGAGCCGAAACACTTGACTTCCATAGCCGATGGCGGCACTGTCCCGCCCGAGCGTTTTTAGGCCGTAGCCTTGATCCAGGACGGATCTTTTTACAGTTTTTAAGCCGTAGCCTCGATCCAGGGCGGACACCGGAAATGCGGACACCGGAAATGTGGAGACGCGAATTTTAGAAACTGGAAATGCGGAGACACTCGACAATCCGAGTTTTAATCCCTGCTGAGAGGAGGAGAGCTCCTGGTGTTTTGGATTTTTGTGGGCTGAATGATCTACAGAAACGACTTTGACTTACCAACTGAATGTTGTTTTTGGACTTTACCAACGTCATGGGACAATCTCCATAATGTTTAGAACATAGAACAGTAAAGCACCTGAGAGGCCCAGTTCAGATCAACCACACCATCTGGAGACTGGGCAGACAGATGCAGAAGACATTTGTTGGTCAGATTGAGAGATGTGTTGTAGCGAGACTTCTCTGTGGACAGACTGGACACTACAAAAAACACAAATTAAAACAAATTGAGAAACAATACATTTATGCATAACAAAATGAATAAAAAGACTTTGATAATATTAACACATTTCAGGGTTAAATTTTAACGTACACATGTAGTACTTAAAGGTCCCGTTTATCTTGATCCAATTTTTCAAACTTTAGTTGCGTAATGTTGCTGTTAAAGCATAAATAATACCTTAATAATTATAAAGTTCAACACCAAGCAAAATTTTTTACTTTATAGAATTCCTACCAACGGCATTCTACTTCCTGACTGAATGTTGTCAATATTAGTGTTTTTGACAAAAATCCACCCACAGGAATACGTCAGTCACCAGCTAAGCTCAAACGCTCTTGACAGCAGCTAGCCGTCACAACACACTAAACAAGCTATACAATCAAAACACTACCCTAGCTATACAATCACAACACGCTACACAAGCTACATAATCACAACACACTACAGTAGCTACACAACCAGAACAAACTACTACGGGTGTCATGATTTCGATTTTAAATCGAAATCAATCGAAATTAAGGCACAACCTCAAACTTCAAATTAAAAAAATGGGATCGTCGATGCTGCCACGCCCCCATGTCACGTCCGGTCAGGTTGCCAAGTGGGGGAAAAAACTCTCAGACAGGGACGGATTGGCAATCTGTATGTTCTGGAAAAGTCCAGACCGGCCGTTCAACGGAGGGCCGTTGCCAGGCCGACAGCAAAAAAGTCTAATAACGCAATATGCACAGCCAACAGCAGAGGCACTAATACAATCACTTATATGCTGCTACGTGTAAAAAAAAACAAGGAAGAAGAGTCCGCCTACTAGCCGTGATTGGTCCACAGATTCCCGGAATTTGCGACCGTCTATATGTTCGCGAGCCTGCCCTGAGCATCCACTGCCTGGTCATGATGAGGGACAGACAGAGTTAACTTCACATCAGCAAGAGCTAAGTGCCAGTAGTAGCAGGACACGTGACATTATTATAATATACACAATATAAATAAAACTTGAGTGAAAATTAATGTAATGCGCAACTACTGTTAGAGAGAGATGTGATGTGAGTGTGTCGCGTGCGTGAGAGAGAGAGAGAGAGAGAGAGAGAGAGAGAGAGAGAGAGAGAGAGAGAGAGGTGCGGGCATGATTGAACAGGGGAAACGTAAAAACAATACATAATTCGTCATTTTGTTCATATGGGACATCATTCAAACTGCAAAGTGTTTGCTTATATTTTTGTGCAGTAACAATAAAACAAAACATTGTGCTTTTGTCAATCTTTAACTTACAACTGTCATCTTACCAAAAATCACACACACCAAAGCAAAAAATATTCATTCAACGCCATTTAAAAACTGTGTCTGTGGGTTTTCATTTCTTTCATTGACTTTATTGTATATGATAGGTTGTAGTGAGCTCACATTTTCTGCTACAATGAAGACTAAACGGTTGCTACGACTCTAAACGTGCTAATATACAAGACGGGGCTAAATAATTGACCAAATATTAGTTTAATCAAAAAATCCTAGCTTGAACTGTCTGAGTGCAGTTTTTCCTTGTCTTTTTCTGTGCTTAGTATTGTGGAATTGACAAAGACCTGGTGGTTGTTTGTGAAAGCTTTATATACAAAATTTATAGGGCCTAGCCATTTTCATTATTTCACAGCCTTATTATACATCAAAGTGTAATATGACATTGACAAAATATTAAATAATTTTAATCTGATAGCCTGACAGTATTGTGGCAGTATCAGGACATACTTGTGTCAGTTGCGAAAGGCAGGATGATGGGCCTATTTGTGAAAAAGTCCAGGGCTGGTTTAAAGCGAACGAAGTGTGAGCCGTCATGTTTAACCGTCTGTTAAAAAAATTACACTGTAAACATTAATTACAGCTTTAACTTGTTTTAAACTTTGCAAATAAAGATATAAGCAGGATAGTCCACAGCTAGCCATGCATTTAAGGATTTTAATGCACGACGTAGAGGCGAAGAACCACCCTTATGCTACATATATTTTCAACTTCAAAAACAAATATTTTATAAAATTAACTTGTATTTATTTACCATATATTACAAATACATTTTCTTTCCGTATGGGATAATGTGTGCAGTATGCATAGAACTGTGCTGGTAAAGTGTACAATAAACATTTTGTAAAACTAATAATATAAAAAATAATAACTAATATAAACTGCAACATCGGCTGCGCATCGGGTGAAGATCATAAATATAAAAAAAGCGTCTGCTACGATTACAATTCATCATTCTATATGTGACATTTCAGCACTTGACAGACGGATAGCGACTAGTAAGTAGCACTTAAAGCACGCTACGTGGAATCGTATTTAAGTCTTTGAGAAACGCACGTGAAAGAATTTGTCAAGTAGCTTCTAGAAAGCGCTCTTAAGTGCTAAGATCAATCGTTATCGGGGAACTCAGCCCAGCCAGTTTTTAGGACCATGAAAACAGCCATATAGACACAAGTTAATTGTGTGAAAAATAACAGGTTTTTACACACAAAACAGGGGCGTTGCTAGACAAAACTCTACTGGGGCACAGGCCCCCCATTTTTTTGTTGACTGTTTTTTGAAAGCCTTCTGTGTGCAAGAAGTGTGCAACACTTCTATACAATGTCCTTGCTTAACCCACTATTCTACAGTGCAACAGGTACTGCGAAAGATACATACAAGTGTAATCTTCATCATACCTAACATTATTAACATGTTTGGAGGCATAAATGGCATAACGTGTTTGGAAATAATGACAGCAGAAAAATATTTTCTACATTATACAATGATAGCAATGATTGATAACTTATTTTTACAAGAATATTTTAAGAAACCAGTCATTTTATGACTGCTATACTAAATAATCTCAGTCATAGTGGGTTTAGAGTGTGTTTTATTTATGTAAGGAGTAGGGGAGACCGGGGTTGGTTGTCACAATTTTTACTCATGCATGAATTGCTCATCTTCAAAAAATCTCTCAGCAGTAATTCCTACATGAAATTAATCTTTGGAGTCTTGGATTTAAATGTGTATACTTTTTACTTTTCGAATGTATTGTAACATGAAGTAATTAACCATCAAAGACAATCTGACACAATGTGACAACCAACCCCATCACGGGGTTGGTTGCCACAGGGTATGGGGTTGGTTGTCCCTATAGAGGTTCAATAGGATTTCAGTGATAAATTGGGATGTGAAAATAGTGTAATTTTTGTTTTTTAAGCTAGAAATTGCAAATAAGTTTTAATATGAATCAACCGCTATGATAGTTGTTATTAATGCCCATTATGTTTAAACAATGGGATTAAAGTGGGTGATCAGTTTCTTGAATAGGTTTTATGCCCAGCTGCACTATGAACTTCAGCCAGCTCCTTGTTTCCTGTCTGCCATTATTGGACAAACTGATTAATCCAGGTGTGTCTGATTATTGTTGTTGTGACTACTGAGGTCAGGCACACCTGGATTAATCAGTTTGTCCAATAATGGCAGACAGGAAACAGGAAGCTGTCTGAAGTTCGGGAAGTAGTGCAGCTGAGCATTATGTTTAAGTTAATTAATATGTACAGCTTAAAGCGGCATGCATTTGACACAAAAACTATTAAAAAAAACTCATTCCCCTTACGAAAATTAACCATGTTTTTTTGTGGTAAAAGTTTAGTAACCATGTTTTTTTGGTGTATTTATTATTAGCAAAACCATGTTTATTTTGTGGTAAAACACAGTTAATTGGTTTATCCAATGCTTGCCTATAGTGAAGTTAAAGTGTACCTTATTATGTTGATAGTATATTACAAATGTATACATCTACAATATAAAATGTAACTGAACATACTGCGCTCTCGTAATTTTAAGCCTGCGTTATTTCTCCATAAAATAATACATTTGTACACCCCATATACTTTCAAAATGTACTTAAAATATACTGTTTCTAAAGAATACTAAACAATGTATTTTAGAAATATACTGTCAGTGCATTATTATAATGATAACTTTAAGCATACCGATAAAGTGTATACCTAAAATACATTTTAAAATAAGTTTAAATTTAGTATACTTTAGAAAAATATACTTAAAGTTTTGTGCAATTTTTAAAGTATAATTTTAGAATATATACTAAAGTATAATTATTTTGAAGTATGTTAAAAGTTTAATTGTAAAAAATACGTGCAAATATGTTGTAAGCATACTTTAAATATGTTTAAAGAAATTACATTTCTTTGTAAGTATATTTGTAATGTACTATTGCAAAGTTAAATATACTTGAAATACAATAGAGTATATTTGTTTTTCACCAGGGTATGGGTGAGTCTTTAAAATCAAGACCATATCTGAGTGGAGGTCCTCTTGCAAAACAAAAACCTTACCCTAATACGTTTAAAAAACACGTAATTTTGTAAACATAATCCATTAGGCGCATGCGTGATCAGTTCTGCGTTATTGACTCCTTGTTTAAGAAACTGCAAATGAAAATAGCTTATAAATGAGCACCGTATAATATAGTTGCGAAACAACATCTAAAGTGCATTACAACACCAAATAGTTCAGAATAAACCTATATTATTCAATTCTAATATTGTGAAGATCTTTTATAATAAACGGAGTATTTAGATTTATTACATCAGCTTTAGTAAACTTAAGATGGGCGTATACGGTGCGAATTCTGACAGTCTGAACGTCAGAGCTCTCACACACAACACGAGTGAGTTTATGCGAAAATAATTTGGAAGCAGTAACACACGACAAGATTTTACTCAGGGGCGTCATGCACCAATTTTTTTTAAGGGGGCACAGTGTCAACAGCTCACAGAAATTTGTGCATACACAGACATCAAACGAAATATTATAGAGCTTTCAGTCTTTTCCATGGCACTTACATTTCTAACAATCTGAAAACCCCTGCTTTCATGCAAAAACCTCCAAAATAACAGTGATGACTACTTTCATATCATATACTATTCAATCGGAATAATGACACATTTGCATCATATTCACATCTGAAACGACATGTTTTATTTAAGTCTTAATGGCTTGTTTAATTGTGTCATTAATGCATTTTGCACAACAACTACATTATCATATAAAATTAATGTAATTTTAAATCCATAAAGTATATAAACAACGAAAATGACATAAGCTATAGCCACGTGATTGATTTTAATGTTCAATAATGATTTTAAAAAAATATGTTTAGATAAAATTATTAGATGAACGGATTTTTGCATTAAATTTTACCTCATGTGAGCATGTGAGATTCCGCGCCCGCGTGAACTTTGGCGAACTTTGGCGTTGTGCCAAGAAGATGAATCTCTGCTAATATAACGTTGAGACGGTCACATTTAAAACCATACATTTTCTACACAGAGAAGGTTAACTGCACATTACCGTACTGGGGTTTGGAAATGTTGTGAGCGTTTCTAACACGTTTTAATTCCTCAGATAGCCAAATGCAGCAGCAAGCCAGCAACTTCAGAGAGCTCGTGAGCGCGCCCAGACACTGATGACGTCTGCGACTGCGCTCTGACTGCAGCGCCAGCTGCCGCCAGAATAAAAGTAATGTAACATGATCAAAACACTATCAAAACGGCGAAAATCTCCGAAAAGTGACAAGGATGCAGCACAGAATGTATAATATTGTGCATATTAACAGATTAAAAGTCAAATAACAGATTAATGGACGCTTATTTGATTTTGAGGTTGGATGAAAAATCCATTGGCTCAAAAAAACCAAGGGGGCAGGTGCCCCCTCAGTTTGAATGGGCATGACGCCTCTGATTACTGTAGCTACTTCAATTCTGACATAAGCATTTTAGGTGTGTGTGTGTGTGTGTGTGTGTGTGTGTGTGTGTGTGTGTGTGTGTGTGTGTGTGGATGAACTAGGCTACTTTTCGTTGTGGCAGAATTCAAACAAGAATAGATATTGGCAAAGCTATTGGCTTAAGTGCAGAGAACAGCATGGAATTAATGTTCTTTTGCATTTCGGTTTATGAATTTCGACATTGCAATAGGTCTAGAAGGCTGTGGAGGTGAATGAATTTCATTGCCAGCGATTTTTCTTGACTAACTAGCACAGTTTACCAACCTAATAATAGCAATATATTTACTTTGCACTGTACAATCATGATAAATTATAACATTGTTGCTTTTTTGATAAATATGATAGTTTAAAAACAAATTAAGTGGGCATTATTTATTTGTAAATGCAGGAAGAGCAAGGTACGCTACACGTCTTTTCCCTTTATGATCAAAGTATTTGGACAAGAAATCTAAAGCCAAATATTAATTTACAAAAATAATTTAATATAAAGCACATTGTTAAGGCTTGTTAGCTCAAAAATGTATGGACCGTCGGTCAATACGGTGTCACAATATTAAGCCGTATTTGTGCACCTGTAAATGCACAAAATAAATGCCCCATAAACATCGCATATTAATATATGGCATTTTTCATAGTATATAAATTAACTATACATATTTTAGTCACAACTATAACTATACAACTATACAAATATAGCATGAAAACAAATGAATCATTATTTAAATGAAGTTTCAGGGATAGCATATACATTTGCAGTCATTTACATTTTGTCAGAAATTGTCAATTTCATTTCAGAACGAGACATAACAACGACATAATTTACATTATGCTACATAATGTGTTCCTTTGGTCGAAAATATGTATAATGTATAACACACAAAAAATACCAAATATAAAACGTTTAATATAATAAAATATTAATATAACATCTTAACTCTTGTGTTCGTTGACAATTTATTTCACATTATTATACGTTTATAAAGTGTAAAACAAAGGCATAGCTTAAATTAAACATGGACATTTTTATTCTCTGGACAGCCCTTTTACTATCTATTCATTTATGAAACTGTATACTGTACAGCGACTTTGGCACAGTCTGGATTACACAAAAACTCCGACAGCCTTTGCACAACCTGTACTGTATATCATGGGTCTCCGCACGAAGTCTAAGAATTTTAATATGTATTACATATCTTTAGTTGGCTTTTTTATGCATGTTTACATTGCAATGATAAAACATTAAAACAAAAGTAAATTTTACGTTAAGCCGTTTAATGCGAAAAAACACCTTTCACCGTCTACTTTAAAACAACACGCAGTCAGAAATCATGTCAATTTACTTGTTTTAATTTTGAGATAGCCAAGATTACTCTATACTCCAAATACATTTTTAAAATATACAAAAAGGCCAAACAAATATTTGCTGAAATTTATTTTGGAACGTTTACAAAAACATATTTTACATCGATATATTTTTTGGCGATTTTTGTAAATTTTTAAATATTTTAAAAATAAATACATTTTAAAGCATTAAATATTTTTAACCCTCCATATATTTCAATCCAAGGAAATATATTCACGTCCATTGAAAGAAAAACTGTTACGAACCTGTAAACGTTTTAAAAAGGTTTAAATTAAATATTTTCAACTTCAAAAATGTACTTTATAAAATTAACTTGCATTTAGCGTATACTTAAAATATATTTAGGCAAAGAATACATTTTGTATACAAATGTATTTGCTTACCTTGGAAAACCTATATTTTGAAATATATGTTGATAAATGAAGGTTAAAACTAAATGGGCTATATTTCCAAATTAAAAAATATATTAAACTGACCATTACTTTCTACAAAATGTATTTAGTATACATTTAAAATATATTTTTGGCCACAGAATTTTTTTTTTTTTTTTTGCCGTATGGGTGTAATGGATCCATCTACACACTCAGACCATTTAAACGAGAGTTTACTCGTCTGTGACTCGTAGAAACGTTTGGTCCGTTTGGAAATATTGCCTTGTGAATGCGAACCGAACCAAAATGAAATTACAACATTGTAGCGATTTAATCCCAGGTTTCGGAACAAAGCAACAGGGTCTTCTTTTCGAGACGTCGGCAAATCAAACTTAAATGGTGCACCGGAGTTGTTTTGTGAAATAAAAAACAAACTGAACATAAAACACGTTATGTTTAAATACCTGTGATAAGCGTTTGTTGGCGTCTGATCAGTTGGTCTTCCGGACGTGTTTCCTCTTCGACTGGCCAAACTCGACTGCAACCAGCGGCCCGGCTAAATAGTGCCAGTGTCGTTTCACGCAGGCGCAAAGCAGGTCCAGACCGACGAGTCTATTTTTTTGTCATAAGGGGGAGTACAAAACTGTAGATTATTTAAAATAATCCTACTTCTTTGGACCCTTTTAGACGTAACTTTATATATTTGAACCCTTCAATTTTATATGACTCCATCATTCAAAATAATCTCACCTCTGTGCTCCAAGACCTACCTTTTGCAAGTGCTACCTTTTGCAAGTAGACGTCACACTTACGTCACTACAAGCTGCGCGTGCAATGTGGTGGCAGAAAAACCTTGGAAATGAATTATACACGAGTAAAGGAGCATGATAACTCACTAGAAAATGTATTGTTGTGCTGTCCAGTGTCAGAATATAAATGCTAATATAATATTATTTTATAGAACATCGTGGTCGAAGACACATTTGAAAATAAACGTAGGTGTTTATGGTTGCAATACGCCCTTTAAACGGGCAGACTGGAGTGATGAAATCATCTGGAAATCTTTTAAAAACTAGAATAAAAAATAATTAGAGAAGCTGTCCTTCGACAGAAGACCGGACAGCTTCTCTAATTATTTTCTATTCTAGAATGATGGAGTCATATAAAGTTGAAGGGATTAAATATTCTAACAAGTTACGTCTAAAAGGGTCCAAATAAGTAAGATTATTTTAAATAATCTACAGTTTTGTACTCCCCCCTTATGACAAAAAAATAGACTCGTCGGTCTGCACCTGCTTTGCGCCTGCGTGAAACGACACTGGCACTATTTAGCCGGGCCGCTGGTTGCAGTCGAGTTTGGCCAGCCGAAGAGGAAACACGTCCGGAAGACCAACTGATCAGACGCCAACAAACGCTTATCACAGGTATTTAAACATAACGTGTTTTATGTTCAGTTTGTTTTTTATTTCACAAAACAACTCCGGTGCACCATTTAAGTTTGATTTGCCGACGTCTCGAAAAGAAGACCCTGTTGCTTTGTTCCGAAACCTGGGATTAAATCGCTACAATGTTGTAATTTCATTTTGGTTCGGTTCGCATTCACAAGGCAATATTTCCAAACGGACCAAACGTTTCTACGAGTCACAGACGAGTAAACTCTCGTTTAAATGGTCTGAGTGTGTAGATGGATCCATTACACCCATACGGCAAAAAAAAAAAAAAAATTCTGTGGCCAAAAATATATTTTAAATGTATACTAAATACATTTTGTAGAAAGTAATGGTCAGTTTAATATATTTTTTAATTTGGAAATATAGCCCATTTAGTTTTAACCTTCATTTATCAACATATATTTCAAAATATAGGTTTTCCAAGGTAAGCAAATACATTTGTATACAAAATGTATTCTTTGCCAAAATATATTTTAAGTATACGCTAAATGCAAGTTAATTTTATAAAGTACATTTTTGAAGTTGAAAATATTTAATTTAAACCTTTTTAAAACGTTTACAGGTTCGTAACAGTTTTTCTTTCAATGGACGTGAATATATTTCCTTGGATTGAAATATATGGAGGGTTAAAAATATTTAATGCTTTAAAATGTATTTATTTTTAAAATATTTAAAAATTTACAAAAATCGCCAAAAAATATATCGATGTAAAATATGTTTTTGTAAACGTTCCAAAATAAATTTCAGCAAATATTTGTTTGGCCTTTTTGTATATTTTAAAATATATTTGGGGTATAGAGTAATCTTGGCTATCTCAAAATTAAAACAAGTAAATTGACATGATTTCTGACTGCGTGTTGTTTTAAAGTAGACGGTGAAAGGTGTTTTTTCGCATTAAACGGCTTAACGTAAAATTTACTTTTGTTTTAATGTTTTATCATTGCAATGTAAACATGCATAAAAAAGCCAACTAAAGATATTTAATACATATTAAAATTCTTAGACTTCGTGCGGAGACCCATGATATATACAGTACAGGTTGTGCAAAGGATGTCGGAGTTTTTGTGTAATCCAGACTGTGCCAAAGTCGCTGTACAGTATACAGTTTCATAAATGAATAGATAGTAAAAGGGCTGTCCACAGAGAATAAAAATGTCCATGTTTAATTTAAGCTATGCCTTTGTTTTACACTTTAAAAACGTATAATAATGTGAAATAAATTGTCAACGAACACAAGAGTTAAGATGTTATATTAATATTTTATTATATTAAACGTTTTATATTTGGTATTTTTTGTGTGTTATACATTATACATATTTTCGACCAAAGGAACACATTATGTAGCATAATGTAAATTGTTATGTCGTTTTTATGTCTCGTTCTGAAATGAAATTGACAATTTCTGACAAAATGTAAATGACTGCAAATGTATATGCTATCCCTGAAACTTCATTTAAATAACGATTCACTTGTTTTCATACTATATTTGTATAGTTGAATAGTTATAGTTGTGACTATAGTTAATTTATATACTATGAAAAATGCCATATATTAATATGCGATGTTTATGTGGCATTTATTTTGTGCATTTACAGGTGCACAAATACGGCTTAATATTGTGACACCGTATTGACCGACGGTCCATACATTTTTGAGCTAACAAGCCTTAACAATGTGCTTTATATTAAATTATTTTTGTAAATTAATATTTGGCTTTAGATTTCTTGTCTAAATACTTTAATCATAAAGGGAAAAGACGTGTAGCGTACCTTGCTCTTCCTGCATTTACAAATAAATAATGCCACTTAATTTGTTTTTAAACTATCATATTTATCAAAAAAGCAACAATGTTACATAATTTATCATGATTGTACAGTGCAAAGTAAATATATTGCTATTATTAAGTTGGTAAACTGTGCTAGTTAGTCACGAAAAATCGCTGGCAAGGAAATTCATTCACCTCCACAGCCTTCTAGACCTATTGCAATGTCGAAATGCATAAACAGAAATGCAAAAGAACATTAATTCCATGCTGTTCTCTGCACTTAAGCCAATAGCTTTGCCAATATCTATTCTTGTTTGATTTCTGCCACAACGAAAAGTAGCCTAGTTCATCCACACACACACACACACACACCTAAAATGCTTATGTCAGAATTGAAGTAGTAGGCTACAGTAAAATCTTGTCGTGTGTTACTGCTTCCAAATTATTTTCGCATAAACTCACTCGTGTTGTGTGTGAGAGCTCTGATGTTCAGACTGTCAGAATTCGCACCGTATACGCCCAGCTTAAGTTTACTAAAGCTGATGTAATAAATCTAAATACTCCGTTTATTATAAAACATAATTGAATAATATAGGTTTATTCTGAACTATTTGGTGTTGTAATGCACTTTAGATGTTGTTTCGCAACTATATTATACGGTGCTCATTTATTAGCTATTTTCAGTTGCAGTTTCTTAAACAAGGAGTCAATAACGCAGAACTGATCACGCATGCGCCTAATGGATTATGTTTATAAAATTACGTGTTTTTTAAACGTATTAGGGTAAGGTTTTTGTTTTGCAAGAGGACCTCCACTCAGATATGGTCTTGATTTTAAAGACTCACCCATACCCTGGTGAAAAACAAATATACTCTATTGTATTTCAAGTATATTTAACTTTGCAATAGTACATTACAAATATACTTACAAAGAAATGTAATTTCTTTAAACATATTTAAAGTATGCTTACAACATATTTGCACGTATTTTTTACAATTAAACTTTTAACATACTTCAAAATAATTATACTTTAGTATATATTCTAAAATTATACTTTAAAAATTGCACAAAACTAAGTATATTTTTCTAAAGTATACTAAATTTAAACTTATTTTAAAATGTATTTTAGGTATACACTTTATCGGTATGCTTAAAGTTATCATTATAATAATGCACTGACAGTATATTTCTAAAATACATTATTTAGTATTCTTTAGAAACAGTATATTTTAAGTACATTTTGAAAGTATATGGGGTGTACAAATGTATATTTTATGGAGAAATAACGCAGGCTTAAAATTACGAGAGAGCAGTATGTTCAGTTACATTTTATATTGTAGATGTATACATTTGTAATATACTATCAACATAATAAGGTACACTTTAACTTCACTATAGGCAAGCATTGGATAAACCAATTAACTGTGTTTTACCACAAAATAAACTTGGTTTTGCTAATAATAAATACACAAAAAAAACATGGTTACTAAACTTTTACCACAAAAAAACATGGTTAATTTTCGTAAGGGGAATGAGTTTTTTTTAATAGTTTTTGTGTCAAATGCATACCGCTTTCAGCTGTACACATTAATTAACTTAAACATAATGCTCAGCTGCACTACTTCCTGAACTTCAGACAGCTTCCTGTTTCCTGTCTGCCATTATTGGAGAAACTGATTAATCCAGGTGTGCCTGACCTCAGTAGTCACAACAACAATAATCAGACACACCTGGATTAATCAGTTTGTCCAATAATGGCAGACAGGAAACAAGGATCTGGCTGAAGTTCATAGTGCAGCTGGGCATAAAACCTATTCAAGTAACTGATCACCCACTTTAATCCCATTGTTTAAACATAATGGGCATTAATAACAACTATCATAGCGGTTGATTCATATTAAAACTTATTTGCAATTTCTAGCTTAAACAAAAATTACACTATCTTTTCACATCCCAATTTATCACTGAAATCCTATTGAACCTCTATAGGGACAACCAACCCCATACCCTGTGGCAACCAACCCCGTGATGGGGTTGGTTGTCACATTGTGTCAGATTGTCTTTGATGGTTAATTACTTCATGTTACAATACATTCGAAAAGTAAAAAGTATACACATTTAAAGCCAAGACTCCAAAGATTAATTTCATGTAGGAATTACTGCTGAGAGATTTTTTGAAGATGAGCAATTCATGCATGAGTAAAAATTGTGACAACCAACCCCGGTCTCCCCTACTCCTTACATAAATAAAACACACTCTAAATCCACTTATCAAGCATGAATTTAGCACAAACAGTCATGTGCTTAAATTGTACCAAGTACACTTAAAGTTGTTCCACTTTAGCACACAAAAGTACACTAAATACACTTAAAGTTGTACTTTGTTACAATTAATATACAACTAAAATATACAACTAAAAACTAAGTACAAAAATAGTTGTTCCAAAATAGCACTCTTTAAATAAACTAATCAATAGCACACTTTAAGTATACTGGTCATTAGTGTGACTGCAAGTATACTTAAGTATATCAGTAGTAAATATGAGCGACATACTGTCACATAAAAATGATTGATGATGACCTTTGACCTCAGGGGAGGGGGTGACCTTTTGACCTGCGAGGGAGGGGTGACCTTTGACCGGACCACCCACGTTGTGAACCTTTGACCTCCGGGGAGGGGCTAACCTTTGACCGGACCTCCCACATCGTGAACTTTTGACCGGTCCTCCCACGTTGTGAACTTTTAAACCGACCTCCCACGCTGCTCTAAACTTTTGAACCGACCGCCCACGTAGCATTGAACTTTTAACCGGACCGCCCACGTTGCGTTGAACTTTTAACCGGTACGCCCACGTCACGTTGACATGTTTACATCCGGGGTTATCTCCGGGGTGCGTTAAATCATGTCCTCCTACGATAAAACAATAAAAACAGTGTTTACACAAGTGGTCTTCATTAAAACACATTCCTTGCTCCAATCATAATTTATATAAGGTGGGGCCCAATATGTATAATAAAAGCCAGGAAAATCACAGTTACAAAAATCACAAACATGGATAGGCCATGCAGCTCGCACGGTACTCCGGTGAGTGAATGGTGAAATAGCATGAAGCATCTCGCTATGGCGACGAAAAAATTTAACTTTTAACATGCACCATTTTGGAATGCGTGACATCGTTATAATCTGTCATGCTGGCACTGAAATATTGTGAAATCCTCTCATTGATTAGTTTCATTAAACACAAATTTTTATGTGAAATGATCAAATAAATTAAGTGTTCTTTCTTTTCTTTTTAACGTCATCCTGGCTTCTAAGGTTATATTTATGGTGAAAATAAACTGTAATTAAATAAATTAAGACTAGAAAATGTTTAAATTTAACTTCCTCTAAAAATCTTAGCACTAAGCATGGATTCGACTGATTAAAAAAACCATTTCAATAGTACCAACAGAATAAAAAAGGTTTCTCACAGCAGCAGATGAAATACAATCTAAAAGAATAATGAACAATGAATTCTGTCAAGATGATGATTTTGGTGGATTTTCTCTAGAGAGTAAAAATTGATGTGTAATTTTTAAATGTCCTATTCTGCATTTTGTATAGATGACCTGATTTTCAAAACAGAAGTTATGTTTTTTTTTTCAAATAAACTGTTCAATACAAAGATATGGTCTTCTGCCACTTACACAGATCGTAGCCCTTAAAGTTGCATTCCTGAGAGATGCTTCCACTCCGAATCGTAAATCGTTTTGGCAGTGCCAGTGTGAGGGCCGAGATATTTTGTTTTTTAACTAGTAAAGCATGTCCAGTCCAGTCCTCCTGCGATAGCAGGACAGTGTTTATACAAGGGGCCTGCATTAATGCAGCTTGCTTTGCTTTCATCATATTAATAAGTACAGCATAAGTAAAGACAAAAAGACACATATTACAAAACATTACTAGTCTAAAAACTGAGACTTTTAACTTTAGGTTATTAGTATATTAGGTTTAGTATAGTTTTCAGACTTTCAGAAAGAACTCATCAACTTAAAGAATAAAGCACTTGTCAATTACATTTATTTTAATCTCAAAAACTCAAGTTTACGTCTAGTATTTATTATTGCACCTGAAATACAAGTACCTGAGACATGCTCACACTCCTTAGCCAAAACACTAAAACTTTTAGTGCTTTTGTATTTAATATAATATTTGACAAATTACCCCATACAAGACAAACAAATTAGATGCATTCATTGAACACAACATACACAATCTTACTTCATTATGTGCTTTGATCCCCTCATGCCTCTGTCTCTGCTGTTCTCAGTTAGTAATGTCTATAAGACAGAAGTTAAAAATCAAACTACTTACACATTTAAATTTAAAGTCTATTAAACTCACACTACTCTTTACCCAGAATAACATGTACTTCTTTCGTGGTGACAAAGCGAGGTACATGATTTCTTCAATTTATAAAGTAAACTTTTTATTGTAAAATAGTCAAATAAAATAGTAAGTCTAAAGACATAGGCTAACTGATGATCCTTACATATGAAATACCCGCACAAAATCATCTAGGTATATTCTTAAAGCGACGTTGGTTTTATTACACCTTAATATAAGAATAATAAATCAGTATATACTATAAAGATTCACTTTGCTATCATTTCCAACTAATGTTGATTTATTGTGTTGTACTCGAAACATCTGAACTTCAGTCAGCTTTTTGGGGGGCTGAGCATTAATTTACTTTTTAAAGATTCCAACATCTAGTTGATTTTTAAGCCTTACCTATACATGTTGCTATGCTCACTGTAAACCCGGCATGCTAACCGTTATGTTTACCTTTAAATGACAGAGAATATAATAGCACTTACCCCATAAAAACAAAAAATGTCATCACAGAAAACAGTAACAAACCATCTGGTAAATCGAGTGTTGTAAAACAACAAGTGAAATCTATGTGTTAGTTCAGATTAAAAATACCTCGCTTTATTATAAACAGCTCCACAAGGCAAAACAAAGATCTCACGTAGTCCATCATGTTACACCGGCAGTTTGATTATTGTGACCACCGTGTCCTTTAGTGCACTAGGGGCAGTATGGGAAATGTAGTCATTTTCACAAGGCGCATCGAACGGTGTATATGTTAAAGGTGCATTGTGTTACTTTTAAAAAGACAAAAATGCTAAATAATATACATAACTATATTATCAGTGGTGTATAAGGACCTTACATAATGAACTGAATTGTTTCTATTACCTAAGAACGAGCCATTTTTATCTCCATACACCGCGGGTCCCCTTATACGGAAGTCACCGTCATATCTCTACAGTAGCCCTAAACGTACAAACTGCTCTAAAGAGCACGTTTCTTCCCTACGTTGTTTCAGACGATGACATGTTTGTCGTGCGACAGCTACCATATGGGTTTTAAAATTGAAGAGTGAGTTGTCTGTGGCAATTCACAATCTCACCACTAGATACCGCTAAATTCTACACACACCACCACGTTTCCAAGATGCATTACGATCTAAGCCATCGCACTGGGAGAGAGAGTACATCATGAGACATATTATTTACCATTTTATTTGTTGTTGTTGACACAATTTAATGTAAAGTGGAAGATTTTATTAATTTATAAAAAATAACAGCTTAAAGATAACTATTAGGGCTGAAACTAAAAACCCTCATATTAGCTGTGTACATTATGAAACTGATTTTATTTCACCTCTTTTACAAGTTAAGAAAAATTTAAGCGTTCCACATAAGAAGCAAGAATTCCTTTTCCTACGGGTGCATAGAGCGGAGGGGATGATATAGAAAATACCGGGAAAGACCTTTCTTACTGACACTTTAATATTCTATAGCTTCATGACTCACACCGATGACTATGTGATGAGGGGCGTGTGAATTGCTGTGTTTAGAAGGGACGGGTCAGGATTTTTAGGTTACAAATCAGAGCCTGAAACTTAGAGCTCTCACACCTCAGATACGACGCTCTTGCATGTTCGTATAGCAGCTTATTTGAAGGCTACTTTCAGGAATTCTCTAGTAAATTGTTTAAAGCAAAGTTTTTAACACGGCATAACTCAACTGTGCAGGATTCAAGGAGTTGCAGACGCAATTTTTGAGGACGGTGCAAGCACGACCGGAAGCTTAACAAAATCAGGGAGAGACTTGTGGATGAACATTGTGTAAAGTTGTCTAGGACGCTGGATTCTTGAAAAGAGAGCACAAATGTCACTTGAGCGTGATCACAAACGCAAGACGGCGCACGTGTGCGGTCCTCCGGTTTTTAAAGAAATGCTTTCAGAACACTGCAGGAGTGAGCTTGTTAATCTTTTTTATGCTGTAATATCTGCAAATGCTGATGTGTGCTTGCCGCAAAATTACTGCAAAACTGATGCCGAGCGTGTAACCAACCTCAAGAAAAAAAGAGATGTCGTAAAAGTCTTTTGATAAGATGGTTCAAGTGTCTGTTAACGCCGATGAACCGATCAACGTGTTCATCAAAAAAGCCCTGAATGCTATGTATGAATGTAATGATGAGGAGTTTGGCATTGCTGACATCCTCCTCATGTCTGCATATGTAATAGATGTATGTGTTGCCGTAGCGACAAAGAAAGACCAAATCAATGTGCGTGAAATTGTTGAAATTGCTGTTGACTTTATAATCGACAAAGGTCTTGGCGCATGCACAGACTTTCTATTGTATCTAGACAACATCATAACCTTTGGTGATGATTGAAAACAATGCGAGTTCCTGGGACACATCGTACACCTGAAAACACATTCACTTTTTCACGACCTACCTTTAAACATTTGAACATGGTCTTTTAATTTTTCTTCACATTCTTTCCACCTATAGGCTGTTTATTTGATAAGTTCTGGTTTTAGCTCTTAGAAAGTTTCTGATAAATGTCTGTGTGAATTTGGACATTTAGACATCTTGTTCATACAAAGTGCGACACTTGTTATGTTAAAATAAAAGTGACTTGCATCAGTATGAAAAGCTAAATTCACATGCATGACCTGATACAAATTTGGTGATTTTGTTACTTGGTGATTTTTACATAGACACACCAGTTACTTTGCATAACCTATATAACTCTGAATCCTGTGCTTCAATAACTGAATCATGCCAGCATTTTTACTCAAGAATTTTAACTTATCAGGACCATTTTAAGCACATTACAATATACCATAATTTATTTACCATTCGTAAAACATGCGTAGTTGCAACACTACCATTCAGTTAGACTTTACATTTCTAGACTATGTTTTTTCTCAAAGGTTGCTTATATTTACAGACAACACACTACACCTAAGTGTATCTTAACAATGGCAAACAGGAATACCAACGTTTGCAAACAAGTGTAGTTAAGCACTTTGATTTTTGACATGATTCACAGAAAGCAACAGTGAATCATCAAAACGTTGCTAGTTTTTTAGCTTCCGAAAGTTTACATTTTTACTTGCAAACAAACCAGGAACATTATTCATCTGAACACTTTCACCAAACCTATGTCTTTGCTGTATTTATTTAGACAATCTTTTGTTTTCATAGTTTTGATCTGTTCATGTTAAATTTCTTCTGTATATCTTCTAAAGATAAATATGGTCATTGTCCTTGGGTTTTCTCAGATTTCATAAACCTTTGAAACCTTCTTTGTCTTAATGCCATCAATGTATTTATTACTTATCCGTTATTTGCTATACTGTATGTCATATTTTTGAGTTTACACCATTCATTTTTACAGAAAGTTTCAGAAACTCACATTTACATGGAATTATGATACATTTTACTTTTAATGATCTCCAGGAGTGAGTGCTGGTTTAACAGGGGTAAACTGTTATCATGCCACACCATCCTGAAGGTTTATAAGCCAAACAAGAGTCCTTCAACACCTCACACATCATATTGATTTCGTTTAACTGAAAAACTGTAAAATTATGTACAGACCAGTTCAAATTGTAAAAACAGTTGTAAGAAAACGAATAATGTTTAACTAGTACAATCGTCACTTAAAGTTTTGTCATATGATAATGATATGATGTTTTATCTTTCAGGTGGTTGTTGAAGTATTTTGGCACAACTGTTTATTCCAATCTTTAATCAGCCATACATGACAAGAGTTTTTGTTTTTGTCTGAAGCGACATTAAGCATCTAATCTACAACATCGCACTGTAAATGTATAAAAAATTATACAAACCATCCTTAACACAATATACTGAAGATGCTGTAAAGTGTTTAATCACATGGTACTGATATCACATGATACATTTTCAAACAAATCCAAAGTTACATTTCACTATGTTCGCATCACAATTTACAAGCACTTAACAAACACTGTCTGGTTCAGTCTTATTTTTAAGCGCATTGATACCGTTACACTTGGCATGCACTGCACTTAATGTTGAAAGATTACTCAGTACACGTTGTAATGTTTTAATCACTTGGTACTGATTTTACACGTTTTACATTTTCATAACAATTTATACTCTACTTTTCACCGTCTCCACTGTTTCACAATAACAGATTTAGTAAGTATATACTTCACTATGTTCTGGAGTTGTTTTAGTGCCATTTTTAGAGGTAAGCTGCACATTAACTTGAGTACTGTACTTACTGTGAGTACCGTGTTTTTTGGTATCTGTACTTTACTTTATTATTTTCTAGAGAAAAAAAATCCTTTAACAACGGTGTTGTTTAATTGTTGTAGCATTTTTGTACATAGTTCTCTCAATACATTATGCCTCTGAAGCAACCTACTGAATACACTGACTAGTTTGTAGTCAGTGATCTTTGGAATAACGAGCTTGATGAACGATACACACCCTATAGAAATTAAACAAAAACAAGGTCATTAATAAAGGCATCTCCACTTTTTATTTAAAACTATAAAAGTTACACGATAGAAAAAGTCTTACACTCATTTACATTTGAATGAAAAATATCTTACTTTTCACGTCAATATAATTTAAACAGGTACTTGGGTGTCAAAAGTTGTTACTCTGTTTGAGGTTTGAAAGTCAGCGGATGATTTTCGAACACTAATCGGTGATGTCAAAATAGGCAAAGGTGATTATTTGACACAGTGCCTACCAGTGGTCATACTTAATAAAGTCTACTGCAGTTTTCTGAAAAGATTAAACATTTGTTTCATTCTAAATGTTTGTTTGTTTATATCACAGCCTTCAAAACCTAGCCTTTACCCTGTGTAAAGTATGTAAAGTTTTAATTTATGCTAAAATCTTAAATTGGATATTGTTGGTCTTTCATAGCTACAGATTCTATTATGTTAAGTGTAACGATTTAATTATTTTACCTGCCAAGTGACTTATGTCAGGTTCAACAATCACAATAGTTACATTTGGCTTCGCAAAAGAATGCGCGCTGTGACATAACGACCCAAAGAGAGCATGTTGCACCTCTCCTTATCAGTTTACACTGGCCTGGTATAGATGCCGGCATTAAATTAAAAACTCTGCTGTTAGCCTAAGACAACCGCACCCAATACCTACACTCACTATTCATACATACTCGAGTTGCTTGCCGGCTTCAAAACCCGACTAAAGACACATCTCTCAACTATACCCAGACCCTGGAATACTAAGCACTTATTTCTATTTCACCTCTTCTTTCCTCACATATTCTTTCTTATCAATAAATAAAAATTGTTTACAATATGTTAAGTTAACTGAGAGTATAGTTTTTAGAACACTTTTGGCTCTTTTGTTGTTTTCATTGCTACTGCTGCCCCTGCTAAATAATGAAATGTTATGTGGTCTAACATGCAAGTATAGATGGTTTCAGCAGTAACAACATAAACAAGTGGCTTCGTGGTCTTCACATAACTTCCGGTAAACTCTGCGAAGAATAAATAACAACAAAGTCCTTTTAAAGTGGTTTATATATATATAACAAGCAAATAAACAACACATAGATTACAAGGTATTTCTTTAATGGTTCAGTATCTGCAACTAGTCAAAACAATAAATAAACAGAAAACTGCAGTAGACTTTGTTAAGTATGACCACTGGTAGGCACTGTGTCAAATAATCACCTTTGCCTATTTTGACATCACCGATTAGTGTTCGAAAATCATCCGCTGACTTTCAAACCTCAAACAGAGTAACAACTTTTGACACCCAAGTACCTGTTTAAATTATATTAACGTGAAAAGTAAGATATTTTTCATTCAAATGTAAATGAGTGTAAGACTTTTTCTATCGTGTAACTTTTATAGTTTTAAATAAAAAGTGGAGATGCCTTTATTAATGACCTTGTTTTTGTTTAATTTCTATAGGGTGTGTATCGTTCATCAAGCTCGTTATTCCAAAGATCACTGACTACAAACTAGTCAGTGTATTCAGTAGGTTGCTTCAGAGGCATAATGTATTGAGAGAACTATGTACAAAAATGCTACAACAATTAAACAACACCGTTGTTAAAGGATTTTTTTCTCTAGAAAATAATAAAGTAAAGTACAGATACCAAAAAACACGGTACTCACAGTAAGTACAGTACTCAAGTTAATGTGCAGCTTACCTCTAAAAATGGCACTAAAACAACTCCAGAACATAGTGAAGTATATACTTACTAAATCTGTTATTGTGAAACAGTGGAAGCGGTGAAAAGTAGAGTATAAATTGTTATGAAAATGTAAAACGTGTAAAATCAGTACCAAGTGATTAAAACATTACAACGTGTACTGAGTAATCTTTCAACATTAAGTGCAGTGCATGCCAAGTGTAACGGTATCAATGCGCTTAAAAATAAGACTGAACCAGACAGTGTTTGTTAAGTGCTTGTAAATTGTGATGCGAACATAGTGAAATGTAACTTTGGATTTGTTTGAAAATGTATCATGTGATATCAGTACCATGTGATTAAACACTTTACAGCATCTTCAGTATATTGTGTTAAGGATGGTTTGTATAATTTTTTATACATTTACAGTGCGATGTTGTAGATTAGATGCTTAATGTCGCTTCAGACAAAAACAAAAACTCTTGTCATGTATGGCTGATTAAAGATTGGAATAAACAGTTGTGCCAAAATACTTCAACAACCACCTGAAAGATAAAACATCATATCATTATCATATGACAAAACTTTAAGTGACGATTGTACTAGTTAAACATTATTCGTTTTCTTACAACTGTTTTTACAATTTGAACTGGTCTGTACATAATTTTACAGTTTTTCAGTTAAACGAAATCAATATGATGTGTGAGGTGTTGAAGGACTCTTGTTTGGCTTATAAACCTTCAGGATGGTGTGGCATGATAACAGTTTACCCCTGTTAAACCAGCACTCACTCCTGGAGATCATTAAAAGTAAAATGTATCATAATTCCATGTAAATGTGAGTTTCTGAAACTTTCTGTAAAAATGAATGGTGTAAACTCAAAAATATGACATACAGTATAGCAAATAACGGATAAGTAATAAATACATTGATGGCATTAAGACAAAGAAGGTTTCAAAGGTTTATGAAATCTGAGAAAACCCAAGGACAATGACCATATTTATCTTTAGAAGATATACAGAAGAAATTTAACATGAACAGATCAAAACTATGAAAACAAAAGATTGTCTAAATAAATACAGCAAAGACATAGGTTTGGTGAAAGTGTTCAGATGAATAATGTTCCTGGTTTGTTTGCAAGTAAAAATGTAAACTTTCGGAAGCTAAAAAACTAGCAACGTTTTGATGATTCACTGTTGCTTTCTGTGAATCATGTCAAAAATCAAAGTGCTTAACTACACTTGTTTGCAAACGTTGGTATTCCTGTTTGCCATTGTTAAGATACACTTAGGTGTAGTGTGTTGTCTGTAAATATAAGCAACCTTTGAGAAAAAACATAGTCTAGAAATGTAAAGTCTAACTGAATGGTAGTGTTGCAACTACGCATGTTTTACGAATGGTAAATAAATTATGGTATATTGTAATGTGCTTAAAATGGTCCTGATAAGTTAAAATTCTTGAGTAAAAATGCTGGCATGATTCAGTTATTGAAGCACAGGATTCAGAGTTATATAGGTTATGCAAAGTAACTGGTGTGTCTATGTAAAAATCACCAAGTAACAAAATCACCAAATTTGTATCAGGTCATGCATGTGAATTTAGCTTTTCATACTGATGCAAGTCACTTTTATTTTAACATAACAAGTGTCGCACTTTGTATGAACAAGATGTCTAAATGTCCAAATTCACACAGACATTTATCAGAAACTTTCTAAGAGCTAAAACCAGAACTTATCAAATAAACAGCCTATAGGTGGAAAGAATGTGAAGAAAAATTAAAAGACCATGTTCAAATGTTTAAAGGTAGGTCGTGAAAAAGTGAATGTGTTTTCAGGTGTACGATGTGTCCCAGGAACTCGCATTGTTTTCAATCATCACCAAAGGTTATGATGTTGTCTAGATACAATAGAAAGTCTGTGCATGCGCCAAGACCTTTGTCGATTATAAAGTCAACAGCAATTTCAACAATTTCACGCACATTGATTTGGTCTTTCTTTGTCGCTACGGCAACACATACATCTATTACATATGCAGACATGAGGAGGATGTCAGCAATGCCAAACTCCTCATCATTACATTCATACATAGCATTCAGGGCTTTTTTGATGAACACGTTGATCGGTTCATCGGCGTTAACAGACACTTGAACCATCTTATCAAAAGACTTTTACGACATCTCTTTTTTTCTTGAGGTTGGTTACACGCTCGGCATCAGTTTTGCAGTAATTTTGCGGCAAGCACACATCAGCATTTGCAGATATTACAGCATAAAAAAGATTAACAAGCTCACTCCTGCAGTGTTCTGAAAGCATTTCTTTAAAAACCGGAGGACCGCACACGTGCGCCGTCTTGCGTTTGTGATCACGCTCAAGTGACATTTGTGCTCTCTTTTCAAGAATCCAGCGTCCTAGACAACTTTACACAATGTTCATCCACAAGTCTCTCCCTGATTTTGTTAAGCTTCCGGTCGTGCTTGCACCGTCCTCAAAAATTGCGTCTGCAACTCCTTGAATCCTGCACAGTTGAGTTATGCCGTGTTAAAAACTTTGCTTTAAACAATTTACTAGAGAATTCCTGAAAGTAGCCTTCAAATAAGCTGCTATACGAACATGCAAGAGCGTCGTATCTGAGGTGTGAGAGCTCTAAGTTTCAGGCTCTGATTTGTAACCTAAAAATCCTGACCCGTCCCTTCTAAACACAGCAATTCACACGCCCCTCATCACATAGTCATCGGTGTGAGTCATGAAGCTATAGAATATTAAAGTGTCAGTAAGAAAGGTCTTTCCCGGTATTTTCTATATCATCCCCTCCGCTCTATGCACCCGTAGGAAAAGGAATTCTTGCTTCTTATGTGGAACGCTTAAATTTTTCTTAACTTGTAAAAGAGGTGAAATAAAATCAGTTTCATAATGTACACAGCTAATATGAGGGTTTTTAGTTTCAGCCCTAATAGTTATCTTTAAGCTGTTATTTTTTATAAATTAATAAAATCTTCCACTTTACATTAAATTGTGTCAACAACAACAAATAAAATGGTAAATAATATGTCTCATGATGTACTCTCTCTCCCAGTGCGATGGCTTAGATCGTAATGCATCTTGGAAACGTGGTGGTGTGTGTAGAATTTAGCGGTATCTAGTGGTGAGATTGTGAATTGCCACAGACAACTCACTCTTCAATTTTAAAACCCATATGGTAGCTGTCGCACGACAAACATGTCATCGTCTGAAACAACGTAGGGAAGAAACGTGCTCTTTAGAGCAGTTTGTACGTTTAGGGCTACTGTAGAGATATGACGGTGACTTCCGTATAAGGGGACCCGCGGTGTATGGAGATAAAAATGGCTCGTTCTTAGGTAATAGAAACAATTCAGTTCATTATGTAAGGTCCTTATACACCACTGATAATATAGTTATGTATATTATTTAGCATTTTTGTCTTTTTAAAAGTAACACAATGCACCTTTAACATATACACCGTTCGATTCGCCTTGTGAAAATGACTACATTTCCCATACTGCCCCTAGTGCACTAAAGGACACGGTGGTCACAATAATCAAACTGCCGGTGTAACATGATGGACTACGTGAGATCTTTGTTTTGCCTTGTGGAGCTGTTTATAATAAAGCGAGGTATTTTTAATCTGAACTAACACATAGATTTCACTTGTTGTTTTACAACACTCGATTTACCAGATGGTTTGTTACTGTTTTCTGTGATGACATTTTTTGTTTTTATGGGGTAAGTGCTATTATATTCTCTGTCATTTAAAGGTAAACATAACGGTTAGCATGCCGGGTTTACAGTGAGCATAGCAACATGTATAGGTAAGGCTTAAAAATCAACTAGATGTTGGAATCTTTAAAAAGTAAATTAATGCTCAGCCCCCCAAAAAGCTGACTGAAGTTCAGATGTTTCGAGTACAACACAATAAATCAACATTAGTTGGAAATGATAGCAAAGTGAATCTTTATAGTATATACTGATTTATTATTCTTATATTAAGGTGTAATAAAACCAACGTCGCTTTAAGAATATACCTAGATGATTTTGTGCGGGTATTTCATATGTAAGGATCATCAGTTAGCCTATGTCTTTAGACTTACTATTTTATTTGACTATTTTACAATAAAAAGTTTACTTTATAAATTGAAGAAATCATGTACCTCGCTTTGTCACCACGAAAGAAGTACATGTTATTCTGGGTAAAGAGTAGTGTGAGTTTAATAGACTTTAAATTTAAATGTGTAAGTAGTTTGATTTTTAACTTCTGTCTTATAGACATTACTAACTGAGAACAGCAGAGACAGAGGCATGAGGGGATCAAAGCACATAATGAAGTAAGATTGTGTATGTTGTGTTCAATGAATGCATCTAATTTGTTTGTCTTGTATGGGGTAATTTGTCAAATATTATATTAAATACAAAAGCACTAAAAGTTTTAGTGTTTTGGCTAAGGAGTGTGAGCATGTCTCAGGTACTTGTATTTCAGGTGCAATAATAAATACTAGACGTAAACTTGAGTTTTTGAGATTAAAATAAATGTAATTGACAAGTGCTTTATTCTTTAAGTTGATGAGTTCTTTCTGAAAGTCTGAAAACTATACTAAACCTAATATACTAATAACCTAAAGTTAAAAGTCTCAGTTTTTAGACTAGTAATGTTTTGTAATATGTGTCTTTTTGTCTTTACTTATGCTGTACTTATTAATATGATGAAAGCAAAGCAAGCTGCATTAATGCAGGCCCCTTGTATAAACACTGTCCTGCTATCGCAGGAGGACTGGACTGGACATGCTTTACTAGTTAAAAAACAAAATATCTCGGCCCTCACACTGGCACTGCCAAAACGATTTACGATTCGGAGTGGAAGCATCTCTCAGGAATGCAACTTTAAGGACTACGATCTGTGTAAGTGGCAGAAGACCATATCTTTGTATTGAACAGTTTATTTGAAAAAAAACATAACTTCTGTTTTGAAAATCAGGTCATCTATACAAAATGCAGAATAGGACATTTAAAAATTACACATCAATTTTTACTCTCTAGAGAAAATCCACCAAAATCATCATCTTGACAGAATTCATTGTTCATTATTCTTTTAGATTGTATTTCATCTGCTGCTGTGAGAAACCTTTTTTATTCTGTTGGTACTATTGAAATGGTTTTTTTAATCAGTCGAATCCGTGCTTAGTGCTAAGATTTTTAGAGGAAGTTAAATTTAAACATTTTCTAGTCTTAATTTATTTAATTACAGTTTATTTTCACCATAAATATAACCTTAGAAGCCAGGATGACGTTAAAAAGAAAAGAAAGAACACTTAATTTATTTGATCATTTCACATAAAAATTTGTGTTTAATGAAACTAATCAATGAGAGGATTTCACAATATTTCAGTGCCAGCATGACAGATTATAACGATGTCACGCATTCCAAAATGGTGCATGTTAAAAGTTCAATTTTTTCGTCGCCATAGCGAGATGCTCCATGCTATTTCACCATTCACTCACCGGAGTACCGTGCGAGCTGCATGGCCTATCCATGTTTGTGATTTTCGTAACTGTGATTTTCCTGGCTTTTATTATACATATTGGGCCCCACCTTAGTAGTTGTAGTGGACCACCTCTCGTCAAACTTTTATGACCCCCTCCCCCACCCGCTGACAGGTCGTGTTTTATGACCCCCTTGACAGATGGCGTTTTATGACCCCCTTGACAGATGGTGTTTTATGACCCCTTGACAGATGGTGTTTTATGACTCCCTTTGACAGTTTGTGTTTTATGACTTCTTTGACAGCTCGTGTTTGACAGGGGGCGGGACCATCAATCAAAATCTGTACAAGCTGTCAACTTTAGACAGCGAGTGTTTAATGGTTTTATGACCGGCCATTTAGTGGTTTGTTTATTCCTGTGTGTGTGTGTTTTATGTCAAGCCTATGTTGTTATGTTTAATGACGGCTCGTGTGTGACAGCTCGTGTTTCGACATTTGATGTCAGCTCTCACCCTTCCTCCCTCCTTTCTCACAAGACCTGCATTCTTTCACAGGGGTGCGTGTTGTAAAGCGAGTAAAGATTTCTAAAACTCAATGTTGGTAAAACAATTCCCCATTACGGTGTCAAAAAAGTAAATGTTTATTTTAGATTTAGACAAATCATGAACAATGCTATGATTAAAACAGTTGTTTGTAACATCACAAGTTATTTAATGAAATATTCCGTATACATGTATAGTTTAAGCAATGATCTGAGCCATAACCTTCGGAGCCGGCAATACTATAATCTTTAGACGAAAGTCTAAACTAAATAAAATGTTAAACGATTCATGAGTTCCGTGAATCTTTTCATGACCTGCTCTATAGATTCACACGTATTAAAGATCCGATGGTGCCTGAGAAAGCGCCGGGTGAGTGTTCATATATGCCGTTTTAAAATAACCTTAATAAATGTAATTCTGTCCACTATGGCAAAATAGGGTTTATTTTAGATTTAGAGGATTCTTTAATCATGTCTATGATTAAGACATGTGTTTACGTGCACCGATGGTGACAGAGACCTTATATCTGCCGTTAAGAAACTTTTAAAAGATTAAAGACGTGTTCATCCATCTTAGGATGTTTTTATTTTTAATTAAATGATTCTTAAAACAATGTGTGAAAATGTGTATATTATACAAAGAGTCTTACATTGTCTGCTCTGACAAAAATAAAATATTATTTTAGATTTTATGTGAATTGACTGCGTGTATGACAAATATAGTTTGATATATACGGTTGTTTTGTCATGAGATTTCTTTAAAGTCACGCAAGAATAAAATATTTTAGTTGTAACTGGTTAACCTTAAATGTACTATTATCTATTTAACTATAAGCTATATTTTTCTGAACAGCCTCAAAGTTTCTGATGCTGAACTTATGACCGTGTGTGATAGATATTTCACAGCAGGGTCGGTTTGTAATCTAGGTAGAGTCTTTTAAAACTGTAGTGGTAAAATGTAATATGGCCAAAAATAAAGCATTTGGTTGTAACAAATTATTTAATGAAATATTCAGCACGGGTATAGCGATGAAATATGCCAAAATCACCGGGGTCCCATCAATACTATATTCTTTAGACTAAAGGGTATTTATTTTAATCTAAATAAAATCTTAATCTTTTCATGCACAATATTCTGTTCACGCCATTAGATTGTGTTCCAGTGTTTACAATAGAGAACATAAGTGGATGTGTGTTCATATCCAGCGTTAAGAAACTTTTTAAACGATTAAAGACATTTTCAATTCATCTTCTGGGGTTTGTTTTAAAATAATAACACCTTAAAATCAACTGTTAATATGTGGTTATTACACAATAACATGTAATTCTGTCCGCTCCGGTATAATAAGGGTTTATTTTAGATTTGGGACTTTCTTTAACCAAGTCTCTGATTAAAACATGTGAATGAGTGTACCAACGGTGACAGAAAACGTACGCTGATGCGCTCATATATCTGGCGTTAAGAGCCTTTTAAACGTTTTAAGACATTTCACACCCTCTTCTGAGTTGAATTCATTAATGTCATCTAATATCCACGTGTGTACATGTGTATTTACGATAAATGTAACATGGTACGCATTGTAAAAATAAAAGGTTTCTTGAACATGTTATTCCAGTGTGTGTTTCTTGTCTTGCGAGTGTTCGACATATTTTTTGATGTGGAAAAAAGTTTGTTGCTTGGACGATCAGTTTCAGTCTCTCTCTCTCTATCACCATTTGCTAACACCCAGCGGCCCTAGTGTGGCTGAACAGCGGACCGTACTGTTTCTAACTCTGTGTTGGTAAAATAAAGGGGTAATACAGCCACCATTGACAATAACTAAAAGGTTTATTTTAGATTTTAGGTGAGCACCAGAGCCTAATTTAGGGGAGACACTGCAGGATCTAAAAGTATGTAACATTACAAAATTATTTAATGAAATATTCAGTACGTTTATATTTAAGCAATAAATTGTACCAAAACCTCCATAGGTCTACTATTCTTTAAACTAAAGCCTATTATTTTAAACTAAATAAAAGCTGATTCGCTTCAGGAGATCTGTGAAGCTTTTCAAACAGAGGGTTCTGTTCAAGCCATTAAAGATCGGGGCTCCGGCGTTCACAATAGAACATACGCGGATGCGAGCACATATAGGCCATTAAGAAACTTTTTAAACGATTAAAGACATATTCATATCATCTTCTGGGTTTTGTTTTAAATTAATGACATCTTAAAACCAACTGGGAATATGTGTTTATTACACAATAAAATGTAATTCTGTCCGCTCTGACAAAATAAGGGTTAATTCTTTAATCAAGTCTCTGATTAAAACACATGAATGCTCGAACCGCCGTTGCCAGAGAACGTACGCTGATGCGCTCTTATGGGTTTAAGAACCTTAATGTTTAAGACATTTTGACCCCATTTCCTGGTTTTGTGTCCGATGCGGACCCCAAACTCTATGTGTTTATTATACAACAAATGCAATTCTGTCAACATTTCTAGTTTTAGAACGCCTCTGATTTAAACATGTGGGTTTTAAAATGAAACGGCGATGTGACTTTTATGACAAAAGCAATTTGATCTTAATTTTTTGTTTTAACATCCAAACGTTTTTATACACAAGCCATAATTAAACATCTAGGTGTGTATGAGTAAGTTTATATCTAATGTCACATGATCAGCACCAAGTAGCGCTTGTGTGTGTGTGTGTGTGTGTGTGTGTGTGTGTGTGTGTGTGTGTGTGTGTGTGTGTGTGTGTGTGTGTGTGTGCTTGCTTGCATGGGGGTCTATGATGTCTCTGTTTGTTACTAAAGTTTTGATATTAAGTCTGTGTCCTCATTGACAAGAAGTAAAGGGGTTTTTAGATTTAGTCTTCATTACACAGATACTGTTTAAATCATGTTATCCATTATTTGCAATTTAAAGAAACTTAAAAGGTTTAAGACATTTTATATCACATTTTGGTGTTTATTTTTAATAATGTAGCCTTAAATCCAGCTGTTATCCATTTGGGGAATAATAAAATGTATGCATATATTATTTATCAAAGTTGACGATGTTATAAGCCAGGTTGTCACTAACGTGACAACAAACATTTCTTTAAAGACAAAACATTTAACAAAATTGCCATGGCTTACAGAGACACACTAGACTTTTTTTTGTGTGTGTGTGTGTGTGTGTGTGTGTGTGGGTGGGTTTGTTAAACATGATTGTGTGCTACCATTAAACTATCTATATCAACAACACCAGATAGGATGTACCTCTACATAACAGTAAAATCATGTACATATATTAATTAGGTAAACCTTAACACTTATTTAAAAATAAAAATATACTATTCGAACATCCTAACCTGATATTAGGTTAGATTAGGTTTTAAGGTCAATCAGCGTCTTTAGCTTTACGACTTACAGCACAAAACCCCCCAATGACAGGAGCAATGACAGGATTTTTATGAAGTGGAGCAGACCCTTGGTTTGCCTGAGGGGTTAGGTTCAACTTAGGTTAACATCTATCAGTGCATAATAAGCAAACATGAAATTATATTTTACCTATGGTTTGTTACTGATGTTCATAGTTTCGCGTATTTTTCTGAAACAAACTTTTCTTTTTCAAACTTAGGCAGTATTCATACATTAGTCTTTTTCATACAATGTAAATAGATTTCTGCACTAGTGTCAACTTATGTCTGAGCTTTTTGTAAACTCATCAGACGTTCTTAGGTGTCTTTTATTTGTTAGTTTTCTTCGCTAGTATCAACTTATGCCTGAGATTTTTGTAAATTCACTAGATTGTTCTTGGGTGTATTTTTTCTTAGGCAGACGTTTTCTTTTCAAACTTAGGCATTCATCATACTTTTGTCTCTACATACATTTGTTCAAAGTTTCTCGTAGCTAGTGTCAACTCATGTCTGAGATTTTGTCAGGAACCACAAAAGTCAGGAATCCCAATGCAGAGGATTTTAATGAGAAAACTCAATGTCAGGTATGTATAGGAGATAACACTCTATGTCTTCATGAAAATGTAAATGTGAAAGGCAAAACACTCTGTGACGTCAGGAACAGGCAGGCACTCGCGGTGGGAAACCCAGCAGGGCTGTAGGACATCCACCCTCCGTTCACACTCGTAACCACCCGTCACAGGGCAGAGAGAGTTCCAGGCGGGGCACAGCAGGAGAGAGAGAGAGAGGCGGACTGAGTCTTCAGCAGAGAGAAGTGCTGGACAGCGCACAACTGGCGTCCGAGTCTTTAGCAGGATTATGCGCAGAGCGCACTGCAGCTGGACAGCGCTAGATGTAGTCGGCGCTCAGAGAATCCGCAGACAGAGTGTAAGTGGAGGCTAGGCGGGGACCACACCACTCGGGAGAGACTGACAGTGGGGCGAGGAATCTGAAGGGATAAGGCAGCAGAGAGCACGGTAAATAATCCAAACAAAACTACACACAGTTACTCGACACGACAGGACTAGAACTAGCCAGGCTAGCGGGCACGAACATACAAAGACGAACTTGCAAGGAACAGAGGAAATGAGGGGAATTTAAATCAAACCGGATGGGCAATAAATATGGATCAGGTGTGGGACGCCGGTGAGAAGAGTCAGAGATAATGAGGTCACCAGGTGGAAGGCGCGCACGTGTGGAGCTGTCAAAACATAAACACAACACAACACATGGTGAAACAAAGACAAAGCGGCCAATGAGACCGAATTCATGACAGGACTCCCCCCCCACGACCGCCACTGGGCGGTCCATGAGGAGGCTCACCCCGTCGCCGGCGGAGATCCTCTATCAGCCCAGGGTCCAGGATGTCCCGGGCCGGTACCCAACACCTCTCCTCCGGACCATATCCTTCCCAGTCAACGAGATATTGAAATCCCCTACCCCGGCGACGCATATCCAGTAACGACTTAACCGAATACACAGGGGCACCATCTATAAGCTGAGGGGTGGGAGGGGTGGGGGCAGAGGGAACAGGGTTAATGTGGGAAAAATACACAGGCTTCAGTTTAGACACATGAAAAACTGGATGAACCCGACCGAGAGCTGGGGGCAATCTGAGCCTGACCGTCACGGGATTAATGACCTTAACAATGCTGTATGGCCCAAGGAATCGTGGAGCCAACTTGCGAGAAGGCTCACGGAGAGGTAAATCCTTGGACGAAAGCCATACCTTCTGCCCACAGATAAAACGGGGCGCAGTTCTGCGGTGACGGTCGGCCGCGGCTTTGGTTCGTCTGGAAATCTGACGTAATGTAAATCTAGCTTTCCTCCAGGTGCGTTTGCAACGACGGACAAAAGCCAGCGCAGACAGAACCACCGCATTGGGTTCCTGTGATGGGAATAAAGGGGGCTGAAACCCCATGGACGCCTCAAAAGGGGACATGTTAAGGGAAGAAACAGGGAGAGAATTATGGGCGTATTCAACCCAGGGTAACTGTTGGCACCAGGAGCTCGGATATTGTGATGTCAGACAGCGGAGAGCTCTACCTAAATCTTGGTTAGCCCGTTCACATTGCCCGTTGGTCTGAGGATGATACCCTGAAGACAAGCTAGCCGTGGAGCCTATTTGTCTACAAAATTCTTGCCAGAAACGAGAAATAAACTGAGGACCCCTATCTGAAACAACGTCTGTGGGCAGACCATGTAAGCGAAAGACGTGTTCGATCATAACCTGGGCGGTTTCCTTGGCAGTGGGCAATTTGGGCAAAGGGACAAAGTGAGCCGCCTTGGAGAAGCGGTCGACAATGGTCAACACTACAGTGTTTCCCCTAGAACTAGGCAAATTGGTTACAAAATCGATGGCGATATGTGACCAAGGACGAGAGGGAATGGGTAATGGTTTAAGCAGACCAATAGGGGCTTGATGAGAGGCCTTATTACGGGCACAAACCTGACAGGCTAACACAAACTGTCTGACATCGGAACCCATAGAGGGCCACCAAAAACGCTGACGAACGGTCGCCAACGTTCTCCGAACTCCCGGATGGCAAACAAACTTGGACTCGTGACCCCACCGGATGACCTCGGAGCGAAGCGCATTCGGAACCCACAATCGACCCGCTGGACACCCTTCTGGCACTTCCCCCTCCCGGCCGGCCCGTCTCACTCGCTGTTCTATTCCCCAGCGTAAGGCACCCACCACCCGCCCCTCCGGGAGGATGGTTTCGTCCCCAGCGGAACCGGGGCTTTCGAACAAACGAGAGAGAGCATCGGGCTTAGTATTCTTGGAGCCGGGCCGGTACGAGAGGGTGAAGTTAAATCTGTCAAAGAAGAGCGCCCAACGAGCCTGCCGAGAAGATAACCTCCTGGCTGAACGGATGTATTCGAGGTTCTTATGATCCGTCCAGACCAGGAAGGGCTCCGAGGTCCCCTCTAACCAGTGACGCCACTCACCCAAAGCCAGTTTGACCGCCAGCAGCTCCCGATTGCCTATGTCATAATTTCGCTCTGCTGGGTTTAACCGATGGGAGAAAAAGGCACAGGGATGCACCTTGCCATCCTTAGCAGACCGCTGAGACAAAACGGCGCCTACCCCGACATCCGAAGCATCCACCTCCACAATAAATTGAGCAGCCGGATCTGGAATAGAGAGAACAGGAGCAGAGATAAACCGGGACTTTAAAATATCAAAGGCCTCCTGAGCACTGGAATTCCAGACAAACCTCTCCTTAGTGGAAGTGAGAGCAGTAAGAGGTTGAGCAATCTGACCATAATTTCTGATAAATCGCCGGTAAAAATTGGCGAAACCCAGAAATCTTAATAAATCCTTACGGGAGTCGGGGACTGGCCATTCGGCCACCGCTTTGATCTTGGCAGGGTCGGGACGGATCTCACCGGGGGCAACAACAAAACCCAGGAACGAAACTGACTTACGATGGAATTCGCACTTCTCCGCTTTGACATACAACTTATTTTCTAACAGCCGGCGTAAGACTCGGCGAACATGCTGAGTGTGTTCCTGCATAGAGGGAGAAAAGATGAGAATATCATCTATATACACAAAGACAAACTTGTTAACCATGTCTCTCAGCACATCATTGACCAGAGTCTGGAAGACAGAGGGGGCGTTACAAAGGCCGAACGGCAGAACGCAGTACTCAAAGTGTCCGGTAGGGGTGTTAAAGGCTGTCTTCCATTCATCTCCCTCTCTTATTCGCACCAGATGATAGGCGTTGCGTAAATCTAGCTTAGTAAAGAAACGCGCCCCCTGCAGGAGCTCAAACGCAGTAGACATTAAGGGAAGGGGGTACCTATTCTTAACCGTAATGTCATTTAAGCCCCTATAATCAATACAAGGGCGCAGGGAGCCGTCCTTCTTGCCAACAAAGAAAAACCCCGCCCCTGCGGGCGAGGTGGAGGGACGAATGAGACCGGCACGCAGGGCATCATTAATATACTGGTCCATAGCCTCTCTCTCAGGACCCGATAACGAATAAAGTCTACCCTTAGGCGGAGAAGTGCCGGGGAGGAGATCAATAGCGCAATCATATGGCCGGTGAGGAGGCAGGGAGGTGGCCCGGGCTTTACTAAACACCTGAGCGATATCCGCATACTCCGCCGGGACTCCGGTCAAATCGACCGCCGGAACCTGAGGAAGAGAAAGAACAGAACCAGAAACAGCAGAACCAAGACATGACACATGACAAGACTGGGACCAAGACAAGATAATACTATGCTGCCAATCAACGTGAGGATTGTGTTGCGCTAACCATCCATGCCCTAAAATAATAGGGGATAGAGACGCATGAAGGACGTGCAACACAATCTCCTCACGATGATTACCAGACACAGAGAGACTCACAGGAGAAGTGCAATGTGTAATCCGCGCCATCTGCTGCCCCTTGAGGGACCAGACATCCAAGGGGGACTGGAGAGGAACAACCGGAACACCCCAAGCGCGCGCCAGCGCTTCATCAATGAAGTTGCCCTCCGCACCAGAATCGAGAAGGGCAGTGGACGGATGATCACGTCCAGCGAAGGACAAAATGACGGGGAGTTGGGTACTGGAAACAGGGGAGAGTTTTGAAGAAGTGCCCACCAGGACTCCCGTACTCACTGATGGGCAGCGGCTTTTAACGGGCAGACCCTTGCAAAATGCCCGGGCTTCCCGCAATACAAACACAGGGCCTTCTGTATGCGCCTCTCTCTCTCTCTCTGTGACAGGCGCAAACGACCCAGCTGCATGGGTTCAGGCTCGGCTGATGGTAAAGGTGAAGAAGGGGAAGTGGTGGTCTCCTCAGAAAACACTCGCTGACGGATGGAGCGTCGCTGATTACGAAGCAGTCTCCGAGCCTCGATCCGGAGAGCGAGATCAATAATGGCATCAAGTGACGGAGGAAGGTCATGAAGAGCGATCTCGTCCTGCAGATCGTCGGACAACCCCTCTACAAACTGGGCTCGGAGAGCCGCTTCATTCCAGTGGCAGGCAGCCGCTAAAGTCTTAAACTCAATAGCATAATCAGTAACTGTGAGTCTGCCCTGAACAAGATGAGCCAAGCGAGCTGCAGCGGCGTCCCCGCGCACCGATCGGTCGAAGAGTTTCTCCATCTCTTCCCTAAACTCATCAAAAGACCGACAGCAAGGGTCGCTGGCATCCCACACGGCCGTAGCCCACTCGCGCGCCTTGCCAACCAGAAGGGTGATTACATACGCAACCCGGGTGCGTTCAGAGGCATAGCGGCGGGGCTGGAGGGCAAAAACCAGAGAGCATTGTGAGAGGAAAGCCCGGCAGGAGGCGGGATCGCCGTTATATGGAGGTGGAGCTGTGACGTGAGGTTCCGTCTGCAACGACTGACTGGGCTGGGTGGCATCATGACTGACCTGGTCAAGCCGAGAGGAAAGGTCATTCAGACGGGTTGATAAACCCTCAACCTCTTGAGAAGTGGTGGTGAGGCGAGCCGAGTGTTGTCCTAACCATGAACCCTGCTGGGCGAGTGCTGACCGGAGAGCATCAACCTCCGCGGGATCCATCTTGGCAAGTTCGTCCTGTCAGGAACCACAAAAGTCAGGAATCCCAATGCAGAGGATTTTAATGAGAAAACTCAATGTCAGGTATGTATAGGAGATAACACTCTATGTCTTCATGAAAATGTAAATGTGAAAGGCAAAACACTCTGTGACGTCAGGAACAGGCAGGCACTCGCGGTGGGAAACCCAGCAGGGCTGTAGGACATCCACCCTCCGTTCACACTCGTAACCACCCGTCACAGGGCAGAGAGAGTTCCAGGCGGGGCACAGCAGGAGAGAGAGAGAGAGGCGGACTGAGTCTTCAGCAGAGAGAAGTGCTGGACAGCGCACAACTGGCGTCCGAGTCTTTAGCAGGATTATGCGCAGAGCGCACTGCAGCTGGACAGCGCTAGATGTAGTCGGCGCTCAGAGAATCCGCAGACAGAGTGTAAGTGGAGGCTAGGCGGGGACCACACCACTCGGGAGAGACTGACAGTGGGGCGAGGAATCTGAAGGGATAAGGCAGCAGAGAGCACGGTAAATAATCCAAACAAAACTACACACAGTTACTCGACACGACAGGACTAGAACTAGCCAGGCTAGCGGGCACGAACATACAAAGACGAACTTGCAAGGAACAGAGGAAACGAGGGGAATTTAAATCAAACCGGATGGGCAATAAATATGGATCAGGTGTGGGACGCCGGTGAGAAGAGTCAGAGATAATGAGGTCACCAGGTGGAAGGCGCGCACGTGTGGAGCTGTCAAAACATAAACACAACACAACACATGGTGAAACAAAGACAAAGCGGCCAATGAGACCGAATTCATGACAGATTTGTAAATTCATCAGATGTTCTTACATGTGTATTTTCTGAAACAAATTTATGCTTTTCAAACTTAGGTAGTCAGCATACTTTTGTCTCTACATACATTTGTTCAAAGTTTCTCGTAGCTAGTGTCAACTCATGTCTGAGATTTGTAAAATCATCAGATGTTCTTACATGTGTATTTTCTGAAACAAATTTATGCTTTTCAAACTTAGGTAGTCATCATACTTTTGTCTCTACATACATTTGTTCAAAGTTTCTCGTAGCTAGTGTCAACTCATGTCTGAGATTTGTAAATTCATCAGATGTTCTTACATGTGTATTTTCTGAAACAAATTTATGCTTTTCAAACTTAGGTAGTCAGCATACTTTTGTCTCTACATACATTTGTTCAAAGTTTCTCGTAGCTAGTGTCAACTCATGTCTGAGATTTGTAAATTCATCAGATGTTCCCAGGTGAAAAAAAATTCTATTAAAAATATACTTTAAAAAAGTGTACTAAGTATATTTTCTAGATTTTGTACTATTTTCGTCAAATCCAAGTATAGTTAAGTGTACTCAATTATGTATTAACTTCAACTTAACACCTATTTGATTACACTTCAAGTGTAAATAGTATGCTAAAATGGAACAACTTTTTTTAAACTTCAAGTGCACTAAAATACACTCCTGAAAATCAAGATTTATGAGTAATTAAGCACACTTACAGTACAATTGCATTGTATTGCAATTTTAATGGAAATACACTTAAAAAGCCATTGCAGCACAAATTATAGTTGTGTTTAAGTACATTTTGTGCATACTGCTATCATACTTATAATTAGTATAAACTATGTTAATTTAGTATGCCTCTGTAATATTTCAAGTGCTCTACAAATGCACTTCCTAACTATTTTTAGTGCTTTTAAAGTGTCCCACTATGACAATAATAATGTTTTTAAAGTGAATTTCAATTATAACCTAAACATCATAGACACGTACTTTCAGTGCAATATTATTATAGTGTATTTTTTATATTTTAAGTATATTTAATTTGTACTTTTATCCCCATTTTGTTATACTTAAGCATGAATATTGCTGTTACACTACAAGTGTATAATATAACAATTCAGTTCAAATGCACACAAACAGATTACAAACTGCATTTCAAAAAAGGATCTTTATTAATGACACAAAAGTAACACACAAAACAGATATTGGCAAAATGGGGAACCTTAAACAGTCGACTTTCTTTGAAATGCCGGGAAGAGAACAATTGCGAACAACTTGTACTATATGGACATCTAGCTCTGATTTGAACTACTGGAGGCCTTGTAACTGGCATTGTTGCACTTCCTCCGTAGAAGGTCCCGGATCTCTGCCACCTCGATGTTGGGGAATCACTCCCTCACTGCATCTGTAAAACAGGAAAGAGACATTTCAATTTCAATTTTATTTATATAGCGCTTTTCACAATTTGTAATTGTTTCAAAGCAGCTTTACATTAAAAGAAGCAGGGGAAACAGAAAAATCGACAGACAATATAAGTAGCAAAATACAGCGGCTATGAATAAACTTTACAAGTGAGCAAATTAATAATGTCTCGTATACAAGAGGGTGCTAAGTTAAGCCAATGTTGCTTGACTCCCCGGGGTTAAAAAAACCCTAGGAGAAAAACCTCAGGGAGGAACAAAAAGTCCTAGGAGGAAAAGATATACACATATATATATATGGGATGTAAACGGATAAGGAGATTTAACGGGTTCCGTCTAGGGCTGCACGATAAATCGCATGTGTTTGTCAGGCGCATCTCCTCAGTAATGCCGGTTCCTTGATTAGTATTAAATCGCCATCAGCTGTTTTCAGATGGAGCAGCTTTAACTACAGAGCCGTAGTTCCCTGACAAGCTGGGCCATATCGCATACATATCGCAGCCGATACGTCCGCGATAATTAATGCGAAATTGCCCCGATTGTCAGTGAACTACGGCTCTGTGTAGTTAAAGCTGCTACATCTGAAAACAGCTGATGGCGATTTAATACTAATCAAGGAACCGGCATTACTGAGGAGATGCGCCTGACAAACACATGCGACTTATCGTGCAGCCCTAGTTCCGTCGGTGGTCAGGCATCGGCTGGGCATCACGTTGAAGGGCAGCCAGTAGATCAGTGGTGTGTTGACCTCCACGGCAGCCAGAACTGGTCTGTTTGTCTCAATGTCCTCGGGTTTGAGGACGAGACAGGGAGAGAGAAACAAAATCCTATTAGCGTAGGGGCCATTCACATGTAATGCAGTGTCACACAGTGTTGTGTTTTAATATCTGCTCGGTTCCAGACAGGCTAGCTATTGCGGCATTAGTAAATTACCCAGACGAGTTATGTGAATGCTTTGTTCCGTACAAGCTAACTTTTGCGAGATAAGTATAATTTACTAGACAAATTATGTGAATGCTTTGTTAAAGAAAAAAAGTCTTAAAGAATAATTCCGGTATTAAACACTTTGAGTCTCATTTCTGGTTTGTTTTGGATGAACTACAGTGATGGTCACTGAAATTTTGACAATGGGTCGTGTCTTGACTTTTTAACTTGTTTAGAAGCGTCTCTTGACTGCTTCAGAATGGAAGTCAAGGGCCATGCACAAACATGTCATTAAAACAACACTTAACGTTCATTTTCAAAACTGTGCTACTCACAGAGTGGTTTTTGGTGTTCGTTGATGATTAAAAACAAATATATCAGAGCAATGTATGATTTCAATCCGTGTTATTTGCTATAGTGGATCTATTTTTTCAGACACCTCACAACCACGTATATACTTCCGCTCTATATTTGAGTCTGAAGCGTTAGCACACTCTTGACCACTTGATGGCGACAACCACTTTGCCTAACAAGGATGCTGAACGGAACTTGGTGTCTAGCGTATAGTCAGTCACAATCGAGCTCAAATTCAAACCTAAGGCTGGTCACTGAGCCATCAAATATGGGAAAAATTTGTGCCCTACTCCGAGGGCACAGTTGCTCTGCTCATGCTAGCCTTTTGAGAGAAACCGAGCGAAAAAACTACAACCAGATGTAAACAGACCCTTTCCATTTCCGGCGGCAGAGTGATATATCAGCGAGCAATGAGTCTTCCAAGAGAAGTCAATGGAATTTTACAAAATGCCAAATAAAACACCACAGAAACTGTATTTCGCTACACTACTTGTTTTTAATCATCAACGAACACCAAGAACCACTCGGTGAGTAGCACCCCTTACGAAAATTAACCATGGTTTTACTACAGTTAAGACCAAAAAAACCATGGTTACTGTAGTAAAACCATAGCTACCACAAAATAACAATGGTTTTGACAACCATGGTTTTCAAAAACCATAGTTAAACCATGGTTAGTGTAGTAAAACCATGGTTTTGCTCATAGTAATCAATTGACCAAAAAAAACATGGTTACTACACTTTTACCACAATAAAACCATGGTTAATATTCGTAAGGGACAGTTTTGAAAATGAAGGTTAAGTGTTGTTTTAATGACATGTTTGTGCATGACCCTTGACTTCCACTCTGAAGCAGTGAAGAGACGCTTCTAAACGAGTCAAAAAAAGACACGACCCATTGTCAAAATTACAGTGTCCATCACTGTAATTCATCCAAAACAAACCAGAAATAAGACTCAAAGTGTTAAATACCAGAATTATCCTTTAATGGAGCATTTCACCTGTAGAAACATTAATCTTTATTGAAAGTGTCTCATATTTGTAGTGGAAATGTAACATACATTTCGAATTTGGTGCCTATTTGACTAAAAAAGGGGTGTTTGTAGTCTCACCACCTCAACAAAGATATTGGACTTCCTTCTTTCAATGATGCAAAATTATAATTTTTTACATCATTGAAAGAAGGAAGTGCAACACTGAAATCTGTATTTCTCCTGTCTCAGGAAATGATGCATGACCATTCAAAAACATGACTGGGGTTCTAAAGATACAAAGCTTAATACAAATGGGTGAAGTGTCCCTTTAGATTTAAAGTGATTGACTGTGTCTGATTCACAGATACCAGTTGGCAAATCATTTCAGAGCTTAGACACTTTTGATATTCTAGGGAAAATTAAGAGACCAGAATTTTGCGACCGCAGTGTACGTGTTGGATTGTATTCTGATATTAATTCTCTAAGATACGAAGGTGCTGGGCCTTTTAAGGTTTTATTGGTGATTAATAGTATTTTTAATTGTATGCGATATTTGACTGGTAGCCAGCATGACATGGGCATGAATTAAAACAATATTAAATTAAAAGATTAAACTTAACTTACATCATTTTTACACAGAAACCTCTTCAGCGTCAGCAAGGTCGACCACATGGTACATGACCTCTGTAAACACAAACATGGATAGACATCATATTAAAAAAGAAGACAATCATACAACTTTAAAATATATTTTGACTCCAAGCTTCATTACAACAACATCTAACGTTAGTTTATCTTAAACTTAAAGTGAAGCTGGCTTGGTTACTAAACAGAATAAAGCTATTAAAACAGGCTTGCAAAATAAGCAGCATCTATCAGAACTTACCTACAGCAATGAGCTTTTAAACAACAGAAATCGTCTAAGGTTATCGTTTAAAATAGCAGAAAGAGCCATTTGCTACAGTTAGCTGAACATCTCCAACACAAGTAATCTTGCCGTTTTATTTTTAAAGTTTTAAACATCGAATTGATTCGTTTATCAGGCATTTTGCATGTTACTTTGCTCACTGAAAAACCGCATGTTCAAGTTCCTAACGTTACTGTGTACAGTGTATAACTTACTCTTAATGTTTCCTGTGTGTGCTTTAAATTAAAACACTTCTCGCATAAAGACAAAAATAATCACAGTGAAGAACAAAATAGGAACAAATATGGAACAGATCTGCGCGATGTAAAGGAATGAAAGTCAAACTTACCTCAGCCGTACTGTTTAGCATGAAAACAAGTCAGTAGCGGTTTGAAAAATGCCGTTGATCCTGATTGGTGGGAATGAATGGGTGGGTGCAGGTGCATTCTGGGAATTTGAGTCTTTTGCCCTGGCGTTGGTACTGCTTTAGCATGCTGCTGTAGATGTATTTTGACTACAATTTCCAAGTTGCATTGGATGTTTTTTTTTTTTTCATTATTTTGGATCCTCTGCTGGCACTTTATGTACTTTTTATAATCTGCGTTTTCACACTGATTTGTTCTTTATACTTTATCAATAATAAAAATATTAAATATTTTTATAAAATGTATAACGTTTACAAAACATGTTTAGTTGACAAACATGTTGACAGTTATTTTGAGTGATGCTCAGATTTTCTTAAATAAAAAAAACCTTTATCAATTAAATTACATTAGCATAATAATACATGTATTTAGTAAACACACTTGTAGATATATAATGTTTTTATGTTATGTGCTGCCTTGAACCCCCCACCCAGCTTTGAAAACAGAGACAGCAACTCTGTCATTAACCCTTCACACCTCACAACCAGCACTCCTTACAACCAGCTGTGAGGATTCCTAGAAACTTCCACCAGTATACATCCATATACACAAGGTTTCTGGATGTTTCACGAGTTTACTTCTGAGTATTACGTTTCCAAGCACTCTGCCTCATTTATCTGGCAAACCTAAAGTTTAGCAGGGATTTCCCATCCGTATTTGTCTGGATACAGCTCTTTTCATGCAGTGTATAGCCTACATTTTATTATTCTAACGTATTTTATGAAAGTACTCTGATATGCAACTAAAAATACACTTATTTTATAGTGTACTGTATAAAGTGTACAGAAGTCACACTTCTAATGAAGTGAGATCCTAGTATGCTAAAAAAGTAAATTAACAATTAATTTCCAAAAAATATACTTCCCATAAGTATATTGAATTGTCACTCTAAGTATGTCAAATTTAATACACTTAAAAAAATAAACTTCTATACAATTTAAAATACATTGACAACAAAGTACACTTTCAAAAAGTACATTTAAAAAATATTTTAATTACTGGTAAATTAGTATACTTATTTTTTGGACTCTTAAGTTGAACTTAATTACATCTTTTTTTAAGTATACTTTCAAAAAGTACATTTAAAAGATAATTGAATTACTGGTAAATTCATTATACTTATTTTTTGGACTCTTAAGTTGAACTTAATTACATATTTTTTGAAGTATACTTTCAAAAAGTACATTTAAAAGATAATTGAATTACTGGTAAATTAGTATACTTATTTTTTGGACTCTTAAGTTGAACTTAATTACATATTTTTTGAAGTATACTTTCAAAAAGTACATTTAAAAGATAATTGAATTACTGGTAAATTAGTATACTTATTTTTTGGACTGTTAAGTTGAACTTAATTATATCTTTTTGGAAGTATACTTTTAAAAAGTACATATTAAATACTCTTTAAATTAAGTACAACAAGTAGAAGCATACTTGTTTTATACTTCATGTACTTCAATCATATTTCTAATACACTAAAGTATACTACTTTTTTACCTGGGTTCTTACATGTGTATTTTCTGAAACAAATTTATGCTTTTCAAACTTAGGTAGTCAGCATACTTTTGTCTCTACATACATTTGTTCAAAGTTTCTCGTAGCTAGTGTCAACTCATGTCTGAGATTTGTAAATTCATCAGATGTTCTTACATGTGTATTTTCTGAAACAAATTTATGCTTTTCAAACTTAGGTAGTCAGCATACTTTTGTCTCTACATACATTTGTTCAAAGTTTATCGTAGCTAGTGTCAACTCATGTCTGAGATTTGTAAAATCATCAGATGTTCTTACATGTGTATTTTCTGAAACAAATTTATGCTTTTCAAACTTAGGTAGTCATCATACTTTTGTCTCTACATACATTTGTTCAAAGTTTCTCGTAGCTAGTGTCAACTCATGTCTGAGATTTGTAAATTCATCAGATGTTCTTACATGTGTATTTTCTGAAACAAATTTATGCTTTTCAAACTTAGGTAGTCAGCATACTTTTGTCTGTACATACATTTGTTCAAAGTTTCTCGTAGCTAGTGTCAACTCATGTCTGAGATTTGTAAATTCATCAGATGTTCTTACATGTGTATTTTCTGAAACAAATTTATGCTTTTCAAACTTAGGTAGTCAGCATACTTTTGTCTCTACATACATTTGTTCAAAGTTTCTCGTAGCTAGTGTCAACTCATGTCTGAGATTTGTAAATTCATCAGATGTTCTTACATGTGTATTTTCTGAAACAAATTTATGCTTTTCAAACTTAGGTAGTCAGCATACTTTTGTCTCTACATACATTTGTTCAAAGTTTCTCGTAGCTAGTGTCAACTCATGTCTGAGATTTGTAAATTCATCAGATGTTCTTACATGTGTATTTTCTGAAACAAATTTATGCTTTTCAAACTTAGGTAGTCATCATACTTTTGTCTCTACATACATTTGTTCAAAGTTTCTCGTAGCTAGTGTCAACTCATGTCTGAGATTTGTAAAATCATCAGATGTTCTTACATGTGTATTTTCTGAAACAAATTTATGCTTTTCAAACTTAGGTAGTCATCATACTTTTGTCTCTACATACATTTTGTTCAAAGTTTCTCATAGCTAGTGTCAACTCATGCCTGAGATTTTGTAAATTCAACAGATGGTCTTACATGTGTATTTTCTGAAACAAACTTATGCTTTTCAAACTTAGGCAGTCTTCACACGGTTGTCTTTTCAGACGTTGTTCATAGTTTTTATTCGTTAGTGACAACTTATGTCTGAGATTTTGTAATCTCATCAGATGTTCTTAGTTGTATCTGCTCAGACAATATTATATTTTCATCATTCGTCTTGTTTTCTTTTGTATGTGACAACATATAGCTGTGATTGTTTTTATGAACACAGTTGGTTTCATTTCTGTAGTTTATGTAACACCTTTGTCAAACTCTTAAAGTTAGTACTAGCTGTTTAAAACAGCAATGCAAAGTGTGTTTTAGATTTACTTGCTAAATCTTTTACAAAAAAAAAAAAAAAAAAAAAACTAGGATAGCAATATGTTTGAAGCTGTAACTGGTAATAACACCATTAGCTCAATGTACATAACAAAACCTGAAAAATAATAAAAGTTGATTAGGTGTTTATTTAGTAAATCTTTTAACATAAAGTGGAGAGTCTGTTGTATGTAACAACAAAGATGCGATGAAACAACGCAAAACAAGAGAGGGTACGTTTGTTAAACCACATATAAATTAAGATGCAAACAGCTACAACGTGGCAATGTTTGAAATAGTTTGGACGTATAGCTTTTAAATTCGGTACCAATAGATGTAAAACATTTCCACGTTGTAGCTGTTTGCATCTTAATTTATATGTGGTTTAACAAACGTACCCTCTCTTGTTTTGCGTTGTTTCATCGCATCTTTGTTGTTACATACAACAGACTCTCCACTTTATGTTAAAAGATTTACTAAATAAACACCTAATCAACTTTTATTATTTTTCAGGTTTTGTTATGTACATCGAGCTAATGGTGTTATTACCAGTTACAGCTTCAAACATATTGCTATCCTAGTTTTTTTTTTTTTTTTTTTTTGTAAAAGATTTAGCAAGTAAATCTAAAACACACTTTGCATTGCTGTTTTAAACAGCTAGTACTAACTTTAAGAGTTTGACAAAGGTGTTACATAAACTACAGAAATGAAACCAACTGTGTTCATAAAAACAATCACAGCTATATGTTGTCACTTACAAAAGAAAACAAGACGAATTTTGAAAATATAATATTGTCTGAGCAGATACAACTAAGAACATCTGATGAGATTACAAAATCTCAGACATAAGTTGTCACTAACGAATAAAAACTATGAACAACGTCTGAAAAGACAACCGTGTGAAGACTGCCTAAGTTTGAAAAGCATAAGTTTGTTTCAGAAAATACACATGTAAGACCATCTGTTGAATTTACAAAATCTCAGGCATGAGTTGACACTAGCTATGAGAAACTTTGAACAAAATGTATGTAGAGACAAAAGTATGATGACTACTGTTGGACTTTAAGGCGTCCATTTGCATGTTCATAATTTAGAGGAAAGGCAAAAGATACAAATATCTAAGTTCAAATATTTATTGATCAGATATGAAAAAGTTTAACCGCTGGGTCCTCTCAAGTAGCGAACAACCAGCTCAGGAAGTAACATGCTTATTTATAAAATATGTGACGTCGATCTTTCTTCAGAAAATCTCCACCCACAAAGGCCGTTCCCCTTGTCCATCTGACTCCATCACCACACCCAATTTTAGCCTGTAGGCAAAGATGGACACACATAGACAAAGAAAAACAAACTGTTCTCCTCTCATCCCTGGGAGCCCTGCAGTTCCTCTCCAGTACTCCTCCACTTTGAATAGCATGTTATAATGCTTTCTTAAAAACAAATCATTAATAAAACATTCATTTATAAAAAACATAAGCTGTAAGATGAAAGTGATTATTATGTAAAACATATTTCAATATCATGACATCATTTCATTATTTGTAAAATTGGTTATATGAATAAGGCACACATTAACTTCTTTAGATAGATAAACACATATTAAATCTTTTACTGCAATACTACTTCTAAGCAAACACTTTAATCATTATTAAAAACCATCTGTTAGGAAAGAAAACACACACACACACACATACACAGGAGATTCTGTTCTTCAAGGTTGAGCTGCCCTGCCCCCATTAAGTTATTCTATATGCAACCTTCATTTCATTGGTTAATACACATTTATCAAAGACAACATCTTATATTTATTACATCAATTATTCAATGATTAATACTGATTAAGTAAGAAATACATTGCATATTTCATCCTGTGAATATTAAAGCATTAGTTAATAACATCATTAAATACTTTTCCCCCTCAGACCTCTCTCTTATCTTGATCCATGCCAGGCGTAAATTCCTCATGCTGTTTCTCCTTGAAGCTTCTTACACACACACAAAAGCTGGTAACTTTCCACTCACACAGACATTTACTCACATATCTCAGCACAGAAAGCGTAATGGCACATATCAATTATAACATGATTAATAAAACAACATAAAAATCCCACAATTCCCTCTCTTGACCTCTGAAAGAGGTCACACATTTTCTCCTCATCATCCTCCAGGTTCTGTAGGCCTAATAGCGGCATGCTGTATTTGGGTGGATTTTCTTTTTTCTCTATTGCAGACACTATCAGTCTGTTACACAGGGATCTCCATTGTTTATGCCAAATATTATGGTGACTATAATTGCAGTTATAACTCCTAGGGCCCACAGAACCTTCCAATTTCCATATAGCTTCATCTCTGTGGAAAAAATACACTTATGCCTATTGGCTAATACTCAAATAACAATCGTAAATTCAAAAAGGAAAAGAAAAAATGAAATATGAAATTAATACTGTAGAATTGTATAAGAAACTTAAGAAATTCAAAGGTCAATATTCAAAGGTCAATATGGTATGTAGTTACCCAGGTTATAATGAATATATGGTTATTGTGATATTCAGGTCTCTAAACACTTCTGTCAGGATTTCCAGCACTTTGTGGAAATCCAATTTATCCAGGCCACACCCCAGCCGGGGAGTGGATACACTTGTTATGTTTTCTTTCTCACACCACTCTCTCATACGTCTGAGGCTGTGGGTAAAATTCTCATATGTTGGTAAATCAGTACAATTTTGTTTTGTTATTAAATGAAAAATCAATCTGCCGTCGTCCTCGTGGGTAACTGCACATTCACCTGTGTGTTTGTTCTGTCTTACAACCTTTTATGTACCGTACTTCGCTTTGAACTGTACGGCTATACCTGCTCCATAGGCACAATCTGCACTCACACAGTGTGCTAGGGGTTCTGTTACTGGGCTGGAAAAAATTTCACCTTTTTTATGCACAATTTTACAGTGTGTTTATTGACTTTGTTGTTGGTGTTGTGTGAGTGTTACCACTGATGTGTTACCACTTCCTGTTTGTCCTCTCTGTATTCCAGCTGATTCACTTTCACTTTCAACACTCTCCCTCTCTTGGACCTGAGTCCTCAGGTCCACACCTGTGTCTGTTAAAAACCCAAACATCATTTATAACCAGTGTTGGGGCTAGTTACTCAAAAAAGTAATATATTACGTATTACATATTACTCTCAAAAATAGTAATGCCTTACTTTACTTTATTACTCCCTGGAGAAAGTAACTAGTTATATTACTAGTTACATATTTTTCTGGACAAGAATGTTTATTTGGGCAAGCCACGGCCAAGAAAATGCTGGCTTCCTTACCCACTACCGGACGTGGGGCACAGCGTTCGGAGAAACATTAAAGAGTGTGCACTTCACCGTCAAGTTATTTTCCTTCCGTTGAACATAATAAAATATGACTGAATCTCCACTAGCTTTCTGTTGCTGGGAACCTTCCTCTGAAAAAGAGCTTGCCGTTGTTGACGCTTCCATTTACCCGATCTGTCTTTGAGTGTGCCGCTGCCGCTCTGTGCTGCTGGCTGCCGGGTGTCGACCAATCGGTGATGGTAAATGATACCTCGTGCCAAACTTAGACCAATCACTGTTCCATTCACGCCCACCTCCCCTTCCCTTTTGTTCTCTGTGTTTTGTGATGAAGGTGCTACTGGCGAATGTAACTCAAGTAACTAGCTCAGGAAAACTGTAATAATATTACCATTTTCAGACAGGTAATGCCTTACACTACTAGTTACTGAAAAAAGTAATATTATTACAGTAACTAGTTACTTTGTAACTAGTTACACCCAACACTGTTTATAACAGCTGGGTCGTTCTCACAATTTCGTTGTGTGGTAGCCTGTCAGGAAAAATGTTCAATCATAGCAGTTAGTTTGTCAGATGAAACGTCATGTGTTAGAGGCAGGATGGGATCCTGCACCACGTCATGCCTTGGACCTGGAAACTGTCGACCTGTAAGCAATTCAAAGGGTGTGAAACCAGAAATCCTGTTAACAGAAGAGCGAATAGACATTAATGCAATTGGTAATTCGTCAAGCCATGTTACTTTTGTCTGTGCACAGTTTGTCAAGTCAAGTTTTAATGTCAAAGTCAGGTTCAGTATTTCAGCTTTACTCTAGCATTGGGGTGATAAGCAGCCCCGAAACTATATGTCAATTCCAGTGCTTGTTTGTCAATTTTGTCAGATCTAACTTTGTCTTGGGAAACCATGGTTGGGGATATAAGTGGTTTATTAGGCAGTTGACAACAGCCACTTCATTAGGTATCTTCACAGCCTGTAGTATGTGTCAGGCTTTGCTAGCATTTACTATAGGCCGGCCTTTCCTGGTTTCAAACCCACCTATCTGCCATATGGCAGTTCCATATATACTGCACCAATCACATATGCAGATTCACTATAAACAATCACCCTCTCTTCACCAGTGTAGTGCAAGGCTTTGATAACAGCTGTCATTTCAGCTCTCTGTGCTGACCGTTTACCTTTCAACCTACCACTCAGTCGTGTTACAAAATCACCCACAACTTACTCAACCACAGCAAAGCCTGCCTTCAATGTGTCATCTGCTGCTCTGAAACAACAACCATCTGTAAACAGTGTGATTAACGGTTGGGTAGTTGTCAGTGGTACCGCGAACAAACCATCTCTCAATTTATTTGCTTTTTCAGTCAATGGTATAACAATTATAATTAATTACAATAACAATAATTTGTATATCAGTCAATGGTATCCAATCATGTGGCTCACCCTCAGTGATTAGATCTGCCATGTGAACACCTTCATGCACATATATGATGTCTGGGCTGGCAATTTCCTTAAATACAAAGTTTGTTACAATAATCAGTTATTTTCTATTGTCACAGCTTTTCTTGTTTACCGTTTATAGTGTTCTATGTTGTTCTTTTTTTCTTTTTCAATGTATTTCTTTTATCTATTTTAATTTCCTTTCTGCCATAGCTGTGCTATGCCATATATATTTGCTTTGTAGCTCAGTACAGTACCATCAGTGGAGTTCTGACTTCCTCTGTAGATACCAAATTCAATTATGCATTTCTTCCTGTCAGATTAATAGGAGTCTGATTTGATTTCAGAACAGGTAGTCACACCTAACAACAAAGTTCTTGATCAGCCTTTAAATGTGTCTAGCTGATTTTCTCATAAAGATTGTCTGTGTCCCTACAGTAACAAGGTCTTTACTAAACATTGAACGGCTGTTTACTCTTTCCCCCTTTTCACTCAAAGGCTCGTATGAAGATGAAAAAGTTCAGTGTCCAGTGAAGTATTGTCCAGTTTCTCTTGCCTCCAAGAACATTATTGTCTTTGTTAGTCTCTTTCTGGATTCCACTCAGTCTTTTTGGTGTTTCATCCTTGTAAATGTCTCTGACCATATGCAGTGCCCCCTTCACTGCTTGAGTTTAAGTATAGTCCCATTCAAATAGAATGTGTTCTCAGTCCAGTTTATGAGTTACTTCTCTCTTTGCAACTCCAACACTTTGATGTCACACACAGTTTTTGCCACTGTCTTTTCATTGCCAGCTTTTATTCACTTTCTTGAATGTCAAAGGATGGGAATAATCAGCCCACAAGGTTTCAGCTTGACCCATGCAAAATATTGCCTTTCAATTTAAAAATAAAATTTATCTTGTGACCACCTTCCATCATCAGATGAAGACTCCTCTTCATTTTGTTAAATCTTTTTTTCCTTTATACAATCTATCTGTTTCATTCACCTTTTAACAATTTTCTGTCCTTTTTTTAATTGTTCATCTTTATTTCCACATTTAATAACTTGGTCTCTACTCTTTTCTCTAATTTGTTGTTTTTCTTTCAAAGCTTCGCCTCAGTCTTTCTGCTAGATTTTGCTTAATCCCATTTATGGTTTTAACAGACTCATTATATCACAGACACACTACATTTTCACACAAATAAAATCTGCATCTACATTTAATTCACCACTATTGATTTGAAAAACAGGCTGTTTCATTTGGGCTTTGGCTTTCTCATAAGGATTAGGTGTGTGCAAGGAGGGGTAGATCGATTTCACTGGGGGTGGAGCTGCAGGAGGAGCCGTAGGTGTCATACTTGAGTCTGGCTGACTGTTTCCTTGTTTAACTTCCTTTGGCTTTGCAGCTGCACCACTGTCAACTTCCCCTAACTAATGCAACCTCTTTCTGTCTTTTCTCAACATCTTTAGGATCAGTTTGGGCCATCATTAATTGAATTATTTTTTGCCATGGCACATACACCGGTGAACACACATATTCATCACACTCTTTCTGAAATTCAGCCATAATATATATATCAACGTTCAATACACGGTACAAATACTATTACAATACAATTTCTCAGACAAAACCACAACAATAACAGTAAGACGTCAATTTTCTTTTCCAGTATTCGTAGGCCTTACACCTCACGGGCTGCTGTACACCCCCTACGGCTACAACCGAGTCGGTATTTTATAACACCTAATGTATTAAAGGAATCCTCAACCTTATATTTAATTCTGTTAACTTACACCGCCATTAACCGTATTCGTAGGATTTTCACCTAACGGGCCTTTCACCCAAATTGGTACTTTATAGCGTCTACTACGCTAAGGGCCTCCAACCCAATTTCAATTAATCTCTTAATATCTATAAAAATAAAAGTTTTTCACTCTGATCAATTTACAAAAATGTAAATTTGTAATTCAGTTCGGATCTCCTTATCAACACAAGTAATTTGGTATATCCAAATAGCAGAATTCGATAAAACAGGCTTCTGCTTACCTTGTTTCAGTAGAGCGCTCATTTTGTGTTGAAATGGAGCCCTCCCTTACTCGCCTTTCTTCAATGTGAAACCCTCCTTCCTCTCACTCTCTCCTTTCCCTCCACAAAACGTCGGCGGTCACCAATTGTTGGACTTTAAGGCGTCCATTTGCATGTTCATAATTTAGAGGAAAGGCAAAAGATACAAATATCTAAGTTCAAATATTTATTGATCAGATATGAAAAAGTTTAACAGCGCTGGGTCCTCTCAAGTAGCGAACAACCAGCTCAGGAAGTAACATGCTTATTTATAAAATATGTGACGTCGATCTTTCTTCAGAAAATCTCCACCCACAAAGGCCGTTCCCCTCGTCCATCTGACTCCATCACCACACCCAATTTTAGCCTGTAGGCAAAGATGGACACACATAGACAAAGAAAAACAAACTGTTCTCCTCTCATCCCTGGGAGCCCTGCAGTTCCTCTCCAGTACTCCTCCACTTTGAATAGCATGTTATAATGCTTTCTTAAAAACAAATCATTAATAAAACATTCATTTATAAAAAACATAAGCTGTAAGATGAAAGTGATTATTATGTAAAACATATTTCAATATCATGACATCATTTCATTATTTGTAAAATTGGTTATATGAATAAGGCACACATTAACTTCTTTAGATAGATAAACACATATTAAATCTTTTACTGCAATACTACTTCTAAGCAAACACTTTAATCATTATTAAAAACCATCTGTTAGGAAAGAAAACACACACACACACACACACACACACACACACACAGGAGATTCTGTTCTTCAAGGTTGAGCTGCCCTGCCCCCATTAAGTTATTCTATATGCAACCTTCATTTCATTGGTTAATACACATTTATCAAAGACAACATCTTATATTTATTACATCAATTATTCAATGATTAATACTGATTAAGTAAGAAATGCATTGCATATTTCATCCTGTGAATATTAAAGCATTAGTTAATAACATCATTAAATACTTTTCCCCCTCAGACCTCTCTCTTATCTTGATCCATGCCAGGCGTAAATTCCTCATGCTGTTTCTCCTTGAAGCTTCTTACACACACACAAAAGCTGGTAACTTTCCACTCACACAGACATTTACTCACATATCTCAGCACAGAAAGCGTAATGGCACATATCAATTATAACATGATTAATAAAACAACATAAAAATCCCACACTACCTAAGTTTGAAAAGCATAAATTTGTTTCAGAAAATACACATGTAAGAACATCTGATGATTTTACAAATCTCAGACATGAGTTGACACTAGCTACGAGAAACTTTGAACAAATGTATGTAGAGACAAAAGTATGCTGACTACCTAAGTTTGAAAAGCATAAATTTGTTTCAGAAAATACACATGTAAGAACATCTGATGAATTTACAAATCTCAGACATGAGTTGACACTAGCTACGAGAACCTTTGAACAAATGTATGTAGAGACAAAAGTATGCTGACTACCTAAGTTTGAAAAGCATAAATTTGTTTCAGAAAATACACATGTAAGAACATCTGATGAATTTACAAATCTCAGACATGAGTTGACACTAGCTACGAGAACCTTTGAACAAATGTATGTAGAGACAAAAGTATGCTGACTACCTAAGTTTGAAAAGCATAAATTTGTTTCAGAAAATACACATGTAAGAACATCTGATGAATTTACAAATCTCAGACATGAGTTGACACTAGCTACGAGAAACTTTGAACAAATGTATGTAGAGACAAAAGTATGATGACTACCTAAGTTTGAAAAGCATCAATTTGTTTCAGAAAATACACATGTAAGAACATCTGATGAATTTACAAATCTCAGACATGAGTTGACACTAGCTACGAGAAACTTTGAACAAATGTATGTAGAGACAAAAGTATGATGAATGCCTAAGTTTGAAAAGAAAACGTCTGCCTAAGAAAAAATACACCCAAGAACAATCTAGTGAATTTACAATAATCTCAGGCATAAGTTGATACTAGCGAAGAAAACTAACAAATAAAAGACACCTAAGAACGTCTGATGAGTTTACAAAAAGCTCACACATAAGTTGACACTAGTGCAGAAATCTATTTACATTGTATGAAAAAGACTAATGTATGAATACTGCCTAAGTTTGAAAAAGAAAAGTTTGTTTCAGAAAAATACGCGAAACTATGAACATCAGTAACAATCCATAGGTAAAATATAATTTCATGTTTGCTTATTATGCACTGATAGATGTTAACCTAAGTTGAACCTAACCCCTCAGGCAAACCAAGGGTCTGCTCCACTTCATAAAAATCCTGTCATTGCTCCTGTCATTGGGGGGTTTTGTGCTGTAAGTCGTAAAGCTAAAGACGCTGATTGACCTTAAAACCTAATCTAACCTAATATCAGGTTAGGATGTTCGAATAGTATATTTTTATTTTTAAATAAGTGTTAAGGTTTACCTAATTAATATATGTACATGATTTTACTGTTATGTAGAGGTACATCCTATCTGGTGTTGTTGATATAGATAGTTTAATGGTAGCACACAATCATGTTTAACAAACCCACACACACACACACACACACACACACACACACACACACACACAAAAAAAAGTCTAGTGTGTCTCTGTAAGCCATGGCAATTTTGTTAAATGTTTTGTCTTTAAAGAAATGTTTGTTGTCACGTTAGTGACAACCTGGCTTATAACATCGTCAACTTTGATAAATAATATATGCATACATTTTATTATTCCCCAAATGGATAACAGCTGGATTTAAGGCTACATTATTAAAAATAAACACCAAAATGTGATATAAAATGTCTTAAACCTTTTAAGTTTCTTTAAATTGCAAATAATGGATAACATGATTTAAACAGTATCTGTGTAATGAAGACTAAATCTAAAAACCCCTTTACTTCTTGTCAATGAGGACACAGACTTAATATCAAAACTTTAGTAACAAACAGAGACATCATAGACCCCCATGCAAGCAAGCAAACACACACACACACACACACACACACACACACACACACACACACACACACACACACACACACACACACACAGACACAAGCGCTACTTGGTGCTGATCATGTGACATTAGATATAAACTTACTCATACACACCTAGATGTTTAATTATGGCTTGTGTATAAAAACGTTTGGATGTTAAAACAAAAAATTAAGATCGAATAGCTTTTGTCATAAAAGTCACATCGCCGTTTCATTTTAAAACCCACATGTTTAAATCAGAGGCGTTCTAAAACTAGAAATGTTGACAGAATTGCATTTGTTGTATAATAAACACATAGAGTTTGGGGTCCGCATCGGACACAAAACCAGGAAATGGGGTCAAAATGTCTTAAACATTAAGGTTCTTAAACCCATAAGAGCGCATCAGCGTACGTTCTCTGGCAACGGCGGTTCGAGCATTCATGTGTTTTAATCAGAGACTTGATTAAAGAATTAACCCTTATTTTGTCAGAGCGGACAGAATTACATTTTATTGTGTAATAAACACATATTCCCAGTTGGTTTTAAGATGTCATTAATTTAAAACAAAACCCAGAAGATGATATGAATATGTCTTTAATCGTTTAAAAAGTTTCTTAATGGCCTATATGTGCTCGCATCCGCGTATGTTCTATTGTGAACGCCGGAGCCCCGATCTTTAATGGCTTGAACAGAACCCTCTGTTTGAAAAGCTTCACAGATCTCCTGAAGCGAATCAGCTTTTATTTAGTTTAAAATAATAGGCTTTAGTTTAAAGAATAGTAGACCTATGGAGGTTTTGGTACAATTTATTGCTTAAATATAAACGTACTGAATATTTCATTAAATAATTTTGTAATGTTACATACTTTTAGATCCTGCAGTGTCTCCCCTAAATTAGGCTCTGGTGCTCACCTAAAATCTAAAATAAACCTTTTAGTTATTGTCAATGGTGGCTGTATTACCCCTTTATTTTACCAACACAGAGTTAGAAACAGTACGGTCCGCTGTTCAGCCACACTAGGGCCGCTGGGTGTTAGCAAATGGTGATAGAGAGAGAGAGACTGAAACTGATCGTCCAAGCAACAAACTTTTTTCCACATCAAAAAATATGTCGAACACTCGCAAGACAAGAAACACACACTGGAATAACATGTTCAAGAAACCTTTTATTTTTACAATGCGTACCATGTTACATTTATCGTAAATGCACATGTACACACGTGGATATTAGATGACATTAATGAATTCAACTCAGAAGAGGGTGTGAAATGTCTTAAAACGTTTAAAAGGCTCTTAACGCCAGATATATGAGCGCATCAGCGTACGTTTTCTGTCACCGTTGGTACACTCATTCACATGTTTTAATCAGAGACTTGGTTAAAGAAAGTCCCAAATCTAAAATAAACCCTTATTATACCGGAGCGGACAGAATTACATGTTATTGTGTAATAACCACATATTAACAGTTGATTTTAAGGTGTTATTATTTTAAAACAAACCCCAGAAGATGAATTGAAAATGTCTTTAATCGTTTAAAAAGTTTCTTAACGCTGGATATGAACACACATCCACTTATGTTCTCTATTGTAAACACTGGAACACAATCTAATGGCGTGAACAGAATATTGTGCATGAAAAGATTAAGATTTTATTTAGATTAAAATAAATACCCTTTAGTCTAAAGAATATAGTATTGATGGGACCCCGGTGATTTTGGCATATTTCATCATTATACCCGTGCTGAATATTTCATTAAATAATTTGTTACAACCAAATGCTTTATTTTTGGCCATATTACATTTTACCACTACAGTTTTAAAAGACTCTACCTAGATTACAAACCGACCCTTCTGTGAAATATCTATCACACACGGTCATAAGTTCAGCATCAGAAACTTTGAGGCTGTTTAGAAAAATATAGCTTATAGTTAAATAGATAATAGTACATTTAAGGTTAACCAGTTACAACTAAAATATTTTATTCTTGCGTGACTTTAAAGAAATCTCATGACAAAACAACCGTATATATCAAACTATATTTGTCATACACGCAGTCAATTCACATAAAATCTAAAATAATATTTTATTTTTGTCAGAGCAGACAATGTAAGACTCTTTGTATAATATACACATTTTCACACATGGTTTTAAGAATCATTTAATTAAAAATAAAAACCTCCTAAGATGGATGAACACGTCTTTAATCTTTTAAAAGTTTCTTAACGGCAGATATAAGGTCTCTGTCACCATCGGTGCACGTATACACATGTCTTAATCATAGACATGATTAAAGAATCCTCTAAATCTAAAATAAACCCTATTTTGCCATAGTGGACAGAATTACATTTATTAAGGTTATTTTAAAACGGCATATATGAACACTCACCCGGCGCTTTGTCAGGCACCGTCGGATCTTTAATACGTGTGAATCTATAGAGCAGGTCATGAAAAGATTCACGGAACTCATGAATCGTTTAACATTTTATTTAGTTTAGACTTTCGTCTAAAGATTATAGTATTGCCGGCTCCGAAGGTTATGGCTCAGATCATTGCTTAAACTATACATGTATACGGAATATTTCATTAAATAACTTGTGATGTTACAAACAACTGTTTTAATCATAGCATTGTTCATGATTTGTCTAAATCTAAAATAAACATTTACTTTTTTGACACCGTAATGGGGAATTGTTTTACCAACATTGAGTTTTAGAAATCTTTACTCGCTTTACAACACGCACCCCTGTGAAAGAATGCAGGTCTTGTGAGAAAGGAGGGAGGAAGGGTGAGAGCTGACATCAAATGTCGAAACACGAGCTGTCACACACGAGCCGTCATTAAACATAACAACATAGGCTTGACATAAAACACACACACACAGGAATAAACAAACCACTAAATGGCCGGTCATAAAACCATTAAACACTCGCTGTCTAAAGTTGACAGCTTGTACAGATTTTGATTGATGGTCCCGCCCCCTGTCAAACACGAGCTGTCAAAGAAGTCATAAAACACAAACTGTCAAAGGGAGTCATAAAACACCATCTGTCAAGGGGTCATAAAACACCATCTGTCAAGGGGGTCATAAAACGCCATCTGTCAAGGGGGTCATAAAACACGACCTGTCAGCGGGTGGGGGAGGGGGTCATAAAAGTTTGACGAGAGGTGGTCCACTACAACTACTCACCTTATATAAATTATGATGGGAGCAAGGAATGTGTTTTAATGAAGACCACTTGTGTAAACACTGTTTTTATTGTTTTATCGTAGGAGGACATGATTTAACGCACCCCGGAGATAACCCCGGATGTAAACATGTCAACGTGACGTGGGCGTACCGGTTAAAAGTTCAACGCAACGTGGGCGGTCCGGTTAAAAGTTCAATGCTACGTGGGCGGTCGGTTCAAAAGTTTAGAGCAGCGTGGGAGGTCGGTTTAAAAGTTCACAACGTGGGAGGTCCGGTCAAAAGTTCACGATGTGGGAGGTCCGGTCAAAGGTTAGCCCCTCCCCGGAGGTCAAAGGTTCACAACGTGGGTGGTCCGGTCAAAGGTACCCCTCCCTCGCAGGTCAAAAGGTCACCCCCTCCCCTGAGGTCAAAGGTCGTCATCATCAATCATTTTTATGTGACAGTATGTCGCTCATATTTACTACTTATATCAAAATTAAATATATTTAGCATACAATTTTTTCACCAGGGTATGTTTGAACATGTCTGATTCAGTCATGCAGAGATTTTTTGTTCACATTTCTTGTGCACACAGCACAGTTAATAATGTTAGGTATGATGAAGATTACACTTGTATGTATCTTTCGCAGTACCTGTTGCACTGTAGAATAGTGGGTTAAGCAAGGACATTGTATAGAAGTGTTGCACACTTCTTGCACACAGAAGGCTTTCAAAAAACAGTCAACAAAAAAATGGGGGGCCTGTGCCCCAGTAGAGTTTTGTCTAGCAACGCCCCTGTTTTGTGTGTAAAAACCTGTTATTTTTCACACAATTAACTTGTGTCTATATGGCTGTTTTCATGGTCCTAAAAACTGGCTGGGCTGAGTTCCCCGATAACGATTGATCTTAGCACTTAAGAGCGCTTTCTAGAAGCTACTTGACAAATTCTTTCACGTGCGTTTCTCAAAGACTTAAATACGATTCCACGTAGCGTGCTTTAAGTGCTACTTACTAGTCGCTATCCGTCTGTCAAGTGCTGAAATGTCACATATAGAATGATGAATTGTAATCGTAGCAGACGCTTTTTTTATATTTATGATCTTCACCCGATGCGCAGCCGATGTTGCAGTTTATATTAGTTATTATTTTTTATATTATTAGTTTTACAAAATGTTTATTGTACACTTTACCAGCACAGTTCTATGCATACTGCACACATTATCCCATACGGAAAGAAAATGTATTTGTAATATATGGTAAATAAATACAAGTTAATTTTATAAAATATTTGTTTTTGAAGTTGAAAATATATGTAGCATAAGGGTGGTTCTTCGCCTCTACGTCGTGCATTAAAATCCTTAAATGCATGGCTAGCTGTGGATTATCCTGCTTATATCTTTATTTGCAAAGTTTAAAACAAGTTAAAGCTGTAATTAATGTTTACAGTGTAATTTTTTTAACAGACGGTTAAAAATGACGGCTCACACTTCGTTCGCTTTAAACCGGGACGGACTGGGGCTAAAAACCAGCCCTGGACTTTTTCACAAATAGGCCCATCATCCTGCCTTTCGCAACTGACACAAGTATGTCCTGATACTGCCACAATACTGTCAGGCTATCAGATTAAAATTATTTAATATTTTGTCAATGTCATATTATACTTTGATGTATAATAAGGCTGTGAAATAATGAAAATGGCTAGGCCCTATAAATTTTGTATATAAAGCTTTCACAAACAACCACCAGGTCTTTGTCAATTCCACAATACTAAACACAGAAAAAGACAAGGAAAAACTGCACTCAGACAGTTCAAGCTAGGATTTTTTGATTAAACTAATATTTGGTCAATTATTTAGCCCCGTCTTGTATATTAGCACGTTTAGAGTCGTAGCAACCGTTTAGTCTTCATTGTAGCAGAAAATGTGAGCTCACTACAACCTATCATATACAATAAAGTCAATGAAAGAAATGAAAACCCACAGACACAGTTTTTAAATGGCGTTGAATGAATATTTTTTGCTTTGGTGTGTGTGATTTTTGGTAAGATGACAGTTGTAAGTTAAAGATTGACAAAAGCACAATGTTTTGTTTTATTGTTACTGCACAAAAATATAAGCAAACACTTTGCAGTTTGAATGATGTCCCATATGAACAAAATGACGAATTATGTATTGTTTTTACGTTTCCCCTGTTCAATCATGCCCGCACCTCTCTCTCTCTCTCGCTCTCTCGCTCTCTCGCTCTCTCGCTCTCTCGCTCTCTCGCTCTCTCGCTCTCTCGCTCTCTCGCTCTCTCGCTCTCTCTCTCTCTCTCTCTCTCTCTCTCTCTCTCTCTCTCTCTCTCTCTCTCTCTCACGCACGCGACACACTCACATCACATCTCTCTCTAACAGTAGTTGCGCATTACATTAATTTTCACTCAAGTTTTATTTATATTGTGTATATTATAATAATGTCACGTGTCCTGCTACTACTGGCACTTAGCTCTTGCTGATGTGAAGTTAACTCTGTCTGTCCCTCATCATGACCAGGCAGTGGATGCTCAGGGCAGGCTCGCGAACATATAGACGGTCGCAAATTCCGGGAATCTGTGGACCAATCACGGCTAGTAGGCCGACTCTTCTTCCTTGTTTTTTTTTACACGTAGCAGCATATAAGTGATTGTATTAGTGCCTCTGCTGTTGGCTGTGCATATTGCGTTATTAGACTTTTTTGCTGTCTGCCTGGCAACGGCCCTCCGTTGAACGGCCGGTCTGGACTTTTCCAGAACATACAGATTGCCAATCCGTCCCTGTCTGAGAGTTTTTTCCCCCACTTGGCAACCTGACCGGACGTGACATGGGGGCGTGGCAGCATCGACGATCCCATTTTTTTAATTTGAAGTTTGAGGTTGTGCCTTAATTTCGATTGATTTCGATTTAAAATCGAAATCATGACACCCGTAGTAGTTTGTTCTGGTTGTGTAGCTACTGTAGTGTGTTGTGATTATGTAGCTTGTGTAGCGTGTTGTGATTGTATAGCTAGGGTAGTGTTTTGATTGTATAGCTTGTTTAGTGTGTTGTGAAGGCTAGCTGCTGTCAAGAGCGTTTGAGCTTAGCTGGTGACTGACGTATTCCTGTGGGTGGATTTTTGTCAAAAACACTAATATTGACAACATTCAGTCAGGAAGTAGAATGCCGTTGGTAGGAATTCTATAAAGTAAAATATTTTGCTTGGTGTTGAACTTTATAATTATTAAGGTATTATTTATGCTTTAACAGCAACATTACGCAACTAAAGTTTGAAAAATTGGATCAAGATAAACGGGACCTTTAAGTACTACATGTGTACGTTAAAATTTAACCCTGAAATGTGTTAATATTATCAAAGTCTTTTTATTCATTTTGTTATGCATAAATGTATTGTTTCTCAATTTGTTTTAATTTGTGTTTTTTGTAGTGTCCAGTCTGTCCACAGAGAAGTCTCGCTACAACACATCTCTCAATCTGATCACCAAATGTCTTCTGGATCTGTTGGTTCAGTCTCCAGATGGTGTGGTTGATCTGAACTGGGCCTCTCAGGTGATTTACTGTTTTATGTTCTAAACATAATGGAGATTGTCCCATGACGTTGGTAAAGTCCAAAAACAACATTCAGTTGGTTGTAAGTCAAAGTCGTTTCTGTAGATCATTCAGCCCACAAAAATCCAAAACACCAGGGGCCTCATTTATCAACAGTGCGTAGAAAATGTTCTATATTTGTACCTACGAATGAAATTTAGAATGTGCCTAAGTACAAAAAAATCGGGATTTATCAAACGTGCGCACGGGGTTCGTACGCACATCAGTAAGTAATCCTTGATGATAAATCGCACTTGTTCTTAAGCACCATGCTCGTGCACGTTCATGGTCATTTGCATTCCGAAACGCCTCCGATGAACCATATATGGTGACAACACCTCCCGTTATAAGTCACGTGGTTGTGCCTTTTCCCTCATCGCAATAATGGCAAAGAGAGCGAAAAAGAGGAACTTTACAGACACAGAAATTGAGTTACTGGTGGATAAGGTTATTAACACATTTGTTTGGTTCACTTAATACGGGGGGAATGACAAACAAAAGAAAACAAATCTGCATGGGAACATGTTACCAGTGAGTTTAATTCCGTTGGGTATGAGAACACTTCTAGAAATAAAAAAGTGGTTTGACATTAAATTATCAGCCAAAAAAAAAAAAAAAAACGCTTCACAGCACACCGACGTGAAATCTGTAGGAGGACAGACAATGACAGAACTTTCCTTGGACAGCCGCATAACCAGCATCATCGGCGCGATCTCTGAAAACGCGCTCCCGGCGGAATGGATGATTTGCCAAGTCTTCCAATAATGCAAGATAAGCCACTGTGTCAAGCATTTGACGGAGCTTTCTTATATAGGGTTAGACACTTATTTCATTAATTAACTTCAATACTGATTTGCAGTTACTTTATTAACAGTAATCATTTTTAACACCTGGGGGTGGATAATAAATAGACAAAGTGTTCTTTAAACACTGGGGATGGACGGTCCTGTGTAGTATCGCTATTATACTACTAGATGCTCTGCGTACGCATACTCCGAGGTGTGCGTATATTTACACACATTTCTACGTATAAGTACAATTTGATAAATTCCACACTTTGCGTAAAACTGTTCCTACGCACACTTTACGCACACTTCTGTTCGTACGCACGCTTGATAAATGAGGCCCCAGGAGCTCTCCTCTCAGCAGGGATTGAAACTCGGATTGTCATCCAAAACCTTTGGATTTCCAGGGTCCATGACCTTCCTTGTATGACCGACGAATGTGCTTCGTCTCAGGCGGGACAGAGCCGCCAACCGCTATGAAAGGAGGGACAGGGCCACCAACCGCTATGGAAGTCAAATGGGGCAGCTTCCAGGGTCCAAGACCCTCTCTATATGACCGACAATGGTGCTTCGTCTCTGGCGGGACAGGGCCGTAAACCGATATGAAGTTGAGTTAGGTTGCTTGTGCACTTCCAGGGTCCATGACCTTCATTGTATGAACGACGAATGTGCTTCGTCTCAGGCGGGACAGGGCCGCCAACCGCTATGAGGGCGGGACTGGGCCGCCAACCGCTATGGAAGTCAAATGGGGCAGCTTCCAGGGTCCAAGACCCTCTCTATATGACCGATAATGGTGCTTCGTCTCTGGCGGGACAGGGCCGTCAACCAAAATGAAGTCAAGTTAGGTTGCTTGTGCACTTCTAGGGTCCATGACCTTCATTGTATGACCAACGAATGTGCTTCGTCTCAGGCGGGACAGGGCCGCCAACCGCTAAGAAAGGTGGGACAGGGCCACCAACCACTATGGAAGGCGGGACAGGGCCGCCAACCGCTATGGAAGGCAAATGGGGCAGCTTCCAGGGTCCAAGACCCTCTCTATATGACCGACAATGGTGCTTCGTCTCTGGCGGGACAGGGCCGTCAACCGATATGAAGTCAAGTTAGGTTGCTTGTGCACTTCCAGGGTCCATGACCTTCATTGTATGACCGACGAATGTGCTTCGTCTCAGGCGGGACAGGGCCGCCAACCGCTATGAAAGTTGGGACAGGGCCACCAACCACTATGGAAGGCAGGACAGGGCCACCAACCGCTATGGAAGGCGGGACAGGGCCACCAACCGCTATGGAAGTCGAGTGTGGTGGCTCGTTTACTTCCAGGGTTTAAAAACCCTCTCTGTATGACTGACAAAAGTGCTTCATCTCAGGGCGGGACAGGGCCGCCATCAGCTATGGAAGTAGAGTGTGGCGGCTCGTTTACTTCCAGGGTTTAAAAACCCTCTCTGTATGACCGACAAAAGTGCTTTATCTCGGGGCGGGACAGGGCCGCCATCAGCTATGGAAGGCGGGACAGGGCCGCCAACCGCTATGGAAGTAGAGTGTGGCGGCTCGTTTACTTCCAGGGTTTAAAAACCCTCTCTGTATGACCGACAAAAGTGCTTCATCTCGGGGCGGGACACGGCCGCCATCAGCTATGGAAGGCGGGACAGGGCCGCCAACCGCTATGGAAGTAGAGTGTGGCGGCTCGTTTACTTCCAGGGTTTAAAAACCCTCTCTGTATGACCGACAAAAGTGCTTCATCTCGGGCGGGACAGGGCCGCCATCAGCTATGGAAGTTGAGTGTGGCGGCTCGTTTACTTCCAGGGTTTAAAAACCCTCTCTGTATGATCGACAAAAGTGCTTCATCTCGGGGCGGGACAGGGCCGCCAACCGTTATGGAAGTAGAGTGTGGCGGCTCGTTTACTTCCAGGGTTTAAAAACCCTCTCTGTATGACCGACAAAGGTGCTTCATCTCAGGGCGGGACAGGGCTGCCAACCGCTATGGAAGTCGAGTGTGTGGCGGCTCGTGCACTTCCAGGGTCCAAGGCCCTCACTGTATGACCGACGAAGGTGCTTCGTCTTGGGCGGGACAGGGCCGCCATCAGCTATGGATGTCGAGTGTGTGGCGGCTCGTGCACTTCCAGGGTCCAAGGCCCTCACTGTATGACCGACAAAGGTGCTTCATCTAGGGGCGGGACAGGGCCGCCATCCGCTATGGAAATCGAGTGTGGTGGCTCGTGCACTTGCAGGTTCCACGACACTTTTTGTATGACTAATGAAGATGCTTCGTCTCATGGCGGGACAGGGCCGCCATCCGCTATGGAAGTCGAGTGGGGCGGCTTTCAGGGTCCAAGACATCCTCTCTGTATGACCGACGAAGGTGCTTCGTCTCGGGCGGGACAGGGCCGCCAACCACTATTAAAGTCGAGTGTGGCGGCTCGTGCACTTTGAGGCTCCACGACCCTCACTGTTTGACCCTCAGCTGAAATGACCCCGTCCTAGTTTGAAGCCCAGACACAGAGTACAATCATGGCCCTGAGTGTTTGGAAAATGAACTGCGACTGGGGCAGGCCCCCCACCCGGTCGACGTTAGCACGTCAGCCGCCATGGGCAGTCGGTTCCTCATTTCCAGTATCCGAAATTCCTTACTCCGCATTTGTAGTATCTGCATTTATAAATGAAATGATTTACCAAATAATGTTCGAGTATCAGACACAGTCGATCAATTTAAATCTAAATTTAAGACATTCACATAAAATGTCCAGTAAATGTACTTATCCCGCAATAGTTAGTTTCTCTAGAACAAATCATTCACATAAATCTTCTGGGTAATATACTTATGCCGCAATAGTTAGCCTGTCTGGAATTGAGCTGATTTAAACAACAATACTGTATGACACTTGCATTACATGTGAACGGCCCCTATGCTAATAGGATTTTGTTTCTCTTTCTGTGTCTCGTCCTCTACCCCGAGGACAATGAGACAAACAGATCCAGTACCTGCTGCTGTAAAGCCCATCACACCACTGATCTGCTGACCGTCCTTCAACGTGATGCCCAGTTGATGCCTGACCAATGACCACCGGCGGAACCTGTTCACATACCCGTGTGTGTGTGTGTGTTTTTGTGTGTGTGTTTTTGTGTGTGTGTTTCTGTGTGTGTGTGTGTGTGCGTGCGTGTGTGTGTGTGTGTGTGTGTGTGCGTCTGTGTGTGTGTATATATTTATATATTTTTTATAGATATATTTATATATTTTTATATAAAAAAAACTTGTGTGGGTTTCCAGTAACCTTAATTCCCTCCTTCGCATTTCCAATAACCTCGTTTCCAGTAACCTCGTTTCCAGTAACCTCGTTTCCAGTAACCTTAATTCCCTTCTCCGCATTTCCAGTAACCTCGTTTCCAGTAACCTTAATTCCCTCTTCCGCACTTCCAGTAACCTCGTTTCCAGTAACCTTAATTCCCTCCTCCGCACTTCCAGTAACCTCGTTTCCAGTAACCTTAATTCCCTCCTCCGCACTTCCAGTAACCTCGTTTCCAGTAAACTTAATTCCCTCCACCTCGTTTCCAGTAACCTCGTTTCCAGTAACCTCGTTTCCAGTAACCTCGTTTAAGTAACCCTAATTCCCTCCTCCGCATTTCCAGACACCTTAATTCCCTCCTCCACAATTCCAATATACTTAGTCCCCTCCTCCACGTTTCCAGTATCCTTAGTTTCCTCCTCCACATTTCCAGTATCCCTAGTTTCCTCCACCAAATTTCCAGTATCCCTAATTCCCTCCTCCGCATTTCCAGACACCTTAATTCCCTCCTCCACAATTCCAATATACTTAGTCCCCTCCTCCACATTTCCAGTATCCTTAGTTCCCTCCTCCACATTTTCAGTATCCATAGTTTCCTCCTCCGCATTTCCAGTAACCTCGTTTCCAGTAACTTTAATTTCCTCCTCCACATTTCCAGTAACCTCGTTTCTAGTAGCCTCGTTTCCAGTATCTTTAGTTCCCTCCTCCACATTTCCAATATCCTTAGTTGCCTCCTCCACATTTTCAGTATCCGTAGTTCCCTCCTCCGCATTTCCAGTAACCTCGTTTCCAGTAACTTTAATTTCCTCCTCAGCATTTCCAGTAACCTCGTTTCCAGTATCCTTAGTTCCCTCGTCCACATTTCCAGTATCCTTAGTTCCCTCCTCCACATTTCCAGTATCCTTAGGTCCCTCCTCCACGTTTCCAGTATCCTTAGGTCCCTCCTCCACGTTTCCAGTATCCTTAGGTCCCTCCTCCACGTTTCCAGTATCCTTAGGTCCCTCCTCCACGTTTCCAGTATCCTTAGGTCCCTCCTCCACGTTTCCAGTATCCTTAGGTCCCTCCTCCACGTTTCCAGCATCCTTAGTTCCCTCCTCCACGTTTCCAGCATCCTTAGGTCCCTCCTCCACGTTTCCAGTATCCTTAGGTCCCTCCTCCACGTTTCCAGTATCCTTAGGTCCCTCCTCCACGTTTCCAGTATCCTTAGGTCCCTCCTCCACGTTTCCAGCATCCTTAGTTCCCTCCTCCACGTTTCCAGTATCCTTAGTTCATTCCTCCGCGTTTCCAGTATCCTTAGTTCCCTCCTCCGCGTTTCCAGTAACCGTAGTTCCCTCCTCTGCGTTTCCAGTAACCTCGTTTCCAGTAACCTTAATTCCCTCCTCTGCATTTCCAGTAACCTCGTTTCCAGTAACCTTAATTCCCTCCTCCGTATTTCCAGTAACCTCGTTTCCAGTATCCTTAGTTCCCTCCTCCACGTTTCCAGTATCCTTTGTTCCCTCCTCCGCGTTTCCAGTAACCTTAGTTCCCTCCTCTGCATTTCCAGTAACCTCGTTTCCAGTAACCTTAATTCCCTCCTCTGCATTTCCAGTAACCTCGTTTCCAGTAACCTTAATTCCCTCCTCCGTATTTCCAGTAACCTCTTTTCCAGTATCCTTAGTTCCCTCCTCCACGTTTCCAGTATCCTTAGTTCCCTCCTCCACGTTTCCAGTATCCTTAGTTCCCTCCTCTGCATTTCCAGTAACCTCGTTTCCAGTAACCTTAATTCCCTCCTCCGTATTTCCAGTAACCTCGTTTCCAGTATCCTAGTTCCCTCCTCCACGTTTCCAGTATCGTTAGTTCCCTCCTCCGCGTTTCCAGTATCCTTAGTTCCCTCCTCCGCGTTTCCAGTAACCTTAGTTCCCTCCTCTGCATTTCCAGTAACCTCGTTTCCAGTAACCTTAATTCCCTCCTCTGTATTTCCAGTAACCTCGTTTCCAGTATCCTTAGTTCCCTCCTCCACGTTTCCTGTATCCTTAGTTCCCTCCTCCACGTTTCCAGTATCCTTAGTTCCCTCCTCTGCATTTCCAGTAACCTCGTTTCCAGTAACCTTAATTCCCTCCTCTGTATTTCCAGTAACCTCATTTCCAGTATCCTTAGTTCCCTCCTCCACGTTTCCAGTATCCTTAGTTCCCTCCTCCACGTTTCCAGTAACCTTAGTTCCCTCCTCCACGTTTCCAGTATCCTTAGTTCCCTCCTCTGCATTTCCAGTAACCTCGTTTCCAGTAACCTTAATTCCCTCCTCCGTATTTCCAGTAACCTCGTTTCCAGTATCCTTAGTTCCCTCCTCCACGTTTCCAGTATCCTTAGTTTCCTCCTCCACATTTCCAGTATCCCTAGTTTCCTCCACCAAATTTCCAGTATCCCTAGTTCCCTCCTCCACATTTCCAGTATCCTTAGTTCCCTCCTCCACATTTCCAGTATCCTTAGGTCCCTCCTCCACGTTTCCAGTATCCTTAGGTCCCTCCTCCACGTTTCCAGTATCCTTAGGTCCCTCCTCCACGTTTCCAGTATCCTTAGGTCCCTCCTCCACGTTTCCAGTATCCTTAGGTCCCTCCTCCACGTTTCCAGCATCCTTAGTTCCCTCCTCCACGTTTCCAGTATCCTTAGGTCCCTCCTCCACGTTTCCAGTATCCTTAGGTCCCTCCTCCACGTTTCCAGTATCCTTAGGTCCCTCCTCCGCGTTTCCAGTATCCTTAGTTCCCTCCTCCGCGTTTCCAGTAACCTTAGTTCCCTCCTCTGCATTTCCAGTAACCTCGTTTCCAGTAACCTTAATTCCCTCCTCTGTATTTCCAGTAACCTCGTTTCCAGTATCCTTAGTTCCCTCCTCCACGTTTCCTGTATCCTTAGTTCCCTCCTCCACGTTTCCAGTATCCTTAGTTCCCTCCTCTGCATTTCCAGTAACGTCGTTTCCAGTAACCTTAATTCCCTCCTCCGTATTTCCAGTAACCTCATTTCCAGTATCCTTAGTTCCCTCCTCCACGTTTCCAGTATCCTTAGTTCCCTCCTCCACGTTTCCAGTAACCTTAGTTCCCTCCTCCACGTTTCCAGTATCCTTAGTTCCCTCCTCTGCATTTCCAGTAACCTCGTTTCCAGTAACCTTAATTCCCTCCTCCGTATTTCCAGTAACCTCGTTTCCAGTATCCTTAGTTCCCTCCTCCACGTTTCCAGTATCCTTAGTTTCCTCCTCCACATTTCCAGTATCCCTAGTTTCCTCCACCAAATTTCCAGTATCCCTAGTTCCCTCCTCCACATTTCCAGTATCCTTAGTTCCCTCCTCCACATTTCCAGTATCCTTAGTTTCCTCCGCATATCCAGCATCCAAAAGTCCAACATCCGCATATCCAGTATCCAAAAGTCCAGCATCCGCATATCCAGTATCCAAAACTCCAGTATCCAAAATTCCAGCATCCGCATATCCAGCATCCGCATATCCAGTATCCAAAAGTCCAGCATCCGCATATCCAGTATCCAAAAGTCCAGCATCCGCATATCCAGTATCCAAAACTCCAGCATCCGCATATCCAGTATCCAAAACTCTAGCATCCGCATATCCAGCATCCGCATATCCAGTATCCCAAACTCCAGCATCCGCATATCCAGTATCCAATACTCCAGTATCCAAAAGTCCAGCATCCGCATATCCAGTATCCAAAACTCCAGCATCCGCATATCCAGCATCCGCATATCCAGTATCCAAAAGTCCAGCATCCGCATATCCAGTATCCAAAACTCCAGTATCCGCATATCCAGTATCCAAAACTCCAGTATCCAAAACTCCAGTATCCGCATATCCAGTATCCTAAACTCCAGCATCCGCATATCCAGTATCCAAAACTCCAGCATCCGCATATCCAGTATCCAAAACTCCAGTATCCAAAAGTCCAGCATCCGCATATCCAGTATCCAAAACTCCACTATCCAAAAGTCCAACATCCGCATATCCAGTATCCAAAACTCCAGTATCCAAAAGTCCAGCATCCGCATATCCAGTATCCAAAACTCCAGCATCCGCATATCCAGCATCCGCATATCCAGTATCCAAAACTCCAGCATCCGCATATCCAGTATCCAAAACTCCAGTATCCAAAAGTCCAGCATCCGCATATCCAGTATCCAAAACTCCAGCATCCGCATATCCAGCATCCGCATATCCAGTATCCAAAAGTCCAGCATCCGCATATCCAGTATCCAAAACTCCAGTATCCGCATATCCAGTATCCAAAACTCCAGCATCCGCATATCCAGCATCCGCATATCCAGTATCCAAAACTCCAGCATCCGCATATCCAGTATCCAAAACTCCAGTTTCCGAAATTCCAGCATCCGCATATCCAGCATCCGCATATCCAGTAACCTAAACTCCAACATCCGCATATCCAGTATCCTAAACTCCAGCATCCGCATATCCAGTATCCTAAACTTCAGCATCCGCATATCCAGTATCCTAAACTCCAGCATCCGCATATACACTATCCAAAAGTCCAGCATCCGCATATCCAGCATCCAAAATTCCAGCATCCGCATATCCAGTATCCAAAAGTCCAGCATCCGCATATCCAGTATCCAAAACTCCAGTATCCAAAATTCCAGCATCCGCATATCCAGCATCCGCATATCCAGTATCCAAAAGTCCAGCATCCGCATATCCAGTATCCAAAACTCCAGCATCCGCATATCCAGCATCCGCATATCCAGTATCCAAAAGTCCAGCATCCGCATATCCAGTATCCAAAACTCCAGCATCCGCATATCCAGCATCCGCATATCCAGTATCCAAAACTCCAGCATCCGCATATCCAGTATCCAAAACTCCAGTATCCGAAATTCCAGCATCCGCAAATCCAGCATCCGCATATCCAGTATCCAAAACTCCAGCATCCGCATATCCAGTATCCAAAACTCCAGTATCCAAAAGTCCAGCATCCGCATATCCAGTATCCAAAACTCCAGTATCCAAAAGTCCAGAATCCGCATTTCCAGAATCCGCATTTCCAGAATCCGCATTTCCAGAATCCAATTTTCCAGAATCCGCATATCCAGTATCCTAAACTTCAGCATCCGCATATCCAGTATCCTAAACTCCAGCATCCGCATATACACTATCCAAAAGTCCAGCATCCGCATATCCAGCATCCAAAATTCCAGCATCCGCATATCCAGTATCCAAAAGTCCAGCATCCGCATATCCAGTATCCAAAACTCCAGTATCCAAAATTCCAGCATCCGCATATCCAGCATCCGCATATCCAGTATCCAAAAGTCCAGCATCCGCATATCCAGTATCCAAAACTCCAGCATCCGCATATCCAGCATCCGCATATCCAGTATCCAAAAGTCCAGCATCCGCATATCCAGTATCCAAAACTCCAGCATCCGCATATCCAGCATCCGCATATCCAGTATCCAAAACTCCAGCATCCGCATATCCAGTATCCAAAACTCCAGTATCCGAAATTCCAGCATCCGCAAATCCAGCATCCGCATATCCAGTATCCAAAACTCCAGCATCCGCATATCCAGTATCCAAAACTCCAGTATCCAAAAGTCCAGCATCCGCATATCCAGTATCCAAAAGTCCAGTATCCAAAAGTCCAGAATCCGCATTTCCAGAATCCGCATTTCCAGAATCCGCATTTCCAGAATCCGCATTTCCAGAATCCAATTTTCCAGAATCCGCATATCCAGTATCCGCATATCCAATATCCAAAATTCCAGTATCCGCATTTCCAGTATCCAATATTCCAGCATCCGCATATCCAGTATCCAAAACTCCAGCATCCGCATATCCAGTATCCAAAACTCCAGTATCCAAAACTCCAGTATCCAAAACTCCAGTATCCAAAACTCCAGTATCCAAAAGTCCAGCATCCGCATGTCCAGCATCCGCATGTCCAGCATCCGCATGTCCAGCATCCGCATATCCAGCATCCAAAAGTCCAGCATCCGCATATCCAGTATCCAAAAGTCCAGCATCCGCATATCCAGTATCCAAAAGTCCAGCATCTGCATATCCAGTATCCAAAAGTCCAGGATCCGCATATCCAGTATCCAAAAGTCCAGTATCCGCATATCCAGGATCCAAAACTCCAGCATCCGCATATCCAGCATCCGCATATCCAGTATCCAAAACTCCAGTATCCAAAACTCCAGTATCCAAAAGTCCAGCATCCGCATGTCCAGCATCCGCATGTCCAGCATCCGCATATCCAGCATCCAAAAGTCCAGCATCCGCATATCCAGTATCCAAAAGTCCAGCATCCGCATATCCAGTATCCAAAAGTCCAGTATCCGCATATCCAGTATCCAAAACTCCAGTATCCAAAACTCCAGTATCCGCATATCCAGTATCCTAAACTCCAACATCCGCATATCCAGTATCCAAAACTCCAGTATCCGAAATTCCAGTTTCCGAAATTCCAGCATCCGCATATCCAGTAACCTAAACTCCAACATCCGCATATCCAGTATCCAAAACTCCAGTATCCGAAATTCCAGCATCCGCATATCCAGTATCCAAAACTCCAGTATCCAAAACTCCAGTATCCGCATATCCAGTATCCTAAACTCCAACATCCGCATATCCAGTATCCAAAACTCCAGTATCCAAAACTCCAGTTTCCGAAATTCCAGCATCCGCATATCCAGTAACCTAAACTCCAACATCCGCATATCCAGTATCCAAAACTCCAGTATCCGAAATTCCAGCATCCGCAAATCCAGCATCCGCATATCCAGTATCCAAAACTCCAGCATCCGCATATCCAGTATCCAAAACTCCAGCATCCGCATATCCAGTATCCAAAAGTCCAGCATCCGCATATCCAGTATCCAAAAGTCCAGTATCCGCATATCCAGGATCCAAAACTCCAGCATCCGCATATCCAGCATCCGCATATCCAGTATCCAAAACTCCAGCATCCGCATATCCAGTATCCAAAACTCCAGTATCCAAAAGTCCAGCATCCGCATATCCAGTATCCAAAACTCCAGTATCCAAAAGTCCAGCATCCGCATATCCAGCATCCAAAACTCCAGTATCCAAAACTCCAGTATCCGAAATTCCAGCATCCGCATATCCAGCATCCGCATATCCAGTATCCAAAACTCCAGCATCCGCATATCCAGTATCCGCATATCCAGTATCCAAAACTCCAGCATCTGCATATCCAGCATCCAAAATTCCAGCATCCAAAATTCCAGCATCCGCATATCCAGCATCCAAAACTCCAGCATCCGCATATCCAGTATCCGCATATCCAGTAACCTGAGGGCGAGGCCAGTAAAGTATTTGGTAAATTGCCTGTACAAAAATCTGTGTATATCAGTCAAATCTGAAGCTATTGTCTTTTGTTTTATATCAAATTAAAGGTGTGTATGTGTAGTTTACAGACATATGAGTGACTTTACTGTGTGTTGTTCATAACAGGAAGGAGAAGAGTTACAGTTGAGCCTGTTTTAGGCCACAAGGCCTGTGAATCACAATGGTAAAGTTGCATGTACAAATTTCTTAATTTTTAATCAAAACAAAGTCCAATCAGACTGTGTGATACATCATTGTAAAGCTTGTGTTTTGCAGTTTCACATGAACCCAACTGTAGTCTGGTAAGTAAATAAATGCTTTGCTTTAAACAAATGCATCTATTTTTAAACGTTTTTAAATGCTATCTTACGTATTTATTGCCGCTCCAGAACCTAAGTCGATGGGGTTGACCAACGGCTGGAGAAGTGAACGCTCCAGAACCTAAGTCGATGGGGTTGACCAACGGCTGGAGAAACTTTCGGGTTGACCAACTGCTGGAAGTACTTTCGGGTTGACCAACGGTTGGAGATCGTTTCGGGTTGACCAACGGTTTGGTTCTCCAGAGGGGCCGGGAGTATGGAGCTAAGGCCGGGGGGGAGTGCTTAAGAGTGGGTGCCCGGGACCGAACGGTGCGCCGGGTTCTGGCTCCAGGGTGTCCGTGGCGGGTTCCGAGGCCGGCCTCGGGTGCACTGTGGTCGGGTAGAGGGGCCACCGTCCTCGGGGGTCCGAGGCCGGCCTCGGGTGCACTGTGGTCGGGTAGAGGGGCCACCGTCCTCGGGGGTCCGAGGCCGGCCTCGGGTGCACTGTGGTCGGGTAGAGGGGCCACCGTCCTCGGGGTCGTATCTCGGCCGGGAAAGGGTTAGAGAGAAGCGAGTTGGCTCGTTGGAAAGGGCCGCTCCGGTAGAGCAACCGACCCGAGGGACGAGTTTATCCGAGCAAAGGCGCCCGAGTTACGGGCGTTTAAAGGTCAGGCGGTGGTACGCCGTATCTCGCCCGGGCTTAGGGTTAGAGAGAAGCGGGTTGGCTCGTTGGAAAGGTCCCCTCCAGTGGAGCAACCAACCCAAAGGGCGAGTCGATCCGAGCAAAGGCGCCCGAGCTGCGTCCGTGGGAAAATCCGCGGAGGGACCGCCGTATCTCGCCCGGGCTTAGGGTGAGAGAGAAGCGGGTTGGCTCGTTGGAAAGGTCCCCTCCAGTGGAGCAACCGACCCAAAGGGCGAAGTCCTGGGACTTAGTGCGCCGGAGCTACGGGCGTTTAAAGTCAGGCGGTGGTACGCCGTATCTCGCCCGGGCTTAGGGTTAGAGAGATGCGGGTTGGCTCGTTCAAAAGGTCCCCTCCGGTGGAGCAACCGACTCAAAGGGCGAGTCGATCCGAGCAAAGGCGCCCGAGCTACGGCCGTTTAAAGTTCAAGCGGTGGGACCCGTCGCGAGCCGAGATCCGAACCCTAATCCCGGGTTTTCGGTCGGGGCCCGCGCGCGTTCGTCGCGCCGTCGGCAAGCGGGTTTCGGATATGTCGTAGGCGCGGCCCCGGGCGTTCCGCGCGTCGATTTAGGCGAGCCTAGGGGCGTTCGCGGCGGCGCGGGCGACCTGACAGTTTCCCGCTTTTCGGCGTCGTTTTGTTCGGACGCGCCGAAAATCGGCACGCGCGAACGTCGGGGTCCCGCTAGCCGCGTGCCCGAAGCTCAGAGTCCTGCGACGTCCGGAAGCGGAGCTATCGACGCGACAAGCGGCCGCCCGCCGAAACTCGGGGCGGGTGCTCGGCGCCGAGAAGGCGAGTCGTTTGCCCGGACGCGCGCGCGTTCGATCGGCCCGGCGGCCCCTACGCGGTAACGCAAAGATCGCGGCGGAGAACCTTCCGCAAGTCGACTTCCGTACCCTAATTTTCGCGCCTTCGCGGGGGCGCCGTACGCCCGAGGCGGGCGGGTTTCGGAGACGTCGCGAGGGAGCTCTCCGTCGGAACGCGTGTCGATTTCCGAGAGCCTACGTCTTTTCCCGGTGACGCGGGAGACCTGACAGTTTTCCGCTACTCGCCGTGGGTTCGAAGACACGGTCGCATCGGGACGAAATTCGGCACCCTGATTCGTGGACGTCCCACGAGACGGACCCCCGAAGCGCGGAACGCTGAGACGTTCCTGACGGAAATGAAAAAAAAAAAAGCAACGAGAATGTGAAGCCTGAGGCCTATGCGAATTATAATGGGGAAATTTGATGTTTTTGGACGGCTGCCAAATTTTTTCTTTCGAGCTACGAGCTCGGGCTTTGGATATGTTGTCGGGGGGCCCTCTGTGAGCCAGGGGCCCGAATTTGGGGCACCCAGCCCCTTCCGGGGCCCTTCGGTGACGTTGCAAAGTTGCCCGTTTTGTCTCGTTTTTACTACGGGTGCCGAAATTTGTCACCAGGGACCAAGTTTTCTAGGCGTTTCGGACGACGCTGATTCACCTGGTAAAGTTTCTGTGAGACGATTTTTTCGACTTTGGACTTGTGTGTTTTTTTATGTGAAAACTGATGAAAAAAGCTGTATTTGGGGCTCTATTTATCGGCCTAGGAACGGCGTAGAGACTTGTGGTCGGGGTCATCGGAAAGCCAGGGAAACGCACTTTCTAAAGAACCCGAGGTCGAGGGAGTGGCTCCTTCGGGGGCGGAGCTAGGCTCATTTGAAAAGCAAATTTGTGTGAAAAAGGCGAAAGTTTAGGGCTCTTTTTCTCGGCTTAGGAAGGTCGTAGAGACTTCGTAGAGACGGCTGGGGGCGCTGTGAAGGGGGCGGCGTGACCTTTCCAACGACACCACCCCCAAGTCTCTACGACGTTCTTTGGCCGAGATAGATTTTTTATGTTTTTTTAAAAATATTCAAAAAATGCTTTTTGGCAGTTTGGCCTCAACCGTTTTTGGATTTGAAAATGTGTGATAATGCTAAAGTTTAGGGCTCCTTTTCTCGGCCTAGGAAGGTCGGAGAGACTCGGGGTGGGTGTCGTTGGAAAGCCCTCCTCCAGACCTTTCCAAAAAGTCCTAGTTTAAGGGTGTGGTCCTTTCGGGGGCGGAGCTACGGGCATTTGAATATAAAAGCCATTTTTTTATATCTCCGGAACGGAAGGTCCTAGAGACTTGGGGCTGGGGGCGCTGTGAAGGGGGCGGCGTGACCTTTCCAACGACACCACCCCCAAGTCTCTACGACGTTCCTGTGCCGAGATATTGCTTAACATTTTTTGAAAATTTGTGAAAATGGCTTATATTCAGGACTCATTTTCTCGGCCTAGGAAGGTCGTAGAGACTTGGGGTTGGGGTCATTGGAAAGCCTGGGAATAGACCTTTCCAACGACGTCGAGGTGGTGGTCCTTTCGAGGGCGGGGCTACAGGCGCGTGAATATGCATTTTTATCAAATGTTATCTCCGGAAGGGGAGGAGTCATAGAGATTTGGGGGTGGGGGCATTGTGAAGGGGTCGGCGAGACCTTTCCAACGACACCACCCCCGAGTCTCTACGACATTCCTTTCATATTTGGATCCGAGATAGTGTTTTTTCATTTTTTCTTAAATTGTTGTGATGGACTCCTTTAAATGTTTGGCCTCAACCGTTTTGGCGGGGAGAAGAGCCCAAAGTTTGGGGCTCATTTTCTCGGCCTAGGAAGGTCGGAGAGACTCGACCTTGGGTTCGTTGGAAAGCCCTGGGCCGGGTCTTTCCAACGAGTCCGAGGGCGTAACCCTTTCGGGGGCGGAGCTAGGGGCATTTGAATTTGAGGACAAAATTCGTTATATCTCGGGAACGCAAGGTCCTAGGGACTCGAGGCTTGGGGCGTTGCGATCGGGGTCCCGAGACCTTTCCAACGACACCGGCCCCAAGTCTTATACTTGTTGTTATGTCTTTTCAAAATAAACCCCGTTTTGTTCGTTCAATCGTGTGTCTGTTTGTTTCTTTATATTTTTAATCACATAGTAAACATTACATTTCACTATTCATATCACTATGAATATGAATATCACTGTTTAACAACACAGGTGTGGTTTGTAATTAAATGTTTAATAGAAGACATCAAACTAAAACAGCTTTAATTGAAAACAAAAATTTATTATTAAGAAATACAATTATTAGCAAGGAATCCAAACGAATAAACACAAAAATAACTTATATGAAACAATAATTAAACGATTAGATAAAAACTTTAATTAAAAACACTGAAAATAAATAAACAAAACTTAGAAATTAATCTCGAGTGAAAGGGAATAAGCTTCTGGTCGAAATAAAATAAACGACGTCAAAAACCGTAATAGAATAAAGTAAAAATAGAGAGAAACTCAAAACCGGAAGTGACCGGCGCTGAAAACTAATAAGCGAAAAACGTACCATTAATTACGATCTAAATGGAATTGACACCCTATCGTCGACTCGAATTAGATAAAATAAAGTAAAAACGAAATTAAACGATCGTTGTGACTTTGATAAATAGGTAAACACAAACCCGGAAGTGGCCGGCGGCCAAAAACAATTAATTTAAACGTAAAGACAACTTAAAGAAACGCAACGTTGACCTTGAACGATGTAAATTAACTGTATTAGTTTAAGAAAAACGAGTAACGTAAAAAAATTATCGTTTAAACGCAAACGAATCCCATTGGCTACTGTACTGTCTACGTAGGATTGTTTGGGAAATTCGGAAATCCCTATATATCTATACATCAGCTGTTTAAAGCGTCATATCTCCACAGATGATCAATAATACAAGTAAGTTTAATTTCGCTTTGTTTTGCTGATTTTAACCTTTTAACAAGTAAAAGTGTCAATCAGTTTATTTGTTTGATGTGCACAAAGTTGCAATATGAGCACGGGTTTGTCTCATTAATGCATAGATCGTGATTTTTAAATAATTATCTGCATTGATGTCACGTAAAGTCGCAGTTCAGTGTCTGTGACGCACTTTTTAACATCAGGGCCTACCTGTTGCATTACAATGCTGTTAATTTGACCTCTGAACTACGTTTTTCTTATTGAAATAAGTAATATCTTGTAATATCTTGGTGCTGGTTGTATTGTGAAAACGTTTAGTGTTTACTAATGTCACTTTGCATTAAAGTTTACTGTCTGTGACTGCTGTTTAAAGTGTTTTAATGCAATGGTAGGCCTTGCAGGTTTACTTTGACCTCTGACCTATTGTTTTATCATCCAGACACTGCAATATCTTGGTGCTGGTTGTATTGTGAACACGTTTAGTGTTTACTAATGTCACTTTGCATTAAAGTTTACTGTCTGTGACTGCTGTTTAAAGTGTTTTAATGGTAGGCCTTGTAGGTTTACTTTGACCTCTGACCTATTGTTTTATCATCCAGACACTGCAATATCTTGGTGCTGGTTGTATTGTGAACACGTTTAGTGTTTACTAATGTCACTTTGCATTAAGGTTTACTGTCTGTGACTGCTGTTTAAAGTGTTTTAAGGCAAAGGTTTCACAGCCTGCATCATTGTTATTAACATCCTCTTTTGTCTCATTTCAGAAATGACCAATGTGAAGTGTCCGCTGTGCGGAAAGTTGCTGGCCAACATGAGTCAACACCTGCTGCACAAGCACGGTGTTGCCAACCTCCGGGAGAGGCAGCTCTGGATGGCCTTTGCCCGGAGGAAGGTCACGAAGCCTTTCCATCCGTGCCCGTTGTGTGGCCGTGTGTTGAAGCACATTCGGCCACACCTCGCCAACACCCATGCGGAACTCTTGGTAAGTCTACCGTTAAACTTTCCTCATTGAAACGTGTCCTAGGTCAAGGGGCTCGCGCGAGCTACCCGGGAGTTCCAAATGGATGTTACCGTGGAAAGGCTTCGTGACCTGGAGGCCAGCAACCCAGAGGTTCCGCTCGTCACTCTAGGAATACTCTCCGGTAGGTGTCGATCAGAGATTTCTGTCTGAACTCTGCTCCGTTGTCTTTCCCGAAAGAGCGAGTCAGGCTAATGGTTTATGTTTTTTTCGTGACGTTTCAGAACAGCACGATGACGAAGGGATTCCTTCAGCTCCCTCCACCCCAGCCGCAGTGTCCTCCACGCCTCCACCCTTCATCGCTCCATCCTCCACCCCTTCACCCCCTCCGAGCCTGGGAACGAGTGCAGCCGTGGAGGACTTTGAGGTGGAGCTGGAGGAATTCCTCGAGGGCATTGGTGAGTCTGGTGTCACCAGTGTGCTCTCGGCTCGTTTCTGTCATTGTTCTTAAAACGGAAACTCACACGTTTGTTTTCTCATCTCAGACATTCCGGGCGTGAGTTCAGAGGGTGGCCCACTCTTCGGAGAAACGCACCAAGCCACCACCGCTGGCCTCGCCATGGAGGCTTTTCTGAGTAGGTCATCTCAAGTCATCGCCCTGAATGGCCCTTTCCTGTCGTTCCTTCTGATAATCAAATGTTTGTTTCCATTTTGAATCACTGCTTTCTTAGCCTCTGAGTCTAATAGTTTGTCTCTCTTGTTTCACGTTTCAGGCGAAGAGCGGGTCACCCTCAGTACAGTTCATGTCGACGCCTCCTTCCTCCGTATGCTCGGTAGGTCTTGAATCTCTTAGCGATTCTGTGTCATCTCACTCGGACCACAATGATTAATCGAATGATTTGTGTTACAGAAGATAACTCGGGGGATCCGCTGATGTTCACGGAAAATCAGTTTTTTAAATGATGTTTTAAATGTTTAATGTTCCGGTGATTGGTTTTGATGATGTTTAGTTGATTTTAAATGAAGTGTTATTTATTGTTCCTATGTTGTTTTTAATAAAGTTTTAAATGTTTTAATCACGTGTTTGGTTCTTTCTGTATATTTTTCATTGCATGGTAAATAACATGCAATATCACTGTTTAACAACACGAATGGATGCATTTCTCATCCGGGTAAAGCAGGTATTTGTATTATTGTGTCACTTAGAACTGGTACCTTTTTTTGCATGGTAAATAACATGCAATATCATATATATATATATATTTTTTATATTTTTTAAATGTTCAAAAAAGGCTCTTTTAGAGTTTGGCCTCAATCGTTTTGGTTAGTGAAAAAAGCTAAAGTTTGGGGCGCTTGTTCTCGCCCTAGGAAGACCGTAGAGACTTGGGGTTGGGATCATTGGAAAGCCCTGTACCAGACCTTTCCAAGGACACCACCCCTAAGTCTCTACGACATTCCTGGGCATCGTTACATTACTGACAGTTTGCATGTAGATAAATTGCCATTGGCACAATAATGGGTTCCTTTCAGTTTTCTATCTCGTCACAGGAACGAGCTAGGAACGCGGGACCCGCGCTCCTGTCATAGTCTCGGCACGCCCTACGTGTGGTGCGGATTTGGTGACGATCTGGTGAGGTCGAAAATTTGGTCAAAAAAAACGTAATCCCGAGCGTGATCCCGGGTTCCTAGCTCCTTCCTGGAACACTGACGGAAAATCATTATTCTGACAATGGCAATTTATCATATGGCAATTGTCAGTCTTCTATCTCGGCACAGGAACGAGCTGGGGGGGTGGGACCAGCGCTATTATCATAGTCTCGGCACGCCCTACGTGTGGTGCGGATTTGGTGACGATCGGTCGAGGTCGAAAATTTGGTCAAAAAAAACGTAAGGTGTACCCCTTACGTTTTTTTTGACCAAATTTTCGACCTCGCCCGATCTTCGCCAAATTTGCACCACGCGTAGTACGTGCCGAGACTAAGACAGGAGCGTGATCCCCGCGTTCCTAGCTCCTTCCTGGAACACTGACGGAAAACCATTATTCTGACATTGGCAATTTATGATATGGCAATTGTCAGTCTTCTATCTCGGCACAGGAACAAGCTGGGGGGGTGGGACCAGCGCTATTGTCATAGTCTCGGCTTGTCCTACGCATGGTGCGAGTTTGGTGACGATCGGAGGAGGTGAAAAATTTAGGCCTACAAACGGGGGGCGGGACCAGCGCTGCTGTCTTAGTCTCGGCGCCCCGGACACGCGGTACGAATTTGGTGACGATCGGGGGAGGTCAAAAATTTAGGCCCCCGCATGCAAAAAAGGGCAATCGGACGGATAATGGGTTGGTGGCCGTTTTTTTTGGGGGGGGGGGCAAGGCCCCAATGCAAATAATGGGCAATTGGACGGATAAAGGGTTCGTGTCACTTTGGGGGGGGGGCAAGGCCCCCATGCAAATAATGGGCAATCGGACGGATAATGGGTTTTTGTCACTTTTTTGGGGGGGGCAAGGCCACCCATTCAAATAATGGGCAATCGGACGGATAATGGGTTTTTGTCACTTTTTGGGGGGGCCGACAAGGCCACCCATTCAAATAATGGGCAATCGGACGCCTAAAGGGTTCGCGTCAGGCCGGGGGCGTGTCCTGACACTTTCAATTTGTAACTGGCCATCGTCAGAATAGGGGATCCGCGGTCGCCCCGGTAGGTCGCCGCCTCATGGCCGAGCGCCGAACTGCAGCGAAAAACCAAAGTTTTCGACCCAGCCCCGCGCCGGCCCCCTGGGGGCCTGGGGGAGGAGACGCCCGCTCGCCCCACCGGCCCGGCCCTCCGGACGCGCGGGAGCCGCCCTGGGGTCCGTGAAAAATTTTGGGGGGCCGGCGCGCAGCTGACAGTTTTCGACACCGACGGCCAATGTACGTAACAGCCGTTCGTCAGGGTTCCCTTGCTGGTTCCCTAAGGCGAGCAAGGTGGGCTCGTTCGAAAGGCCCCCCGCGGCGGAGCCACCCACCCGAAGGGCGAAGGCCCCGGACCCGGGGCGCCGGAGCAGCGCGGTAACGAAATTCGAAATTTCGACCGGAAGTTTCTCGGGCCCTGCGGGGTCGCACGGACCCGCAATCGGTCTCGTCGGAAAGCCCCGGGCGAGACTTTTGATACGGCGCCCGGCAGTTCATTGGCCGATATCTATGAAACGGGGCGTCGTAGACGCTCCGTGGTATTGGTGACCTTGACGATGCTGTGGGTACCCAAGCTCATTGTTGTATGTTACTCACAGCTCGAGGGAACAGGGGTCAAATCGGCCTTGTTGAGGTCATTGCAAAAGGCCAGTAAATTATTTGGTAAATTGCCTGTACAAAAATCTGTGTATATCAGTCAAATCTGAAGCTATTGTCTTTTGTTTTATATCAAATTAAAGGTGTGTATGTGTACTTTACAGACATATGAGTGACTTTACTGTGTGTTGTTCCTAACAGGAAGGAGAAGAGTTACAGTTGAGCCTGTTTTAGGCCACAAGGCCTGTGAATCACAATGGTAAAGTTGCATGTACAAATTTCTTAATTTTTAATCAAAACAAAGTCCAATCAGACTGTGTGATACATCATTGTAAAGCTTGTGTTTTGCAGTTTCACATGAACCCAACTGTAGTCTGGTAAGTAAATAAATGCTTTGCTTTAAACAAATGCATCTATTTTTAAACGTTTTTAAATGCTATCTTACGTATTTATTGCCGCTCCAGAACCTAAGTCGATGGGGTTGACCAACGGCTGGAGAAGTGAACGCTCCAGAACCTAATTCGATGGGGTTGACCAACGGCTGGAGAAGTGAACGCTCCAGAACCTAAGTCGATGGGGTTGACCAACGGCTGGAAAAACTTTTGGGTTGACCAACTGCTGGAAGTACTTTCGGGTTGACCAACGGTTGGAGATCGTTTCAGGTTGACCAACGGTTGGAGACCGTTTCGGGTTGACCAACGGTTTGGTTCTCCAGAGGGGCCGGGAGTATGGAGCTAAGGCCGGGGGGGAGTGCTTAAGAGTGGGTGCCCGGGACCGAACGGTGCGCCGGGTTCTGGCTCCAGGGTGTCCGTGGCGGGTTCCGAGGCCGGCCTCGGGTGCACTGTGGGCGGGTAGAGGGGCCACCGTCCTCGGGGGTCCGAGGCCGGCCTCGGGTGCACTGTGGTCGGGTAGAGGGGCCACCGTCCTCGGGAGTCCGAGGCCGGCCTCGGGTGCACTGTGGTCGGGTAGAGGGGCCACCGTTCTCGGGGTCATATCTCGGCCGGGGAAAGGGTTAGAGAGAGGGATGGCTCGTTGGAAAGGGCCGCTCCGGTAGAGCAACCGACCCGAGGGACGAGTTCATCCGAGCAAAGGCGCCCGAGTTACGGGCGTTTAAAGGTCAGGCGGTGGTACGCCGTATCTCGCCCGGGCTTAGGGTTAGAGAGAAGCGGGTTGGCTCGTTGGAAAGGTCCCCTCCAGTGGAGCAACCGACCCAAAGGGCGAGTCGATCCGAGCAAAGGCGCCCGAGCTGCGGCCGTGGGAAAATCCGCGGAGGGACCGCCGTATCTCGGCCGGGCTTGGGGTTAGAGAGACGCGGGTTGGCTCGTTGTAAAGGTCCCCTCCGGTGGAGCAACCGACCCAAAGGGCGAAGTCCTGGGACTTAGTGCGCCGGAGCTACGGGCGTTTAAAGTCAGGCGGTGGTACGCCGTATCTCGCCCGGGCTTAGGGTTAGAGAGATGCGGGTTGGCTCGTTCAAAAGGTCCCCTCCGGTGGAGCAACCGACTCAAAGGGCGAGTCGATCCGAGTAAAGGCGCCCGAGCTACGGCCGTTTAAAGTTCAAGCGGTGGTACCCCGTATCTCGGCCGGGCTTAGGGTTAGAGAGAAGCGTGTTGGCTCGTTGGATAGGGCCCCTCCGGTGGAGCAACCGACCCAAAGGGCGAGTCGATCCGAGCAAAGGCGCCCGAGCTGCGGCCGTGGGAAAATCCGCGGGGGGACCGTTGTATCTCGGCCGGGGAAAGGGCTAGAGGCTCGCGGGTAGGCTCGTTCGAAAGGGCCCCTCGCGTGGAGCAACCGACCCAAAGGGCGAGTCGATCGGAGCAAAGGCGCCCGAGCTGCGCCCCTGGGAAAATCCGGGGAGGGACCGCCGTATCTCGGCCCAGGAAAGGGATAGGGACGCGCGGGTGGGCTCGTTCGAAAGGCCCCCCGCGGCGGAGCCAACCACCCGAAGGGCGAAGGCCCCGGTCCCGGGGCGCCGGAGCAGCGCGGTAACGAAATTCGAATTTTCGACCGGAAGTTTCTCGGGCCCCCGGGGTCGCACCGACCCGCGGTCGGTCTCGTCGGAAAGCCCCGGGCGAGACCTTTCCGACGAGCCCGGCCCCGAGTCCGTCGGACCTTCCCCGGCCGAGATACGGCGCCCGGCAGTTCATTGGCCGATATCTCGGAAACGGGGCGTCGTAGACGCTCCGTGGTATTGGTGACCTTGACGATGCCGCGGGTACCCAAGCTCATTGTTGTATGTTACTCACAGCTCGAGGGAACAGGGGTCAAATCGGCCTAGTTGAGGTCATTTCAAAAGGCCTGTAAATCATTTGGTAAACTGCATGTACAAATATCTTTGTATATCAGTCAAATCTGAAGCTATTGTCTTTTGTTTTATATCAAATTAAAGGTGTGTATGTGTAGTTTACAGACATATGAGTGACTTTACTGTGTGTTGTTCCTAACAGGAAGGAGAAGAGTTACAGTTGAGCCTGTTTTAGGCCACAAGGCCTGTGAATCACAATGGTAAAGTTGCATGTACAAATTTCTTAATTTTTAATCAAAACAAAGTCCATCAGACTGTGTGATACATCATTGTAATGCTTGTGTTTTGCAGTTTCACATGAACCCAAGCTCATTGTTGTATGTTACTCACAGCTCGAGGAACAGGGGACAAATCGGTCTGGTTGAGGTCATTGCAAAAGGCCAGTAAATTATTTGGTAAATTGCCTGTACAAAAATCTGTGTATATCAGTCAAATCTGAAGCTATTGTCTTTTGTTTTATATCAAATTAAAGGTGTGTATGTGTACTTTACAGACATATGAGTGACTTTACTGTGTGTTGTTCCTAACAGGAAGGAAAAGAGTTACAGTTGAGCCTGTTTTAGGCCACAAGGCCTGTGAATCACAATGGTAAAGTTGCATGTACAAATTTCTTAATTTTTAATCAAAACAAAGTCCAATCAGACTGTGTGATACATCATTGTAAAGCTTGTGTTTTGCAGTTTCACATGAACCCAAGCTCATTGTTGTATGTTACTCACAGCTCGAGGGAACAGGGGTCAAATCGGCCTTGTTGAGGTCATTGCAAAAGGCCAGTAAATTATTTGGTAAATTGCCTGTACAAAAATCTGTGTATATCAGTCAAATCTGAAGCTATTGTCTTTTGTTTTATATCAAATTAAAGGTGTGTATGTGTACTTTACAGACATATGAGTGACTTTACTGTGTGTTGTTCCTAACAGGAAGGAAAAGAGTTACAGTTGAGCCTGTTTTAGGCCACAAGGCCTGTGAATCACAATGGTAAAGTTGCATGTACAAATTTCTTAATTTTTAATCAAAACAAAGTCCAATCAGACTGTGTGATACATCATTGTAAAGCTTGTGTTTTGCAGTTTCACATGAACCCAACTGTAGTCTGGTAAGTAAATAAATGCTTTGCTTTAAACAAATGCATCAATTTTTAAACGTTTTTAAATGCTATCTTACGTATTTATTGCCGCTCCAGAATCTAAGTCGATGGGGTTGACCAACGGCTGGAGAAGTGAACACTCCAGAACCTAAGTCGATGGGGTTGACCAACGGCTGGAGAAACTTTCGGGTTGACCAACTGCTGGAAGTACTTTCGGGTTGACCAACGGTTGGAGATCGTTTCGGGTTGACCAACGGTTTGGTTCTCCAGAGGGGCCGGGAGTATGGAGCTAAGGCCGGGGGGGAGTGCTTAAGAGTGGGTGCCCGGGACCGAACGGTGCGCCGGGTTCTGGCTCCAGGGTGTCCGTGGCGGGTTCCGAGGCCGGCCTCGGGTGCACTGTGGGCGGGTAGAGGGGCCACCGTCCTCGGGGGTCCGAGGCCGGCCTCGGGTGCACTGTGGGCGGGTAGAGGGGCCACCGTCCTCGGGGGTCCAAGGCCGGCCTCGGCTGCACTGTGGTCGGGTAGAGGGGCCACCGTCCTCGGGAGTCCGAGGCCGGCCTCGGGTGCACTGTGGTCGGTTAGAGGGGCCACCGTTCTCTTAGGGTTAGAGAGAAGCGGGTTGGCTCGTTGGAAAGGTCCCCTCCAGTGGAGCAACCGACCCAAAGGGCGAGTCGATCCGAGCAAAGGCGCCCGAGCTGCGGCCGTGGGAAAATCCGCGGAGGGACCGCCGTATCTCGGCCGGGCTTGGGGTTAGAGAGACGCGGGTCGGCTCGTTGTAAAGGTCCCCTCCGGTGGAGCAACCGACCCAAAGGGCGAAGTCCTGGGACTTAGTGCGCCGGAGCTATGGGCGTTTAAAGTCAGGCGGTGGTACGCCGTATCTCGCCCGGGCTTAGGGTTAGAGAGATGCGGGTTGGCTCGTTCAAAAGGTCCCGTCCGGTGGAGCAACCGACTCAATAGGCGAGTCGATTCGAGCAAAGGCGCCCGAGCTACGGCCGTTTAAAGTTCAAGCGGTGGTACCCCGTATCTCGGCCGGGCTTAGGGTTAGAGAGAAGCGTGTTGGCTCGTTGAATAGGGCCGCTCCGGTAGAGCAACCGACCCAAAGGGCGAGTCGATCCGAGCAAAGGCGCCCGAGCTGCGGCCGTGGGAAAATCCGCGGAGGGACCGCCTTATCTCTGAAGGGCTTGGGGTTAGAGAGACGCGGGTAGGCTCGTTGGAAAGGTCCCCTCCGGTGGAGCAACCGACCCAAAGGACGAGTCGATCCGAGCAAAGGCGCCCGAGCTCCGGACGAGCGACAATTCCGCGACGATCCGCCGTATCTCGGCCCGGGAAAGGGCCAGAGACTCGAGGGAGGGCTCCTCGGAAAGGGCCCCTCGGGCGGAGCCGCCGACCCGAAGAGCGAAGGCCCCGGACCCGAGGCGCCCGAGAAACGGCCGTGGGAAAATCCCGCGGGGGGCGGCCGTATCTCTGCCCCGGAAAGGGATAGGGACGCGCGGGTGGGCTCGTTCGAAAGGCCCCCCGCGGCGGAGCCAACCACCCGAAGGGCGAAGGCCCCGGTCCCGGGGCGCCGGAGCAGCGCGGTAACGAAATTCGAATTTTCGACCGGAAGTTTCTCGGGCCCCCGGGGTCGCACCGACCCGCGGTCGGTCTCGTCGGAAAGCCCCTGGCGAGACCTTTCCGACGAGCCCGGCCCCGAGTCCGTCGGACCTTCCCCGGCCGAGATACGGCGCCCGGCAGTTCATTGGCCTATATCTCGGAAACGGGGCGTCGTAGACGCTCCGTGGTATTGGTGACCTTGACGATGCCGCGGGTACCCAAGCTCATTGTTGTATGTTACTCACAGCTCGAGGGAACAGAGGTCAAATCGGCCTAGTTGAGGTCATTGCAAAAGGCCTGTAAATCATTTGGTAAACTGCATGTACAAATATCTTTGTATATCAGTCAAATCTGAAGCTATTGTCTTTTGTTTTATATCAAATTAAAGGTGTGTATGTGTACTTTACAGACATATGAGTGACTTTACTGTGTGTTGTTCCTAACAGGAAGGAAAAGAGTTACAGTTGAGCCTGTTTTAGGCCACAAGGCCTGTGAATCACAATGGTAAAGTTGCATGTACAAATTTCTTAATTTTTAATCAAAACAAAGTCCAATCAGACTGTGTGATACATCATTGTAAAGCTTGTGTTTTGCAGTTTCACATGAACCCAACTGTAGTCTGGTAAGTAAATAAATGCTTTGCTTTAAACAAATGCATCAATTTTTAAACGTTTTTAAATGCTATCTTACGTATTTATTGCCGCTCCAGAATCTAAGTCGATGGGGTTGACCAACGGCTGGAGAAGTGAACACTCCAGAACCTAAGTCGATGGGGTTGACCAACGGCTGGAGAAACTTTCGGGTTGACCAACTGCTGGAAGTACTTTCGGGTTGACCAACGGTTGGAGATCGTTTCGGGTTGACCAACGGTTTGGTTCTCCAGAGGGGCCGGGAGTATGGAGCTAAGGCCGGGGGGGAGTGCTTAAGAGTGGGTGCCCGGGACCGAACGGTGCGCCGGGTTCTGGCTCCAGGGTGTCCGTGGCGGGTTCCGAGGCCGGCCTCGGGTGCACTGTGGGCGGGTAGAGGGGCCACCGTCCTCGGGGGTCCGAGGCCGGCCTCGGGTGCACTGTGGGCGGGTAGAGGGGCCACCGTCCTCGGGGGTCCAAGGCCGGCCTCGGCTGCACTGTGGTCGGGTAGAGGGGCCACCGTCCTCGGGAGTCCGAGGCCGGCCTCGGGTGCACTGTGGTCGGTTAGAGGGGCCACCGTTCTCTTAGGGTTAGAGAGAAGCGGGTTGGCTCGTTGGAAAGGTCCCCTCCAGTGGAGCAACCGACCCAAAGGGCGAGTCGATCCGAGCAAAGGCGCCCGAGCTGCGGCCGTGGGAAAATCCGCGGAGGGACCGCCGTATCTCGGCCGGGCTTGGGGTTAGAGAGACGCGGGTCGGCTCGTTGTAAAGGTCCCCTCCGGTGGAGCAACCGACCCAAAGGGCGAAGTCCTGGGACTTAGTGCGCCGGAGCTATGGGCGTTTAAAGTCAGGCGGTGGTACGCCGTATCTCGCCCGGGCTTAGGGTTAGAGAGATGCGGGTTGGCTCGTTCAAAAGGTCCCGTCCGGTGGAGCAACCGACTCAATAGGCGAGTCGATTCGAGCAAAGGCGCCCGAGCTACGGCCGTTTAAAGTTCAAGCGGTGGTACCCCGTATCTCGGCCGGGCTTAGGGTTAGAGAGAAGCGTGTTGGCTCGTTGAATAGGGCCGCTCCGGTAGAGCAACCGACCCAAAGGGCGAGTCGATCCGAGCAAAGGCGCCCGAGCTGCGGCCGTGGGAAAATCCGCGGAGGGACCGCCTTATCTCTGAAGGGCTTGGGGTTAGAGAGACGCGGGTAGGCTCGTTGGAAAGGTCCCCTCCGGTGGAGCAACCGACCCAAAGGACGAGTCGATCCGAGCAAAGGCGCCCGAGCTCCGGACGAGCGACAATTCCGCGACGATCCGCCGTATCTCGGCCCGGGAAAGGGCCAGAGACTCGAGGGAGGGCTCCTCGGAAAGGGCCCCTCGGGCGGAGCCGCCGACCCGAAGAGCGAAGGCCCCGGACCCGAGGCGCCCGAGAAACGGCCGTGGGAAAATCCCGCGGGGGGCGGCCGTATCTCTGCCCCGGAAAGGGATAGGGACGCGCGGGTGGGCTCGTTCGAAAGGCCCCCCGCGGCGGAGCCAACCACCCGAAGGGCGAAGGCCCCGGTCCCGGGGCGCCGGAGCAGCGCGGTAACGAAATTCGAATTTTCGACCGGAAGTTTCTCGGGCCCCCGGGGTCGCACCGACCCGCGGTCGGTCTCGTCGGAAAGCCCCTGGCGAGACCTTTCCGACGAGCCCGGCCCCGAGTCCGTCGGACCTTCCCCGGCCGAGATACGGCGCCCGGCAGTTCATTGGCCTATATCTCGGAAACGGGGCGTCGTAGACGCTCCGTGGTATTGGTGACCTTGACGATGCCGCGGGTACCCAAGCTCATTGTTGTATGTTACTCACAGCTCGAGGGAACAGAGGTCAAATCGGCCTAGTTGAGGTCATTGCAAAAGGCCTGTAAATCATTTGGTAAACTGCATGTACAAATATCTTTGTATATCAGTCAAATCTGAAGCTATTGTCTTTTGTTTTATATCAAATTAAAGGTGTGTATGTGTAGTTTACAGACATATGAGTGACTTTACTGTGTGTTGTGCCTAACAGGAAGGAGAAGAGTTACAGTTGAGCCTGTTTTAGGCCACAAGGGCTGTGAATCACAATGGTAAAGTTGCATGTACAAATTTCTTAATTTTTAATCAAAACAAAGTCCAATCAGACTGTGTGATACATCATTGTAATGCTTGTGTTTTGCAGTTTCACATGAACCCAAGCTCATTGTTGTATGTTACTCACAGCTCGAGGGAACAGGGGTCAAATCGGCCTTGTTGAGGTCATTGCAAAAGGCCAGTAAATTATTTGGTAAATTGCCTGTACAAAAATCTGTGTGTATCAGTCAAATCTGAAGCTATTGTCTTTTGTTTTATATCAAATTAAAGGTGTGTATGTGTACTTTACAGACATATGAGTGACTTTACTGTGTGTTGTTCCTAACAGGAAGGAAAAGAGTTACAGTTGAGCCTGTTTTAGGCCACAAGGCCTGTGAATCACAATGGTAAAGTTGCATGTACAAATTTCTTAATTTTTAATCAAAACAAAGTCCAATCAGACTGTGTGATACATCATTGTAAAGCTTGTGTTTTGCAGTTTCACATGAACCCAACTGTAGTCTGGTAAGTAAATAAATGCTTTGCTTTAAACAAATGCATCAATTTTTAAACGTTTTTAAATGCTATCTTACGTATTTATTGCCGCTCCAGAACCTAAGTCGATGGGGTTGACCAACGGCTGGAGAAGTGAACACTCCAGAACCTAAGTCGATGGGGTTGACCAACGGCTGGAGAAACTTTCGGGTTGACCAACTGCTGGAAGTACTTTCGGGTTGACCAACGGTTGGAGATCGTTTCGGGTTGACCAACGGTTTGGTTCTCCAGAGGGGCCGGGAGTATGGAGCTAAGGCCGGGGGGGAGTGCTTAAGAGTGGGTGCCCGGGACCGAACGGTGCGCCGGGTTCTGGCTCCAGGGTGTCCGTGGCGGGTTCCGAGGCCGGCCTCGGGTGCACTGTGGTCGGGTAGAGGGGCCACCGTCCTCGGGAGTCCGAGGCCGGCCTCGGGTGCACTGTGGTCGGGTAGAGGGGCCACCGTTCTCGGGGTCATATCTCGGCCGGGGAAAGGGTTAGAGAGAAGCGGGATGGCTCGTTGGAAAGGGCCGCTCCGGTAGAGCAACCGACCCGAGGGACGAGTTTATCCGAGCAAAGGCGCCCGAGTTACGGCCGTTTAAAGGTCAGGCGGTGGTACCCCGTATCTCGGCCGGGATTAGGGTTAGAGAGAAGCGGGTTGGCTCGTTGGAAAGGGCCGCTCCGGTAGAGCAACCGACCAGAGGGACGAGTTCATCCGAGCAAGGGCGCCCGAGTTACGGGCATTTAAAGGTCAGGCGGTGGTACGCCGTATCTCGCCCGGGCTTAGGGTTAGAGAGAAGCGGGTTGGCTCGTTGGAAAGGTCCTCTCCAGTGGAGCAACCGACCCAAAGGGCGAGTCGATCCGAGCAAAGGCGCCCGAGCTGCGGCCGTGGGAAAATCCGCGGAGGGACCGCCGTATCTCGGCCGGGCTTGGGGTTAGAGAGACGCGGGTCGGCTCGTTGTAAAGGTCCCCTCCGGTGGAGCAACCGACCCAAAGGGCGAAGTCCTGGGACTTAGTGCGCTGGAGCTATGGGCGTTTAAAGTCAGGCGGTGGTACGCCGTATCTCGCCCGGGCTTAGGGTTAGAGAGATGCGGGTTGGCTCGTTCAAAAGGTCCCGTCCGGTGGAGCAACCGACTCAAAGGGCGAGTCGATCCGAGCAAAGGCGCCCGAGCTACGGCCGTTTAAAATTCAAGCGGTGGTACCCCGTATCTCGGCCGGGCTTAGGGTTAGAGAGAAGCGTGTTGGCTCGTTGGATAGGGCCGCTCCGGTAGAGCAACCGACCCAAAGGGCGAGTCGATCCGAGCAAAGGCGCCCGAGCTGCGGCCGTGGGAAAATCCGCGGAGGGACCGCCTTATCTCTGAAGGGCTTGGGGTTAGAGAGACGCGGGTCGGCTCGTTGGAAAGGTCCCCTCCGGTGGAGCAACCGACCCAAAGGACGAGTCGATCCGAGCAAAGGCGCCCGAGCTGCGGCCGTGGGAAAATCCGCGGGGGGACCATTGTATCTCGGCCGGGGAAAGGGCTAGAGGCTCGCGGGTAGGCTCGTTCGAAAGGGCCCCTCGCGTGGAGCAACCGACCCAAAGTGCGAGTCGATCGGAGTAAAGGCGCCCGAGCTGCGCCCCTGGGAAAATCCGGGGAGGGACCGCCGTATCTCGGCCGGGGAAAGGGCTAGAGGCTCGCGGGTAGGCTCGTTCGAAAGCTCCCTTCCGGCAGAGCGACCGACCCAAAGGGCGAAGGCCCCGGACCCGGGGCGCCCGAGATACGGCCGTGGGAATATCCGGGCATAGACCGCCGTATCTCGGCCGGGGAAGGGGCTAGAGGCTCGCGGGTAGGCTCGATCGAAAGGCCCCCTCCGGCAGAGCGACCGACCCGAAGGGCGAAGGCCCCGGACCCGGGGCGCCCGAGATACGGCCGTCGGAATCTCAGCGAGATTCGACCGGACGTATCTCCGGCGGGCGGGGTCGCACGGACTCGAGGCCTGGCTCGTCGGAAAGCCCCGCGACGGACCTTTCGAACGAGACCGGCCGCGCGTCCGGGCGACCTCCGAGGCGGACGCTAGGGGCGCCGGAGCTCCGGACGAGCGACAATTCCGCGACGATCCGCCGTATCTCGGCCCGGGAAAGGGCCAGAGACTCGAGGGAGGGCTCCTCGGAAAGGGCCCCTCGGGCGGAGCCGCCGACCCGAAGGGCGAAGGCCCCGGACCCGAGGCGCCCGAGAAACGGCCGTGGGAAAATCCCGCGGGGGGCGGCCGTATCTCGGCCCCGGAAAGGGATAGGGACGCGCGGGTGGGCTCGTTCGAAAGGCCCCCCGCGGAGGAGCCAACCACCCGAAGGGCGAAGGCCCCGGACCCGGGGCGCCGGAGCAGCGCGGTAACGAAATTCGAATTTTCGACCGAAAGTTTCTCGGGCCCCCGGGGTCGCACGGACCCGCGGTCGGTCTCGTCGGAAAGCCCCGGACGAGACCTTTCCGACGAGCCCGGCCCCGAGTCCGTCGGACCTTCCCCGGCCGAGATACGGCCCCCGGCAGTTCATTGGCCGATATCTCGGAAACGGGGCGTCGTAGACGCTCCGTGGTATTGGTGACCTTGACGATGCCGCGGGTACCCCAGCTCATTGTTGTATGTTACTCACAGCTCGAGGGAACAGGGGTCAAATCGGCCTAGTTGAGGTCATTGCAAAAGGCCTGTAAATCATTTGGTAAACTGCATGTACAAATATCTTTGTATATCAGTCAAATCTGAAGCTATTGTCTTTTGTTTTATATCAAATTAAAGGTGTGTATGTGTAGTTTACAGACATATGAGTGACTTTACTGTGTGTTGTGCCTAACAGGAAGGAGAAGAGTTACAGTTGAGCCTGTTTTAGGCCACAAGGGCTGTGAATCACAATGGTAAAGTTGCATGTACAAATTTCTTAATTTTTAATTAAAGTCCAATCAGATTGTGTGATACATCATTGTAATGCTTGTGTTTTGCAGTTTCACATGAACCCAAGCTCATTGTTGTATGTTACTCACAGCTCGAGGGAACAGGGGTCAAATCGGCCTTGTTGAGGTCATTGCAAAAGGCCAGTAAATTATTTGGTAAATTGCCTGTACAAAAATCTGTGTATATCAGTCAAATCTGAAGCTATTGTCTTTTGTTTTATATCAAATTAAAGGTGTGTATGTGTACTTTACAGACATATGAGTGACTTTACTGTGTGTTGTTCCTAACAGGAAGGAGAAGAGTTACAGTTGAGCCTGTTTTAGGCCACAAGGCCTGTGAATCACAATGGTAAAGTTGCATGTACAAATTTCTTAATTTTTAATCAAAACAAAGTCCAATCAGACTGTGTGATACATCATTGTAAAGCTTGTGTTTTGCAGTTTCACATGAACCCAACTGTAGTCTGGTAAGTAAATAAATGCTTTGCTTTAAACAAATGCATCTATTTTTAAACGTTTTTAAATGCTATCTTACGTATTTATTGCCGCTCCAGAACCTAAGTCGATGGGGTTGACCAACGGCTGGAGAAGTGAACACTCCAGAACCTAAGTCGATGGGGTTGACCAACGGCTGGAGAAACTTTCGGGTTGACCAACTGCTGGAAGTACTTTCGGGTTGACCAACGGTTGGAGATCGTTTCGGGTTGACCAACGGTTTGGTTCTCCAGAGGGGCCGGGAGTATGGAGCTAAGGCCGGGGGGGAGTGCTTAAGAGTGGGTGCCCGGGACCGAACGGTGCGCCGGGTTCTGGCTCCAGGGTGTCCGTGGCGGGTTCCGAGGCCGGCCTCGGGTGCACTGTGGGCGGGTAGAGGGGCCACCGTCCTCGGGGGTCCGAGGCCGGCCTCGGGTGCACTGTGGTCGGGTAGAGGGGCCACCGTCCTCGGGAGTCCGAGGCCGGCCTCGGGTGCACTGTGGTCGGGTAGAGGGGCCACCGTTCTCGGGGTCATATCTCGGCCGGGGAAAGGGTTAGAGAGAAGCGGGATGGCTCGTTGGAAAGGGCCGCTCCGGTAGAGCAACCGACCCGAGGGACGAGTTTATCCGAGCAAAGGCGCCCGAGTTACGGCCGTTTAAAGGTCAGGCGGTGGTACCCCGTATCTCGGCCGGGATTAGGGTTAGAGAGAAGCGGGTTGGCTCGTTGGAAAGGGCCGCTCCGGTAGAGCAACCGACCAGAGGGACGAGTTCATCCGAGCAAGGGCACCCGAGTTACGGGCATTTAAAGGTCAGGCGGTGGTACGCCGTATCTCGCCCGGGCTTAGGGTTAGAGAGAAGCGGGTTGGCTCGTTGGAAAGGTCCTCTCCAGTGGAGCAACCGACCCAAAGGGCGAGTCGATCCGAGCAAAGGCGCCCGAGCTGCGGCCGTGGGAAAATCCGCGGAGGGACCGCCGTATCTCGGCCGGGCTTGGGGTTAGAGAGACGCGGGTCGGCTCGTTGTAAAGGTCCCCTCCGGTGGAGCAACCGACCCAAAGGGCGAAGTCCTGGGACTTAGTGCGCTGGAGCTATGGGCGTTTAAAGTCAGGCGGTGGTACGCCGTATCTCGCCCGGGCTTAGGGTTAGAGAGATGCGGGTTGGCTCGTTCAAAAGGTCCCGTCCGGTGGAGCAACCGACTCAAAGGGCGAGTCGATCCGAGCAAAGGCGCCCGAGCTACGGCCGTTTAAAATTCAAGCGGTGGTACCCCGTATCTCGGCCGGGCTTAGGGTTAGAGAGAAGCGTGTTGGCTCGTTGGATAGGGCCGCTCCGGTAGAGCAACCGACCCAAAGGGCGAGTCGATCCGAGCAAAGGCGCCCGAGCTGCGGCCGTGGGAAAATCCGCGGAGGGACCGCCTTATCTCTGAAGGGCTTGGGGTTAGAGAGACGCGGGTCGGCTCGTTGGAAAGGTCCCCTCCGGTGGAGCAACCGACCCAAAGGACGAGTCGATCCGAGCAAAGGCGCCCGAGCTGCGGCCGTGGGAAAATCCGCGGGGGGACCATTGTATCTCGGCCGGGGAAAGGGCTAGAGGCTCGCGGGTAGGCTCGTTCGAAAGGGCCCCTCGCGTGGAGCAACCGACCCAAAGTGCGAGTCGATCGGAGTAAAGGCGCCCGAGCTGCGCCCCTGGGAAAATCCGGGGAGGGACCGCCGTATCTCGGCCGGGGAAAGGGCTAGAGGCTCGCGGGTAGGCTCGTTCGAAAGCTCCCTTCCGGCAGAGCGACCGACCCAAAGGGCGAAGGCCCCGGACCCGGGGCGCCCGAGATACGGCCGTGGGAATATCCGGGCATAGACCGCCGTATCTCGGCCGGGGAAGGGGCTAGAGGCTCGCGGGTAGGCTCGATCGAAAGGCCCCCTCCGGCAGAGCGACCGACCCGAAGGGCGAAGGCCCCGGACCCGGGGCGCCCGAGATACGGCCGTCGGAATCTCAGCGAGATTCGACCGGACGTATCTCCGGCGGGCGGGGTCGCACGGACTCGAGGCCTGGCTCGTCGGAAAGCCCCGCGACGGACCTTTCGAACGAGACCGGCCGCGCGTCCGGGCGACCTCCGAGGCGGACGCTAGGGGCGCCGGAGCTCCGGACGAGCGACAATTCCGCGACGATCCGCCGTATCTCGGCCCGGGAAAGGGCCAGAGACTCGAGGGAGGGCTCCTCGGAAAGGGCCCCTCGGGCGGAGCCGCCGACCCGAAGGGCGAAGGCCCCGGACCCGAGGCGCCCGAGAAACGGCCGTGGGAAAATCCCGCGGGGGGCGGCCGTATCTCGGCCCCGGAAAGGGATAGGGACGCGCGGGTGGGCTCGTTCGAAAGGCCCCCCGCGGAGGAGCCAACCACCCGAAGGGCGAAGGCCCCGGACCCGGGGCGCCGGAGCAGCGCGGTAACGAAATTCGAATTTTCGACCGAAAGTTTCTCGGGCCCCCGGGGTCGCACGGACCCGCGGTCGGTCTCGTCGGAAAGCCCCGGACGAGACCTTTCCGACGAGCCCGGCCCCGAGTCCGTCGGACCTTCCCCGGCCGAGATACGGCCCCCGGCAGTTCATTGGCCGATATCTCGGAAACGGGGCGTCGTAGACGCTCCGTGGTATTGGTGACCTTGACGATGCCGCGGGTACCCCAGCTCATTGTTGTATGTTACTCACAGCTCGAGGGAACAGGGGTCAAATCGGCCTAGTTGAGGTCATTGCAAAAGGCCTGTAAATCATTTGGTAAACTGCATGTACAAATATCTTTGTATATCAGTCAAATCTGAAGCTATTGTCTTTTGTTTTATATCAAATTAAAGGTGTGTATGTGTAGTTTACAGACATATGAGTGACTTTACTGTGTGTTGTGCCTAACAGGAAGGAGAAGAGTTACAGTTGAGCCTGTTTTAGGCCACAAGGGCTGTGAATCACAATGGTAAAGTTGCATGTACAAATTTCTTAATTTTTAATTAAAGTCCAATCAGATTGTGTGATACATCATTGTAATGCTTGTGTTTTGCAGTTTCACATGAACCCAAGCTCATTGTTGTATGTTACTCACAGCTCGAGGGAACAGGGGTCAAATCGGCCTTGTTGAGGTCATTGCAAAAGGCCAGTAAATTATTTGGTAAATTGCCTGTACAAAAATCTGTGTATATCAGTCAAATCTGAAGCTATTGTCTTTTGTTTTATATCAAATTAAAGGTGTGTATGTGTACTTTACAGACATATGAGTGACTTTACTGTGTGTTGTTCCTAACAGGAAGGAGAAGAGTTACAGTTGAGCCTGTTTTAGGCCACAAGGCCTGTGAATCACAATGGTAAAGTTGCATGTACAAATTTCTTAATTTTTAATCAAAACAAAGTCCAATCAGACTGTGTGATACATCATTGTAAAGCTTGTGTTTTGCAGTTTCACATGAACCCAACTGTAGTCTGGTAAGTAAATAAATGCTTTGCTTTAAACAAATGCATCTATTTTTAAACGTTTTTAAATGCTATCTTACGTATTTATTGCCGCTCCAGAACCTAAGTCGATGGGGTTGACCAACGGCTGGAGAAGTGAACACTCCAGAACCTAAGTCGATGGGGTTGACCAACGGCTGGAGAAACTTTCGGGTTGACCAACTGCTGGAAGTACTTTCGGGTTGACCAACGGTTGGAGATCGTTTCGGGTTGACCAACGGTTTGGTTCTCCAGAGGGGCCGGGAGTATGGAGCTAAGGCCGGGGGGGAGTGCTTAAGAGTGGGTGCCCGGGACCGAACGGTGCGCCGGGTTCTGGCTCCAGGGTGTCCGTGGCGGGTTCCGAGGCCGGCCTCGGGTGCACTGTGGGCGGGTAGAGGGGCCACCGTCCTCGGGGGTCCGAGGCCGGCCTCGGGTGCACTGTGGTCGGGTAGAGGGGCCACCGTCCTCGGGAGTCCGAGGCCGGCCTCGGGTGCACTGTGGTCGGGTAGAGGGGCCACCGTTCTCGGGGTCATATCTCGGCCGGGGAAAGGGTTAGAGAGAAGCGGGATGGCTCGTTGGAAAGGGCCGCTCCGGTAGAGCAACCGACCCGAGGGACGAGTTTATCCGAGCAAAGGCGCCCGAGTTACGGCCGTTTAAAGGTCAGGCGGTGGAACCCCGTATCTCGGCCGGGATTAGGGTTAGAGAGAAGCGGGTTGGCTCGTTGGAAAGGGCCGCTCCGGTAGAGCAACCGACCAGAGGGACGAGTTCATCCGAGCAAGGGCGCCCGAGTTACGGGCATTTAAAGGTCAGGCGGTGGTACGCCGTATCTCGCCCGGGCTTAGGGTTAGAGAGAAGCGGGTTGGCTCGTTGGAAAGGTCCCCTCCAGTGGAGCAACCGACCCAAAGGGCGAGTCGATCCGAGCAAAGGCGCCCGAGCTGCGGCCGTGGGAAAATCCGCGGAGGGACCGCCGTATCTCGGCCGGGCTTGGGGTTAGAGAGACGCGGGTCGGCTCGTTGTAAAGGTCCCCTCCGGTGGAGCAACCGACCCAAAGGGCGAAGTCCTGGGACTTAGTGCGCCGGAGCTATGGGCGTTTAAAGTCAGGCGGTGGTACGCCGTATCTCGCCCGGGCTTAGGGTTAGAGAGATGCGGTTTGGCTCGTTCAAAAGGTCCCGTCCGGTGGAGCAACCGACTCAAAGGGCGAGTCGATCCGAGCAAAGGCGCCCGAGCTACGGCCGTTTAAAATTCAAGCGGTGGTACCCCGTATCTCGGCCGGGCTTAGGGTTAGAGAGAAGCGTGTTGGCTCGTTGGATAGGGCCGCTCCGGTAGAGCAACCGACCCAAAGGGCGAGTCGATCCGAGCAAAGGCGCCCGAGCTGCGGCCGTGGGAAAATCCGCGGAGGGACCGCCTTATCTCTGAAGGGCTTGGGGTTAGAGAGACGCGGGTCGGCTCGTTGGAAAGGTCCCCTCCGGTGGAGCAACCGACCCAAAGGACGAGTCGATCCGAGCAAAGGCGCCCGAGCTGCGGCCGTGGGAAAATCCGCGGGGGGACCATTGTATCTCGGCCGGGGAAAGGGCTAGAGGCTCGCGGGTAGGCTCGTTCGAAAGGGCCCCTCGCGTGGAGCAACCGACCCAAAGTGCGAGTCGATCGGAGCAAAGGCGCCCGAGCTGCGCCCCTGGGAAAATCCGGGGAGGGACCGCCGTATCTCGGCCGGGGAAAGGGCTAGAGGCTCGCGGGTAGGCTCGTTCGAAAGCTCCCTTCCGGCAGAGCGACCGACCCAAAGGGCGAAGGCCCCGGACCCGGGGCGCCCGAGATACGGCCGTGGGAATATCCGGGCATAGATCGCCGTATCTCGGCCGGGGAAGGGGCTAGAGGCTCGCGGGTAGGCTCGATCGAAAGGCCCCCTCCGGCAGAGCGACCGACCCGAAGGGCGAAGGCCCCGGAAAATCCCGCGGGGGGCAGCCGTATCTCGGCCCCGGAAAGGGATAGGGACGCGCGGGTGGGCTCGTTCGAAAGGCCCCCCGCGGAGGAGCCAACCACCCGAAGGGCGAAGGCCCCGGACCCGGGGCGCCGGAGCAGCGCGGTAACGAAATTCGAATTTTCGACCGGAAGTTTCTCGGGCCCCCGGGGTCGCACGGACCCGCGGTCGGTCTCGTCGGAAAGCCCCGGGCGAGACCTTTCCGACGAGCCCGGCCCCGAGTCCGTCGGACCTTCCCCGGCCGAGATACGGCCCCCGGCAGTTCATTGGCCGATATCTCGGAAACGGGGCGTCGTAGACGCTCCGTGGTATTGGTGACCTTGACGATGCCGCGGGTACCCAAGCTCATTGTTGTATGTTACTCACAGCTCGAGGGAAGAGGGGTCAAATCGGCCTAGTTGAGGTCATTGCAAAAGGCCTGTAAATCATTTGGTAAACTGCATGTACAAATATCTTTGTATATCAGTCAAATCTGAAGCTATTGTCTTTTGTTTTATATCAAATTAAAGGTGTGTATGTGTAGTTTACAGACATATGAGTGACTTTACTGTGTGTTGTGCCTAACAGGAAGGAGAAGAGTTACAGTTGAGCCTGTTTTAGGCCACAAGGGCTGTGAATCACAATGGTAAAGTTGCATGTACAAATTTCTTAATTTTTAATTAAAGTCCAATCAGATTGTGTGATACATCATTGTAATGCTTGTGTTTTGCAGTTTCACATGAACCCAAGCTCATTGTTGTATGTTACTCACAGCTCGAGGGAACAGGGGTCAAATCGGCCTTGTTGAGGTCATTGCAAAAGGCCAGTAAATTATTTGGTAAATTGCCTGTACAAAAATCTGTGTATATCAGTCAAATCTGAAGCTATTGTCTTTTGTTTTATATCAAATTAAAGGTGTGTATGTGTACTTTACAGACATATGAGTGACTTTACTGTGTGTTGTTCCTAACAGGAAGGAGAAGAGTTACAGTTGAGCCTGTTTTAGGCCACAAGGCCTGTGAATCACAATGGTAAAGTTGCATGTACAAATTTCTTAATTTTTAATCAAAACAAAGTCCAATCAGACTGTGTGATACATCATTGTAAAGCTTGTGTTTTGCAGTTTCACATGAACCCAACTGTAGTCTGGTAAGTAAATAAATGCTTTGCTTTAAACAAATGCATCTATTTTTAAACGTTTTTAAATGCTATCTTACGTATTTATTGCCGCTCCAGAACCTAAGTCGGTGGGGTTGACCAACGGCTGGAGAAGTGATCACTCCAGAACCTAAGTCGATGGGGTTGACCAACGGCTGGAGAAACTTTCGGGTTGACCAACTGCTGGAAGTACTTTCGGATTGACCAACGGTTGGAGATCGTTTCGGGTTGACCAACGGTTTGGTTCTCCAGAGGGGCCGGGAGTATGGAGCTAAGGCCGGGGGGGAGTGCTTAAGAGTGGGTGCCCGGGACCGAACGGTGCGCCGGGTTCTGGCTCCAGGGTGTCCGTGGCGGGTTCCGAGGCCGGCCTCGGGTGCACTGTGGGCGGGTAGAGGGGCCACCGTCCTCGGGGGTCCGAGGCCGGCCTCGGGTGCACTGTGGTCGGGTAGAGGGGCCACCGTCCTCGGGAGTCCGAGGCCGGCCTCGGGTGCACTGTGGTCGGGTAGAGGGGCCACCGTTCTCGGGGTCATATCTCGGCCGGGGAAAGGGTTAGAGAGAAGCGGGATGGCTCGTTGGAAAGGGCCGCTCCGGTAGAGCAACCGACCCGAGGGACGAGTTTATCCGAGCAAAGGCGCCCGAGTTACGGCCGTTTAAAGGTCAGGCGGTGGAACCCCGTATCTCGGCCGGGATTAGGGTAAGAGAGAAGCGGGTTGGCTCGTTGGAAAGGGCCGCTCCGGTAGAGCAACCGACCAGAGGGACGAGTTCATCCGAGCAAGGGCGCCCGAGTTACGGGCATTTAAAGGTCAGGCGGTGGTACGCCGTATCTCGCCCGGGCTTAGGGTTAGAGAGAAGCGGGTTGGCTCGTTGGAAAGGTCCCCTCCAGTGGAGCAACCGACCCAAAGGGCGAGTCGATCCGAGCAAAGGCGCCCGAGCTGCGGCCGTGGGAAAATCTGCGGAGGGACCGCCGTATCTCGGCCGGGCTTGGGGTTAGAGAGACGCGGGTCGGCTCGTTGTAAAGGTCCCCTCCGGTGGAGCAACCGACCCAAAGGGCGAAGTCCTGGGACTTAGTGCGCCGGAGCTATGGGCGTTTAAAGTCAGGCGGTGGTACGCCGTATCTCGCCCGGGCTTAGGGTTAGAGAGATGCGGGTTGGCTCGTTCAAAAGGTCCCGTCCGGTGGAGCAACCGACTCAAAGGGCGAGTCGATCCGAGCAAAGGCGCCCGAGCTACGGCCGTTTAAAATTCAAGCGGTGGTACCCCGTATCTCGGCCGGGCTTAGGGTTAGAGAGAAGCGTGTTGGCTCGTTGGATAGGGCCGCTCCGGTAGAGCAACAGACCCAAAGGGCGAGTCGATCCGAGCAAAGGCGCCCGAGCTGCGGCCGTGGGAAAATCCACGGAGGGACCGCCTTATCTCTGAAGGGCTTGGGGTTAGAGAGACGCGGGTCGGCTCGTTGGAAAGGTCCCCTCCGGTGGAGCAACCGACCCAAGGACGAGTCGATCCGAGCAAAGGCGCCCGAGCTGCGGCCGTGGGAAAATCCGCGGGGGGACCATTGTATCTCGGCCGGGGAAAGGGCTAGAGGCTCGCGGGTAGGCTCGTTCGAAAGGGCCCCTCGCGTGGAGCAACCGACCCAAAGTGCGAGTCGATCGGAGCAAAGGCGCCCGAGCTGCGCCCCTGGGAAAATCCGGGGAGGGACCGCCGTATCTCGGCCGGGGAAAGGGCTAGAGGCTCGCGGGTAGGCTCGTTCGAAAGCTCCCTTCCGGCAGAGCGACCGACCCAAAGGGCGAAGTCCCCGGACCCGGGGCGCCCGAGATACGGCCGTGGGAATATCCGGGCATAGACCGCCGTATCTCGGCCGGGGAAGGGGCTAGAGGCTCGCGGGTAGGCTCGATCGAAAGGCCCCCTCCGGCAGAGCGACCGACCCGAAGGGCGAAGGCCCCGGAAAATCCCGCGGGGGGCAGCCGTATCTCGGCCCCAGAAAGGGATAGGGACGCGCGGGTGGGCTCGTTCGAAAGGCCCCCCGCGGAGGAGCCAACCACCCGAAGGGCGAAGGCCCCGGACCCGGGGCGCCGGAGCAGCGCGGTAACGAAATTCGAATTTTCGACCGGAAGTTTCTCGGGCCCCCGGGGTCGCACGGACCCTCGGTCGGTCTCGTCGGAAAGCCCCGGGCGAGACCTTTCCGACGAGCCCGGCCCCGAGTCCGTCGGACCTTCCCCGGCCGAGATACGGCGCCCGGCAGTTCATTGGCCGATATCTCGGAAACGGGGCGTCGTAGACGCTCCGTGGTATTGGTGACCTTGACGATGCCGCGGGTACCCAAGCTCATTGTTGTATGTTACTCACAGCTCGAGGGAAGAGGGGTCAAATCGGCCTAGTTGAGGTCATTGCAAAAGGCCTGTAAATCATTTGGTAAACTGCATGTACAAATATCTTTGTATATCAGTCAAATCTGAAGCTATTGTCTTTTGTTTTATATCAAATTAAAGGTGTGTATGTGTAGTTTACAGACATATGAGTGACTTTCCTGTGTTGTGCCTAACAGGAAGGAGAAGAGTTACAGTTGAGCCTGTTTTAGGCCACAAGGGCTGTGAATCACAATGGTAAAGTTGCATGTACAAATTTCTTAATTTTTAATTAAAGTCCAATCAGATTGTGTGATACATCATTGTAATGCTTGTGTTTTGCAGTTTCACATGAACCCCAGCTCATTGTTGTATGTTACTCACAGCTCGAGGGAACAGGGGTCAAATCGGCCTTGTTGAGGTCATTGCAAAAGGCCAGTAAATTATTTGGTAAATTGCCTGTACAAAAATCTGTGTATATCAGTCAAATCTGAAGCTATTGTCTTTTGTTTTATATCAAATTAAAGGTGTGTATGTGTACTTTACAGACATATGAGTGACTTTACTGTGTGTTGTTCCTAACAGGAAGGAGAAGAGTTACAGTTGAGCCTGTTTTAGGCCACAAGGCCTGTGAATCACAATGGTAAAGTTGCATGTACAAATTTCTTAATTTTTAATCAAAACAAAGTCCAATCAGACTGTGTGATACATCATTGTAAAGCTTGTGTTTTGCAGTTTCACATGAACCCAACTGTAGTCTGGTAAGTAAATAAATGCTTTGCTTTAAACAAATGCATCTATTTTTAAACGTTTTTAAATGCTATCTTACGTATTTATTGCCGCTCCAGAACCTAAGTCGATGGGGTTGACCAACGGCTGGAGAAGTGAACACTCCAGAACCTAAGTCGATGGGGTTGACCAACGGCTGGAGAAACTTTCGGGTTGACCAACTGCTGGAAGTACTTTCGGGTTGACCAACGGTTGGAGATCGTTTCAGGTTGACCAACGGTTTGGTTCTCCAGAGGGGCCGGGAGTATGGAGCTAAGGCCGGGGGGGAGTGCTTAAGAGTGGGTGCCCGGGACCGAACGGTGCGCCGGGTTCTGGCTCCAGGGTGTCCGTGGCGGGTTCCGAGGCCGGCCTCGGGTGCACTGTGGGCGGGTAGAGGGGCCACCGTCCTCGGGGGTCCGAGGCCGGCCTCGGGTGCACTGTGGTCGGGTAGAGGGGCCACCGTCCTCGGGAGTCCGAGGCCGGCCTCGGGTGCACTGTGGTCGGGTAGAGGGGCCACCGTTCTCGGGGTCATATCTCGGCCGGGGAAAGGGTTAGAGAGAAGCGGGATGGCTCGTTGGAAAGGGCCGCTCCGGTAGAGCAACCGACCCGAGGGACGAGTTTATCCGAGCAAAGGCGCCCGAGTTACGGCCGTTTAAAGGTCAGGCGGTGGAACCCCGTATCTCGGCCGGGATTAGGGTTAGAGAGAAGCGGGTTGGCTCGTTGGAAAGGGCCCCTCCGGTAGAGCAACCGACCAGAGGGACGAGTTCATCCGAGCAAGGGCGCCCGAGTTACGGGCATTTAAAGGTAAGGCGGTGGTACGCCGTATCTCGCCCGGGCTTAGGGTTAGAGAGAAGCGGGTTGGCTCGTTGGAAAGGTCCCCTCCAGTGGAGCAACCGACCCAAAGGGCGAGTCGATCCGAGCAAAGGCGCCCGAGCTGCGGCCGTGGGAAAATCCGCGGAGGGACCGCCGTATCTCGGCCGGGCTTGGGGTTAGAGAGACGCGGGTCGGCTCGTTGTAAAGGTCCCCTCCGGTGGAGCAACCGACCCAAAGGGCGAAGTCCTGGGACTTAGTGCGCCGGAGCTATGGGCGTTTAAAGTCAGGCGGTGGTACGCCGTATCTCGCCCGGGCTTAGGGTTAGAGAGATGCGGGTTGGCTCGTTCAAAAGGTCCCGTCCGGTGGAGCAACCGACTCAAAGGGCGAGTCGATCCGAGCAAAGGCGCCCGAGCTACGGCCGTTTAAAATTCAAGCGGTGGTACCCCGTATCTCGGCCGGGCTTAGGGTTAGAGAGAAGCGTGTTGGCTCGTTGGATAGGGCCGCTCCGGTAGAGCAACAGACCCAAAGGGCGAGTCGATCCGAGCAAAGGCGCCCGAGCTGCGGCCGTGGGAAAATCCGCGGAGGGACCGCCTTATCTCTGAAGGGCTTGGGGTTAGAGAGACGCGGGTCGGCTCGTTGGAAAGGTCCCCTCCGGTGGAGCAACCGACCCAAAGGACGAGTCGATCCGAGCAAAGGCGCCCGAGCTGCGGCCGTGGGAAATTCCGCGACGATCCGCCGTATCTCGGCCCGGGAAAAGGCCAGAGACTCGAGGGAGGGCTCCTCGGAAAGGGCCCCTCGGGCGAAGCCACCGACCCGAAGGGCGAAGGCCCCGGACCCGAGGCGCCCGAGAAACGGCCGTGGGAAAATCCCGCGGGGGGCGGCCGTATCTCGGCCCCGGAAAGGGATAGGGACGCGCGGGTGGGCTCGTTCGAAAGGCCCCCCGCGGAGGAGCCAACCACCCGAAGGGCGAAGGCCTCGGACCCGGGGCGCCGGAGCAGCGCGGTAACGAAATTCGAATTTTCGACCGGAAGTTTCTCGGGCCCCCTGGGTCGCACGGACCCGCGGTCGGTCTCGTCGGAAAGCCCCGGGCGAGACCTTTCCGACGAGCCCGGCCCCGAGTCCGTCGGACCTTCCCCGGCCGAGATACGGCCCCCGGCAGTTCATTGGCCGATATCTCGGAAACGGGGCGTCGTAGACGCTCCGTGGTATTGGTGACCTTGACGATGCCGCGGGTACCCCAGCTCATTGTTGTATGTTACTCACAGCTCGAGGGAACAGGGGTCAAATCGGCCTAGTTGAGGTCATTGCAAAAGGCCTGTAAATCATTTGGTAAACTGCATGTACAAATATCTTTGTATATCAGTCAAATCTGAAGCTATTGTCTTTTGTTTTATATCAAATTAAAGGTGTGTATGTGTAGTTTACAGACATATGAGTGACTTTACTGTGTGTTGTGCCTAACAGGAAGGAGAAGAGTTACAGTTGAGCCTGTTTTAGGCCACAAGGGCTGTGAATCACAATGGTAAAGTTGCATGTACAAATTTCTTAATTTTTAATTAAAACAAAGTCCAATCAGATTGTGTGATACATCATTGTAATGCTTGTGTTTTGCAGTTTCACATGAACCCAAGCTCATTGTTGTATGTTACTCACAGCTCGAGGGAACAGGGGTCAAATCGGCCTTGTTGAGGTCATTGCAAAAGGCCAGTAAATTATTTGGTAAATTGCCTGTACAAAAATCTGTGTATATCAGTCAAATCTGAAGCTATTGTCTTTTGTTTTATATCAAATTAAAGGTGTGTATGTGTACTTTACAGACATATGAGTGACTTTACTGTGTGTTGTTCCTAACAGGAAGGAGAAGAGTTACAGTTGAGCCTTTTTTAGGCCACAAGGCCTGTGAATCACAATGGTAAAGTTGCATGTACAAATTTCTTAATTTTTAATCAAAACAAAGTCCAATCAGACTGTGTGATACATCATTGTAAAGCTTGTGTTTTGCAGTTTCACATGAACCCAACTGTAGTCTGGTAAGTAAATAAATGCTTTGCTTTAAACAAATGCATCTATTTTTAAACGTTTTTAAATGCTATCTTACGTATTTATTGCCGCTCCAGGACCTAAGTCGATGGGGTTGACCAACGGCTGGAGAAGTGAACACTCCAGAACCTAAGTCGATGGGGTTGACCAACGGCTGGAGAAACTTTCGGGTTGACCAACTGCTGGAAGTACTTTCGGGTTGACCAACGATTGGAGATCGTTTCGGGTTGACCAACGGTTTGGTTCTCCAGAGGGGCCGGGAGTATGGAGCTAAGGCCGGGGGGGAGTGCTTAAGAGTGGGTGCCCGGGACCGAACGGTGCGCCGGGTTCTGGCTCCAGGGTGTCCGTGGCGGGTTCCGAGGCCGGCCTCGGGTGCACTGTGGGCGGGTAGAGGGGCCACCGTCCTCGGGGGTCCGAGGCCGGCCTCGGGTGCACTGTGGTCGGGTAGAGGGGCCACCGTCCTCGGGAGTCCGAGGCCGGCCTCGGGTGCACTGTGGTCGGGTAGAGGGGCCACCGTTCTCGGGGTCATATCTCGGCCGGGGAAAGGGTTAGAGAGAAGCGGGTTGGCTCGTTGGAAAGGGCCGCTCCGGTAGAGCAACCGACCAGAGGGACGAGTTCATCCGAGCAAGGGCGCCCGAGTTACGGGCATTTAAAGGTCAGGCGGTGGTACGCCGTATCTCGCCCGGGCTTAGGGTTAGAGAGAAGCGGGTTGGCTCGTTGGAAAGGTCCCCTCCAGTGGAGCAACCGACCCAAAGGGCGAGTCGATCCGAGCAAAGGCGCCCGAGCTGCGGCCGTGGGAAAATCCGCGGAGGGACCGCCGTATCTCGGCCGGGCTTGGGGTTAGAGAGACGCGGGTCGGCTCGTTGTAAAGGTCCCCTCCGGTGGAGCAACCGACCCAAAGGGCGAAGTCCTGGGACTTAGTGCGCCGGAGCTATGGGCGTTTAAAGTCAGGCGGTGGTACGCCGTATCTCGCCCGGGCTTAGGGTTAGAGAGATGCGGGTTGGCTCGTTCAAAAGGTCCCGTCCGGTGGAGCAACCGACTCAAAGGGCGAGTCGATCCGAGCAAAGGCGCCCGAGCTACGGCCGTTTAAAATTCAAGCGGTGGTACCCCGTATCTCGGCCGGGCTTAGGGTTAGAGAGAAGCGTGTTGGCTCGTTGGATAGGGCCGCTCCGGTAGAGCAACCGACCCAAAGGGCGAGTCGATCCGAGCAAAGGCGCCCGAGCTGCGGCCGTGGGAAAATCCGCGGAGGGACCGCCTTATCTCTGAAGGGCTTGGGGTTAGAGAGACGCGGGTCGGCTCGTTGGAAAGGTCCCCTCCGGTGGAGCAACCGACCCAAAGGACGAGTCGATCCGAGCAAAGGCGCCCGAGCTGCGGCCGTGGGAAAATCCGCGGGGGGACCATTGTATCTCGGCCGGGGAAAGGGCTAGAGGCTCGCGGGTAGGCTCGTTCGAAAGGGCCCCTCGCGTGGAGCAACCGACCCAAAGTGCGAGTCGATCGGAGCAAAGGCGCCCGAGCTGCGCCCCTGGGAAAATCCGGGGAGGGACCGCCGTATCTCGGCCGGGGAAAGGGCTAGAGGCTCGCGGGTAGGCTCGTTCGAAAGCTCCCTTCCGGCAGAGCGACCGACCCAAAGGGCGAAGGCCCCGGACCCGGGGCGCCCGAGATACGGCCGTGGGAATATCCGGGCATAGACCGCCGTATCTCGGCCGGGGAAGGGGCTAGAGGCTCGCGGGTAGGCTCGATCGAAAGGCCCCCTCCGGCAGAGCGACCGACCCGAAGGGCGAAGGCCCCGGACCCGGGGCGCCCGAGATACGGCCGTCGGAATCTCAGCGAGATTCGACCGGACGTATCTCCGGCGGGCGGGGTCGCACGGACTCGAGGCCTGGCTCGTCGGAAAGCCCCGCGACGGACCTTTCGAACGAGACCGGCCGCGCGTCCGGGCGACCTCCGAGGCGGACGCTAGGGGCGCCGGAGCTCCGGACGAGCGACAATTCCGCGACGATCCGCCGTATCTCGGCCCGGGAAAGGGCCAGAGACTCGAGGGAGGGCTCCTCGGAAAGGGCCCCTCGGGCGGAGCCGCCGACCCGAAGGGCGAAGGCCCCGGACCCGAGGCGCCCGAGAAACGGCCGTGGGAAAATCCCGCGGGGGGCGGCCGTATCTCGGCCCCGGAAAGGGATAGGGACGCGCGGGTGGGCTCGTTCGAAAGGCCCCCCGCGGAGGAGCCAACCACCCGAAGGGCGAAGGCCCCGGACCCGGAGCGCCGGAGCAGCGCGGTAACGAAATTCGAATTTTCGACCGGAAGTTTCTCGGGCCCCCGGGGTCGCACGGACCCGCGGTCGGTCTCGTCGGAAAGCCCCGGGCGAGACCTTTCCGACGAGCCCGGCCCCGAGTCCGTCGGACCTTCCCCGGCCGAGATACGGCCCCCGGCAGTTCATTGGCCGATATCTCGGAAACGGGGCGTCGTAGACGCTCCGTGGTATTGGTGACCTTGACGATGCCGCGGGTACCCAAGCTCATTGTTGTATGCTACTCACAGCTCGAGGGAACAGGGGTCAAATCGGCCTAGTTGAGGTCATTGCAAAAGGCCTGTAAATCATTTGGTAAACTGCATGTACAAATATCTTTGTATATCAGTCAAATCTGAAGCTATTGTCTTTTGTTTTATATCAAATTAAAGGTGTGTATGTGTAGTTTACAGACATATGAGTGACTTTACTGTGTGTTGTGCCTAACAGGAAGGAGAAGAGTTACAGTTGAGCCTGTTTTAGGCCACAAGGGCTGTGAATCACAATGGTAAAGTTGCATGTACAAATTTCTTAATTTTTAATCAAAACAAAGTCCAATCAGACTGTGTGATACATCATTGTAATGCTTGTGTTTTGCAGTTTCACATGAACCCAAGCTCATTGTTGTATGTTACTCACAGCTCGAGGGAACAGGGGTCAAATCGGCCTTGTTGAGGTCATTGCAAAAGGCCAGTAAATTATTTGGTAAATTGCCTGTACAAAAATCTGTGTGTATCAGTCAAATCTGAAGCTATTGTCTTTTGTTTTATATCAAATTAAAGGTGTGTATGTGTACTTTACAGACATATGAGTGACTTTACTGTGTGTTGTTCCTAACAGGAAGGAAAAGAGTTACAGTTGAGCCTGTTTTAGGCCACAAGGCCTGTGAATCACAATGGTAAAGTTGCATGTACAAATTTCTTAATTTTTAATCAAAACAAAGTCCAATCAGACTGTGTGATACATCATTGTAAAGCTTGTGTTTTGCAGTTTCACATGAACCCAACTGTAGTCTGGTAAGTAAATAAATGCTTTGCTTTAAACAAATGCATCAATTTTTAAACGTTTTTAAATGCTATCTTACGTATTTATTGCCGCTCCAGAACCTAAGTCGATGGGGTTGACCAACGGCTGGAGAAGTGAACACTCCAGAACCTAAGTCGATGGGGTTGACCAACGGCTGGAGAAACTTTCGGGTTGACCAACTGCTGGAAGTACTTTCGGGTTGACCAACGGTTGGAGATCGTTTCGGGTTGACCAACGGTTTGGTTCTCCAGAGGGGCCGGGAGTATGGAGCTAAGGCCGGGGGGGAGTGCTTAAGAGTGGGTGCCCGGGACCGAACGGTGCGCCGGGTTCTGGCTCCAGGGTGTCCGTGGCGGGTTCCGAGGCCGGCCTCGGGTGCACTGTGGTCGGGTAGAGGGGCCACCGTCCTCGGGAGTCCGAGGCCGGCCTCGGGTGCACTGTGGTCGGGTAGAGGGGCCACCGTTCTCGGGGTCATATCTCGGCCGGGGAAAGGGTTAGAGAGAAGCGGGATGGCTCGTTGGAAAGGGCCGCTCCGGTAGAGCAACCGACCCGAGGGACGAGTTTATCCGAGCAAAGGCGCCCGAGTTACGGCCGTTTAAAGGTCAGGCGGTGGTACCCCGTATCTCGGCCGGGATTAGGGTTAGAGAGAAGCGGGTTGGCTCGTTGGAAAGGGCCGCTCCGGTAGAGCAACCGACCAGAGGGACGAGTTCATCCGAGCAAGGGCGCCCGAGTTACGGGCATTTAAAGGTCAGGCGGTGGTACGCCGTATCTCGCCCGGGCTTAGGGTTAGAGAGAAGCGGGTTGGCTCGTTGGAAAGGTCCTCTCCAGTGGAGCAACCGACCCAAAGGGCGAGTCGATCCGAGCAAAGGCGCCCGAGCTGCGGCCGTGGGAAAATCCGCGGAGGGACCGCCGTATCTCGGCCGGGCTTGGGGTTAGAGAGACGCGGGTCGGCTCGTTGTAAAGGTCCCCTCCGGTGGAGCAACCGACCCAAAGGGCGAAGTCCTGGGACTTAGTGCGCTGGAGCTATGGGCGTTTAAAGTCAGGCGGTGGTACGCCGTATCTCGCCCGGGCTTAGGGTTAGAGAGATGCGGGTTGGCTCGTTCAAAAGGTCCCGTCCGGTGGAGCAACCGACTCAAAGGGCGAGTCGATCCGAGCAAAGGCGCCCGAGCTACGGCCGTTTAAAATTCAAGCGGTGGTACCCCGTATCTCGGCCGGGCTTAGGGTTAGAGAGAAGCGTGTTGGCTCGTTGGATAGGGCCGCTCCGGTAGAGCAACCGACCCAAAGGGCGAGTCGATCCGAGCAAAGGCGCCCGAGCTGCGGCCGTGGGAAAATCCGCGGAGGGACCGCCTTATCTCTGAAGGGCTTGGGGTTAGAGAGACGCGGGTCGGCTCGTTGGAAAGGTCCCCTCCGGTGGAGCAACCGACCCAAAGGACGAGTCGATCCGAGCAAAGGCGCCCGAGCTGCGGCCGTGGGAAAATCCGCGGGGGGACCATTGTATCTCGGCCGGGGAAAGGGCTAGAGGCTCGCGGGTAGGCTCGTTCGAAAGGGCCCCTCGCGTGGAGCAACCGACCCAAAGTGCGAGTCGATCGGAGTAAAGGCGCCCGAGCTGCGCCCCTGGGAAAATCCGGGGAGGGACCGCCGTATCTCGGCCGGGGAAAGGGCTAGAGGCTCGCGGGTAGGCTCGTTCGAAAGCTCCCTTCCGGCAGAGCGACCGACCCAAAGGGCGAAGGCCCCGGACCCGGGGCGCCCGAGATACGGCCGTGGGAATATCCGGGCATAGACCGCCGTATCTCGGCCGGGGAAGGGGCTAGAGGCTCGCGGGTAGGCTCGATCGAAAGGCCCCCTCCGGCAGAGCGACCGACCCGAAGGGCGAAGGCCCCGGACCCGGGGCGCCCGAGATACGGCCGTCGGAATCTCAGCGAGATTCGACCGGACGTATCTCCGGCGGGCGGGGTCGCACGGACTCGAGGCCTGGCTCGTCGGAAAGCCCCGCGACGGACCTTTCGAACGAGACCGGCCGCGCGTCCGGGCGACCTCCGAGGCGGACGCTAGGGGCGCCGGAGCTCCGGACGAGCGACAATTCCGCGACGATCCGCCGTATCTCGGCCCGGGAAAGGGCCAGAGACTCGAGGGAGGGCTCCTCGGAAAGGGCCCCTCGGGCGGAGCCGCCGACCCGAAGGGCGAAGGCCCCGGACCCGAGGCGCCCGAGAAACGGCCGTGGGAAAATCCCGCGGGGGGCGGCCGTATCTCGGCCCCGGAAAGGGATAGGGACGCGCGGGTGGGCTCGTTCGAAAGGCCCCCCGCGGAGGAGCCAACCACCCGAAGGGCGAAGGCCCCGGACCCGGGGAGCCGGAGCAGCGCGGTAACGAAATTCGAATTTTCGACCGAAAGTTTCTCGGGCCCCCGGGGTCGCACGGACCCGCGGTCGGTCTCGTCGGAAAGCCCCGGACGAGACCTTTCCGACGAGCCCGGCCCCGAGTCCGTCGGACCTTCCCCGGCCGAGATACGGCCCCCGGCAGTTCATTGGCCGATATCTCGGAAACGGGGCGTCGTAGACGCTCCGTGGTATTGGTGACCTTGACGATGCCGCGGGTACCCCAGCTCATTGTTGTATGTTACTCACAGCTCGAGGGAACAGGGGTCAAATCGGCCTAGTTGAGGTCATTGCAAAAGGCCTGTAAATCATTTGGTAAACTGCATGTACAAATATCTTTGTATATCAGTCAAATCTGAAGCTATTGTCTTTTGTTTTATATCAAATTAAAGGTGTGTATGTGTAGTTTACAGACATATGAGTGACTTTACTGTGTGTTGTGCCTAACAGGAAGGAGAAGAGTTACAGTTGAGCCTGTTTTAGGCCACAAGGGCTGTGAATCACAATGGTAAAGTTGCATGTACAAATTTCTTAATTTTTAATTAAAGTCCAATCAGATTGTGTGATACATCATTGTAATGCTTGTGTTTTGCAGTTTCACATGAACCCAAGCTCATTGTTGTATGTTACTCACAGCTCGAGGGAACAGGGGTCAAATCGGCCTTGTTGAGGTCATTGCAAAAGGCCAGTAAATTATTTGGTAAATTGCCTGTACAAAAATCTGTGTATATCAGTCAAATCTGAAGCTATTGTCTTTTGTTTTATATCAAATTAAAGGTGTGTATGTGTACTTTACAGACATATGAGTGACTTTACTGTGTGTAGAGAGACGCGGGTCGGCTCGTTGGAAAGGTCCCCTCCGGTGGAGCAACCGACCCAAAGGACGAGTCGATCCGAGCAAAGGCGCCCGAGCTGCGGCCGTGGGAAAATCCGCGGGGGGACCATTGTATCTCGGCCGGGGAAAGGGCTAGAGGCTCGCGGGTAGGCTCGTTCGAAAGGGCCCCTCGCGTGGAGCAACCGACCCAAAGTGCGAGTCGATCGGAGCAAAGGCGCCCGAGCTGCGCCCCTGGGAAAATCCGGGGAGGGACCGCCGTATCTCGGCCGGGGAAAGGGCTAGAGGCTCGCGGGTAGGCTCGTTCGAAAGCTCCCCTCCGGCAGAGCGACCGACCCGAAGGGCGAAGGCCCCGGACCCGGGGCGCCCGAGATACGGCCGTGGGAAAATCCGGGCATAGACCGCCGTATCTCGGCCGGGGAAGGGGCTAGAGGCTCGCGGGTCGGCTCGATCGAAAGGCCCCCTCCGGCAGAGCGACCGACCCGAAGGGCGAAGGTCCCGGACCCGGGGCGCCCGAGATACGGCCGTCGGAATCTCCGCGAGCTTCGACCGGACGTATCTCCGGCGGGCGGGGTCGCACGGACTCGAGGCCTGGCTCGTCGGAAAGCCCCGCGACGGACCTTTCGAACGAGACCGGCCGCGCGTCCGGGTGACCTCCGAGGCGGACGCTAGGGGCGCCGGAGCTCCGGACGAGCGAAAATTCCGCGACGATCCGCCGTATCTCGGCCCGGGAAAGGGCCAGAGACTCGAGGGAGGGCTCCTCGGAAAGGGCCCCTCGAGCGGAGCCGCCGACCCGAAGGGCGAAGGCCCCGGACCCGAGGCGCCCGAGAAACGGCCGTGGGAAAATCCCGCGGGGGGCGGCCGTATCTCGGCCCCGGAAAGGGCTAGGGACGCGCGGGTAGGCTCGTTCGAAAGGCCCCCCGCGGCGGAGCCACCCACCCGAAGGGCGAAGGCCCCGGACCCGGGGCGCCGGAGCAGCGCGGTAACGAAATTCGAATTTTCGACCGGAAGTATCTCGGGCCCCCGGGGTCGCACGGACCCGGGGTCGGTCTCGTCGGAAAGCCCCGTGCGAGACCTTTCCGACGAGCCCGGCCCCGAGTCCGTCGGACCTTCCCCGGCCGAGATACGGCGCCCGGCAGTTCATTGGCCGATATCTCGTAGACGCTTGTAGACGCTCCGTGGTATTGGTGACCTTGACGATGCCGCGGGTACCCAAGCTCATTGTTGTATGTTACTCACAGCTCGATGGAACAGGGGTCAAATCGGCCTTGTTGAGGTCATTGCAAAAGGCCTGTAAATCATTTTGGTAAACTGCATGTACAAATATCTTTGTATATCAGTCAAATCTGAAGCTATTGTCTTTTGTTTTATATCAAATTAAAGGTGTGTATGTGTACTTTACAGACATATGAGTGACTTTACTGTGTGTTGTTCCTAACAGGAAGGAGAAGAGTTACAGTTGAGCCTGTTTTAGGCCACAAGGCCTGTGAATCACAATGGTAAAGTTGCATGTACAAATTTCTTAATTTTTAATTAAAACAAAGTCCAATCAGATTGTGTGATACATCATTGTAATGCTTGTGTTTTGCAGTTTCACATGAACCCAAGCTCATTGTTGTATGTAACTCACAGCTCGAGGGAACAGGGGTCAAATCGGCCTTGTTGAGGTCATTGCAAAAGGCCAGTAAATTATTTGGTAAATTGCCTGTACAAAAATCTGTGTATATCAGTCAGATCTGAAGCTATTGTCTTTTGTTTTATATCAAATTAAAGGTGTGTATGTGTACTTTACAGACAAATGAGTGACTTTACTGTGTGTTGTTCCTAACAGGAAGGAGAAGAGTTACAGTTGAGCCTGTTTTAGGCCACAAGGCCTGTGAATCACAATGGTAAAGTTGCATGTACAAATTTCTTAATTTTTAATCAAAACAAAGTCCAATCAGACTGTGTGATACATCATTGTAAAGCTTGTGTTTTGCAGTTTCACATGAACCCAACTGTAGTCTGGTAAGTAAATAAATGCTTTGCTTTAAACAAATGCATCTATTTTTAAACGTTTTTAAATGCTATCTTACGTATTTATTGCCGCTCCAGAACCTAAGTCGATGGGGTTGACCAACGGCTGGAGAAGTGAACGCTCCAGAACCTAAGTCGATGGGGTTGACCAACGGCTGGAGAAGTGAACGCTCCAGAACCTAAGTCGATGGGGTTGACCAACGGCTGGAGAAACTTTCGGGTTGACCAACTGCTGGAAGTACTTTCGGGTTGACCAACGGTTGGAGATCGTTTCGGGTTGACCAACGGTTTGGTTCTCCAGAGGGGCCGGGAGTATGGAGCTTAGGCCGGGGGGGAGTGCTTAAGAGTGGGTGCCCGGGACCGAACGGTGCGCCGGGTACGGGCTCCAGGGTGGCCGTGGCGGGTTCCGAGGCCGGCCTCGGGTGCACTGTGGGCGGATAGAGGGGCCACCGTCCTCGGGGGTCCGAGGCCGGCCTCGGGTGCACTGTGGTCGGGTAGAGGGGCCACCGTCCTCGGGGGTCCGAGGCCGGCCTCGGGTGCACTGTGGTCGGGTAGAGGGGCCCCCGTTCTCGGGGTCGTATCTCGGCCGGGGAAAGGGTTAGAGAGAAGCGGGTTGGCTCGTTGGAAAGGGCCGCTCCGGTAGAGCAACCGACCCGAGGGACGAGTTTATCCGATCAAAGGCGCCCGAGTTACGGCCGTTTAAAGGTCAAGCGGTGGTACCCCGTATCTCGGCCGGGCTTAGGGTTAGAGAGAAGCGGGTTGGCTCGTTGGAAAGGGCCGCTCCGGTAGAGCAACCGACCCGAGGGACGAGTTCATCCGAGCAAAGGCGCCCGAGTTACAGGCGTTTAAAAGTCAGGCGGTGGTACGCCGTATCTCGCCCGGGCTTAGGGTTAGAGAGAAGCGGGTTGGCTCGTTGGAAAGGTCCCCTCCAGTGGAGCAACCGACCCAAAGGGCGAGTCGATCCGAGCAAAGGCGCCCGAGCTGCGGCCGTGGGAAAATCCGCGGAGGGACCGCCGTATCTCTGCCGGGCTTGGGGTTAGAGAGACGCGGGTTGCCTCGTTGGAAAGGTCCCCTCCGGTGGAGTAACCGACCCAAAGGGCGAGTCGATCCGAGCAAAGGCGCCCGAGCTGCGGCCGTGGGAAAATCCGGGGAGGGACCGCCGTATCTCGGCCGGGGAAAGGGCTAGAGGCTCGCGGGTAGGCTCGTTCGAAAGCTCCCCTCCGGCAGAGCGACCGACCCGAAGGGCGAAGGCCCCGGACCCGGGGCGCCCGAGATACGGCCGTGGGAAAATCCGGGCATAGACCGCCGTATCTCGGCCGGGGAAGGGGCTAGAGGCTCGCGGGTCGGCTCGATCGAAAGGCCCCCTCCGGCAGAGCGACCGACCCGAAGGGCGAAGGCCCCGGACCCGGGGCGCCCGAGATACGGCCGTCGGAATCTCCGCGAGCTTCGACCGGACGTATCTCCGGCGGGCGGGGTCGCACGGACTCGAGGCCTGGCTCGTCGGAAAGCCCCGCGACGGACCTTTCGAACGAGACCGGCCGCGCGTCCGGGTGACCTCCGAGGCGGACGCTAGGGGCGCCGGAGCTCCGGACGAGCGAAAATTCCGCGACGATCCGCCGTATCTCGGCCCGGGAAAGGGCCAGAGACTCGAGGGAGGGCTCCTCGGAAAGGGCTCCTCGAGCGGAGCCGCCGACCCGAAGGGCGAAGGCCCCGGACCCGAGGCGCCCGAGAAACGGCCGTGGGAAAATCCCGCGGGGGGCGGCCGTATCTCGGCCCCGGAAAGGGCTAGGGACGCGCGGGTGGACTCGTTCGAAAGGCCCCCCGCGGCGGAGCCACCCACCCGAAGGGCGAAGGCCCCGGACCCGGGGCGCCGGAGCAGCGCGGTAACGAAATTCGAATTTTCGACCGGAAGTATCTCGGGCCCCCGGGGTCGCACGGACCCGGGGTCGGTCTCGTCGGAAAGCCCCGGGCGAGACCTTTCCGACGAGCCCGGCCCCGAGTCCGTCGGACCTTCCCCGGCCGAGATACGGCGCCCGGCAGTTCATTGGCCGATATCTCGTAGACGCTTGTAGACGCTCCGTGGTATTGGTGACCTTGACGATGCCGCGGGTACCCAAGCTCATTGTTGTATGTTACTCACAGCTCGATGGAACAGGGGTCAAATCGGCCTTGTTGAGGTCATTGCAAAAGGCCTGTAAATCATTTTGGTAAACTGCATGTACAAATATCTTTGTATATCAGTCAAATCTGAAGCTATTGTCTTTTGTTTTATATCAAATTAAAGGTGTGTATGTGTACTTTACAGACATATTAGTGACTTTACTGTGTGTTGTTCCTAACAGGAAGGAGAAGAGTTACAGTTGAGCCTGTTTTAGGCCACAAGGCCTGTGAATCACAATGGTAAAGTTGCATGTACAAATTTCTTAATTTTTAATTAAAACAAAGTCCAATCAGATTGTGTGATACATCATTGTAATGCTTGTGTTTTGCAGTTTCACATGAACCCAAGCTCATTGTTGTATGTAACTCACAGCTCGAGGGAACAGGGGTCAAATCGGCCTTGTTGAGGTCATTGCAAAAGGCCAGTAAATTATTTGGTAAATTGCCTGTACAAAAATCTGTGTATATCAGTCAGATCTGAAGCTATTGTCTTTTGTTTTATATCAAATTAAAGGTGTGTATGTGTACTTTACAGACAAATGAGTGACTTTACTGTGTGTTGTTCCTAACAGGAAGGAGAAGAGTTACAGTTGAGCCTGTTTTAGGCCACAAGGCCTGTGAATCACAATGGTAAAGTTGCATGTACAAATTTCTTAATTTTTAATCAAAACAAAGTCCAATCAGACTGTGTGATACATCATTGTAAAGCTTGTGTTTTGCAGTTTCACATGAACCCAACTGTAGTCTGGTAAGTAAATAAATGCTTTGCTTTAAACAAATGCATCTATTTTTAAACGTTTTTAAATGCTATCTTACGTATTTATTGCCGCTCCAGAACCTAAGTCGATGGGGTTGACCAACGGCTGGAGAAGTGAACGCTCCAGAACCTAAGTCGATGGGGTTGACCAACGGCTGGAGAAGTGAACGCTCCAGAACCTAAGTCGATGGGGTTGACCAACGGCTGGAGAAACTTTCGGGTTGACCAACTGCTGGAAGTACTTTCGGGTTGACCAACGGTTGGAGATCGTTTCGGGTTGACCAACGGTTTGGTTCTCCAGAGGGGCCGGGAGTATGGAGCTTAGGCCGGGGGGGAGTGCTTAAGAGTGGGTGCCCGGGACCGAAAGGGTGCGCCGGGTACGGGCTCCAGGGTGGCCGTGGCGGGTTCCGAGGCCGGCCTCGGGTGCACTGTGGGCGGGTAGAGGGGCCACCGTCCTCGGGGGTCCGAGGCCGGCCTCGGGTGCACTGTGGTCGGGTAGAGGGGCCACCGTCCTCGGGGGTCCGAGGCCGGCCTCGGGTGCACTGTGGTCGGGTAGAGGGGCCCCCGTTCTCGGGGTCGTATCTCGGCCGGGGAAAGGGTTAGAGAGAAGCGGGTTGGCTCGTTGGAAAGGGCCGCTCCGGTAGAGCAACCGACCCGAGGGACGAGTTTATCCGAGCAAAGGCGCCCGAGTTACGGCCGTTTAAAGGTCAAGCGGTGGTACCCCGTATCTCGGCCGGGCTTAGGGTTAGAGAGAAGCGGGTTGGCTCGTTGGAAAGGGCCGCTCCGGTAGAGCAACCGACCCGAGGGACGAGTTCATCCGAGCAAAGGCGCCCGAGTAACAGGCGTTTAAAAGTCAGGCGGTGGTACGCCGTATCTCGCCCGGGCTTAGGGTTAGAGAGAAGCGGGTTGGCTCGTTGGAAAGGTCTCCTCCAGTGGAGCAACCGACCCAAAGGGCGAGTCGATCCGAGCAAAGGCGCCCGAGCTGCGGCCGTGGGAAAATCCGCGGAGGGACCGCCGTATCTCTGCCGGGCTTGGGGTTAGAGAGACGCGGGTTGCCTCGTTGGAAAGGTCCCCTCCGGTGGAGTAACCGACCCAAAGGGCGAGTCGATCCGAGCAAAGGCGCCCGAGCTGCGGCCGTGGGAAAATCCGGGGAGGGACCGCCGTATCTCGGCCGGGGAAAGGGCTAGAGGCTCGCGGGTAGGCTCGTTCGAAAGCTCCCCTCCGGCAGAGCGACCGACCCGAAGGGCGAAGGCCCCGGACCCGGGGCGCCCGAGATACGGCCGTGGGAAAATCCGGGCATAGACCGCCGTATCTCGGCCGGGGAAGGGGCTAGAGGCTCGCGGGTCGGCTCGATCGAAAGGCCCCCTCCGGCAGAGCGACCGACCCGAAGGGCGAAGGTCCCGGACCCGGGGCGCCCGAGATACGGCCGTCGGAATCTCCGCGAGCTTCGACCGGACGTATCTCCGGCGGGCGGGGTCGCACGGACTCGAGGCCTGGCTCGTCGGAAAGCCCCGTGACGGACCTTTCGAACGAGACCGGCCGCGCGTCCGGGTGACCTCCGAGGCGGACGCTAGGGGCGCCGGAGCTCCGGACGAGCGAAAATTCCGCGACGATCCGCCGTATCTCGGCCCGGGAAAGGGCCAGAGACTCGAGGGAGGGCTCCTCGGAAAGGGCCCCTCGAGCGGAGCCGCCGACCCGAAGGGCGAAGGCCCCGGACCCGAGGCGCCCGAGAAACGGCCGTGGGAAAATCCCGCGGGGGGCGGCCGTATCTCTGCCCCGGAAAGGGCTAGGGACGCGCGGGTGGGCTCGTTCGAAAGGCCCCCCGCGGTGGAGCCACCCACCCGAAGGGCGAAGGCCCCGGACCTGTTTTAGGCCACAAGGCCTGTGAATCACAATGGTAAAGTTGCATGTACAAATTTCTTAATTTTTAATTAAAACAAAGTCCAATCAGATTGTGTGATACATCATTGTAATGCTTGTGTTTTGCAGTTTCACATGAACCCAAGCTCATTGTTGTATGTAACTCACAGCTCGAGGGAACAGGGGTCAAATCGGCCTTGTTGAGGTCATTGCAAAAGGCCAGTAAATTATTTGGTAAATTGCCTGTACAAAAATCTGTGTATATCAGTCAGATCTGAAGCTATTGTCTTTTGTTTTATATCAAATTAAAGGTGTGTATGTGTACTTTACAGACAAATGAGTGACTTTACTGTGTGTTGTTCCTAACAGGAAGGAGAAGAGTTACAGTTGAGCCTGTTTTAGGCCACAAGGCCTGTGAATCACAATGGTAAAGTTGCATGTACAAATTTCTTAATTTTTAATCAAAACAAAGTCCAATCAGACTGTGTGATACATCATTGTAAAGCTTGTGTTTTGCAGTTTCACATGAACCCAACTGTAGTCTGGTAAGTAAATAAATGCTTTGCTTTAAACAAATGCATCTATTTTTAAACGTTTTTAAATGCTATCTTACGTATTTATTGCCGCTCCAGAACCTAAGTCGATGGGGTTGACCAACGGCTGGAGAAGTGAACGCTCCAGAACCTAAGTCGATGGGGTTGACCAACGGCTGGAGAAGTGAACGCTCCAGAACCTAAGTCGATGGGGTTGACCAACGGCTGGAGAAACTTTCGGGTTGACCAACTGCTGGAAGTACTTTCGGGTTGACCAACGGTTGGAGATCGTTTCGGGTTGACCAACGGTTTGGTTCTCCAGAGGGGCCGGGAGTATGGAGCTTAGGCCGGGGGGGAGTGCTTAAGAGTGGGTGCCCGGGACCGAAAGGGTGCGCCGGGTACGGGCTCCAGGGTGGCCGTGGCGGGTTCCGAGGCCGGCCTCGGGTGCACTGTGGGCGGGTAGAGGGGCCACCGTCCTCGGGGGTCCGAGGCCGGCCTCGGGTGCACTGTGGTCGGGTAGAGGGGCCACCGTCCTCGGGGGTCCGAGGCCGGCCTCGGGTGCACTGTGGTCGGGTAGAGGGGCCCCCGTTCTCGGGGTCGTATCTCGGCCGGGGAAAGGGTTAGAGAGAAGCGGGTTGGCTCGTTGGAAAGGGCCGCTCCGGTAGAGCAACCGACCCGAGGGACGAGTTTATCCGAGCAAAGGCGCCCGAGTTACGGCCGTTTAAAGGTCAAGCGGTGGTACCCCGTATCTCGGCCGGGCTTAGGGTTAGAGAGAAGCGGGTTGGCTCGTTGGAAAGGGCCGCTCCGGTAGAGCAACCGACCCGAGGGACGAGTTCATCCGAGCAAAGGCGCCCGAGTAACAGGCGTTTAAAAGTCAGGCGGTGGTACGCCGTATCTCGCCCGGGCTTAGGGTTAGAGAGAAGCGGGTTGGCTCGTTGGAAAGGTCTCCTCCAGTGGAGCAACCGACCCAAAGGGCGAGTCGATCCGAGCAAAGGCGCCCGAGCTGCGGCCGTGGGAAAATCCGCGGAGGGACCGCCGTATCTCTGCCGGGCTTGGGGTTAGAGAGACGCGGGTTGCCTCGTTGGAAAGGTCCCCTCCGGTGGAGTAACCGACCCAAAGGGCGAGTCGATCCGAGCAAAGGCGCCCGAGCTGCGGCCGTGGGAAAATCCGGGGAGGGACCGCCGTATCTCGGCCGGGGAAAGGGCTAGAGGCTCGCGGGTAGGCTCGTTCGAAAGCTCCCCTCCGGCAGAGCGACCGACCCGAAGGGCGAAGGCCCCGGACCCGGGGCGCCCGAGATACGGCCGTGGGAAAATCCGGGCATAGACCGCCGTATCTCGGCCGGGGAAGGGGCTAGAGGCTCGCGGGTCGGCTCGATCGAAAGGCCCCCTCCGGCAGAGCGACCGACCCGAAGGGCGAAGGTCCCGGACCCGGGGCGCCCGAGATACGGCCGTCGGAATCTCCGCGAGCTTCGACCGGACGTATCTCCGGCGGGCGGGGTCGCACGGACTCGAGGCCTGGCTCGTCGGAAAGCCCCGTGACGGACCTTTCGAACGAGACCGGCCGCGCGTCCGGGTGACCTCCGAGGCGGACGCTAGGGGCGCCGGAGCTCCGGACGAGCGAAAATTCCGCGACGATCCGCCGTATCTCGGCCCGGGAAAGGGCCAGAGACTCGAGGGAGGGCTCCTCGGAAAGGGCCCCTCGAGCGGAGCCGCCGACCCGAAGGGCGAAGGCCCCGGACCCGAGGCGCCCGAGAAACGGCCGTGGGAAAATCCCGCGGGGGGCGGCCGTATCTCTGCCCCGGAAAGGGCTAGGGACGCGCGGGTGGGCTCGTTCGAAAGGCCCCCCGCGGTGGAGCCACCCACCCGAAGGGCGAAGGCCCCGGACCCGGGGCGCCGGAGCAGCGCGGTAACGAAATTCGAATTTTCGACCGGAAGTATCTCGGGCCCCCGGGGTCGCACGGACCCGGGGTCGGTCTCGTCGGAAAGCCCCGGGCGACACCTTTCCGACGAGCCCGGCCCCGAGTCCGTCGGACCTTCCCCGGCCGAGATACGGCGCCCGGCAGTTCATTGGCCGATATCTCGTAGACGCTTGTAGACGCTCCGTGGTATTGGTGACCTTGACGATACCGCGGGTACCCAAGCTCATTGTTGTATGTTACTCACAGCTCGATGGAACAGGGGTCAAATCGGCCTTGTTGAGGTCATTGCAAAAGGCCTGTAAATCATTTTGGTAAACTGCATGTACAAATATCTTTGTATATCAGTCAAATCTGAAGCTATTGTCTTTTGTTTTATATCAAATTAAAGGTGTGTATGTGTACTTTACAGACAAATGAGTGACTTTACTGTGTGTTGTTCCTAACAGGAAGGAGAAGAGTTACAGTTGAGCCTGTTTTAGGCCACAAGGCCTGTGAATCACAATGGTAAAGTTGCATGTACAAATTTCTTAATTTTTAATCAAAACAAAGTCCAATCAGACTGTGTGATACATCATTGTAAAGCTTGTGTTTTGCAGTTTCACATGAACCCAACTGTAGTCTGGTAAGTAAATAAATGCTTTGCTTTAAACAAATGCATCTATTTTTAAACGTTTTTAAATGCGATCTTACGTATTTATTGCCGCTCCAGAACCTAAGTCGATGGGGTTGACCAACGGCTGGAGAAGTGAACGCTCCAGAACCTAAGTCGATGGGGTTGACCAACGGCTGGAGAAACTTTCGGGTTGACCAACTGCTGGAAGTACTTTCGGGTTGACCAACGGTTGGAGATCGTTTCGGGTCGACCAACGGTTTGGTTCTCCAGAGGGGCCGGGAGTATGGAGCTTAGGCCGGGGGGGAGTGCTTAAGAGTGGGTGCCCGGGACCGAACGGTGCGCCGGGTACGGGCTCCAGGGTGGCCGTGGTGGGTTCCGAGGCCGGCCTCGGGTGCACTGTGGGCGGGTAGAGGGGCCACCGTCCTCGGGGGTCCGAGGCCGGCCTCGGGTGCACTGTGGTCGGGTAGAGGGGCCACCGTCCTCGGGGGTCCGAGGCCGGCCTCGGGTGCACTGTGGTCGGGTAGAGGGGCCACCGTTCTCGGGGTCGTATCTCGGCCGGGGAAAGGGTTAGAGAGAAGCGGGTTGGCTCGTTGGAAAGGGCCGCTCCGGTAGAGCAACCGACCCGAGGGACGAGTTTATCCGAGCAAAGGCGCCCGAGTTACGGCCGTTTAAAGGTCAGGCGGTGGTACCCCGTATCTCGGCCGGGCTTAGGGTTAGAGAGAAGGGGGTTGGCTCGTTGGAAAGGGCCGCTCCGGTAGAGCAACCGACCCGTGGGACGAGTTCATCCGAGCAAAGGCGCCCGAGTAACAGGCGTTTAAAGGTCAGGCGGTGGTACGCCGTATCTCGCCCGGGCTTAGGGTTAGAGAGAAGCGGGTTGGCTCGTTGGAAAGGTCCCCTCCAGTGGAGCAACCGACCCAAAGGGCGATTCGATCCGAGCAAAGGCGCCCGAGCTGCGGCCGTGGGAAAATCCGCGGAGGGACCGCCGTATCTCTGCCGGGCTTGGGGTTAGAGAGACGCGGGTCGCCTCGTTGGAAAGGTCCCCTCCGGTGGAGTAACCGACCCAAAGGGCGAGTCGATCCGAGCAAAGGCGCCCGAGCTGCGGCCGTGGGAAAATCCGGGGAGGGACCGCCGTATCTCGGCCGGGGAAAGGCCGTGGGAAAATCCGGGCATAGACCGCCGTATCTCGGCCGGGGAAGGGGCTAGAGGCTCGCGGGTCGGCTCGATCGAAAGGCCCCCTCCGGCAGAGCGCCCGACCCGAAGGGCGAAGGCCCCGGACCCGGGGCGCCCGAGATACGGCCGTCGGAATCTCCGCGAGCTTCGACCGGACGTATCTCCGGCGGGCGGGGTCGCACGGACTCGAGGCCTGGCTCGTCGGAAAGCCCCGCGACGGACCTTTCGAACGAGACCGGCCGCGCGTCCGGGCGACCTCCGAGGCGGACGCTAGGGGCGCCGGAGCTCCGGACGAGCGAAAATTCCGCGACGATCCGCCGTATCTCGGCCCGGGAAAGGGCCAGAGACTCGAGGGAGGGCTCCTCGGAAAGGGCCCCTCGAGCGGAGCCGCCGACCCGAAGGGCGAAGGCCCCGGACCCGAGGCGCCCGAGAAACGGCCGTGGGAAAATCCCGCGGGGTGCGGCCGTATCTCGGCCCCGGAAAGGGCTAGGGACGCGCGGGTGGGCTCGTTCGAAAGGCCCCCCGCGGCGGAGCCACCCACCCGAAGGGCGAAGGCCCCGGACCCGGGGCGCCGGAGCAGCGCGGTAACGAAATTCGAATTTTCGACCGGAAGTATCTCGGGCCCCCGGGGTCGCACGGACCCGGGGTCGGTCTCGTCGGAAAGCCCCGGGCGATACCTTTCCGACGAGCCCGGCCCCGAGTCCGTCGGACCTTCCCCGGCCGAGATACGGCGCCCGGCAGTTCATTGGCCGATATCTCGTAGACGCTTGTAGACGCTCCGTGGTATTGGTGACCTTGACGATGCCGCGGGTACCCAAGCTCATTGTTGTATGTTACTCACAGCTCGATGGAACAGGGGTCAAATCGGCCTTGTTGAGGTCATTGCAAAAGGCCTGTAAATCATTTTGGTAAACTGCATGTACAAATATCTTTGTATATCAGTCAAATCTGAAGCTATTGTCTTTTGTTTTATATCAAATTAAAGGTGTGTATGTGTACTTTACAGACATATGAGTGACTTTACTGTGTGTTGTTCCTAACAGGAAGGAGAAGAGTTACAGTTGAGCCTGTTTTAGGCCACAAGGCCTGTGAATCACAATGGTAAAGTTGCATGTACAAATTCCTTAATTTTTAATTAAAACAAAGTCCAATCAGATTGTGTGATACATCATTGTAATGCTTGTGTTTTGCAGTTTCACATGAACCCAAGCTCATTGTTGTATGTAACTCACAGCTCGAGGGAACAGGGGTCAAATCGGCCTTGTTGAGGTCATTGCAAAAGGCCAGTAAATTATTTGGTAAATTGCCTGTACAAAAATCTGTGTATATCAGTCAGATCTGAAGCTATTGTCTTTTGTTTTATATCAAATTAAAGGTGTGTATGTGTACTTTACAGACAAATGAGTGACTTTACTGTGTGTTGTTCCTAACAGGAAGGAGAAGACTTACAGTTGAGCCTGTTTTAGGCCACAAGGCCTGTGAATCACAATGGTAAAGTTGCATGTACAAATTTCTTAATTTTTAATCAAAACAAAGTCCAATCAGACTGTGTGATACATCATTGTAAAGCTTGTGTTTTGCAGTTTCACATGAACCCAACTGTAGTCTGGTAAGTAAATAAATGCTTTGCTTTAAACAAATGCATCTATTTTTAAACGTTTTTAAATGCTATCTTACGTATTTATTGCCGCTCCAGAACCTAAGTCGATGGGGTTGACCAACGGCTGGAGAAGTGAACGCTCCAGAACCTAAGTCGATGGGGTTGACCAACGGCTGGAGAAGTGAACGCTCCAGAACCTAAGTCGATGGGGTTGACCAACGGCTGGAGAAACTTTCGGGTTGACCAACTGCTGGAAGTACTTTCGGGTTGACCAACGGTTGGAGATCGTTTCGGGTTGACCAACGGTTTGGTTCTCCAGAGGGGCCGGGAGTATGGAGCTTAGGCCGGGGGGGAGTGCTTAAGAGTGGGTGCCCGGGACCGAACGGTGCGCCGGGTACGGGCTCCAGGGTGGCCGTGGCGGGTTCCGAGGCCGGCCTCGGGTGCACTGTGGGCGGGTAGAGGGGCCACCGTCCTCGGGGGTCCGAGGCCGGCCTCGGGTGCACTGTGGTCGGGTAGAGGGGCCACCGTCCTCGGGGGCACTGTGGTCGGGTAGAGGGGCCACCGTTCTTGGGGTCGTATCTCGGCCGGGGAAAGGGTTAGAGAGAAGCGGGTTGGCTCGTTGGAAAGGGCCGCTCCGGTAGAGCAACCGACCCGAGGGACGAGTTTATCCGAGCAAAGGCGCCCGAGTTACGTCTGTTTAAAGGTCAGGCGGTGGTACCCCGTATCTCGGCCGGGCTTAGGGTTAGAGAGAAGCGGGTTGGCTCGTTGGAAAGGGCCGCTCCGGTAGAGCAACCGACCCGAGGGACGAGTTCATCCGAGCAAAGGCGCCCGAGTAACAGGCGTTTAAAGGTCAGGCGGTGGTACGCCGTATCTCGCCCGGGCTTAGGGTTAGAGAGAAGCGGGTTGGCTCGTTGGAAAGGTCCCCTCCAGTGGAGCAACCGACCCAAAGGGCGAGTCGATCCGAACAAAGGCGCCCGAGCTGCGGCCGTGGGAAAATCCGCGGAGGGACCGCCGTATCTCTGCCGGGCTTGGGGTTATAGAGACGCGGGTCGCCTCGTTGGAAAGGTCCCCTCCGGTGGAGTAACCGACCCAAAGGGCGAGTCGATCCGAGCAAAGGCGCCCGAGCTGCAGCCGTGGGAAAATCCAGGGAGGGACCGCCGTATCTCGGCCGGGGAAAGGCCGTGGGAAAATCCGGGCATAGACCGCCGTATCTCGGCCGGGGAAGGGGCTAGAGGCTCGCGGGTCGGCTCGATCGAAAGGCCCCCTCCGGCAGAGCGACCGACCCGAAGGGCGAAGGCCCCGGACCCGGGGCGCCCGAGATACGGCCGTCGGAATCTCCGCGAGCTTCGACCGGACGTATCTCCGGCGGGCGGGGTCGCACGGACTCGAGGCCTGGCTCGTCGGAAAGCCCCGCGACGGACCTTTCGAACGAGACCGGCCGCGCGTCCGGGCGACCTCCGAGGCGGACGCTAGGGGCGCCGGAGCTCCGGACGAGCGAAAATTCCGCGACGATCCGCCGTATCTCGGCACGGGAAAGGGCCAGAGACTCGAGGGAGGGCTCCTCGGAAAGGGCCCCTCGGGCGGAGCCGCCGACCCGAAGGGCGAAGGCCCCGGACCCGAGGCGCCCGAGAAACGGCCGTGGGAAAATCCCGCGGTGGCCGGCCGTATCTCGGCCCCGGAAAGGGCTAGGGACGCGCGGGTGGGCTCGTTCGAAAGGCCCCCCGCGGCGGAGCCACCCACCCGAAGGGCGAAGGCCCCGGACCCGGGGCGCCGGAGCAGCGCGGTAACGAAATTCGAATTTTCGACCGGAAGTATCTCGGGCCCCCGGGGTCGCACGGACCCGCGGTCGGTCTCGTCGGAAAGCCCCGGGCGAGACCTTTCCGACGAGCCCGGCCCCGAGTCCTTCGGACCTTCCCCGGCCGAGATACGGCGCCCGGCAGTTCATTGGCCGATATATGGGAAACGGGGCGTCGTAGACGCTCCGTGGTATTGGTGACCTTGACGATGCCGCGGGTACCCAAGCTCATTGTTGTATGTTACTCACAGCTCGATGGAACAGGGGTCAAATCGGCCTTGTTGAGGTCATTGCAAAAGGCCTGTAAATCATTTGGTAAACTGCATGTACAAATATCTTTGTATATCAGTCAAATCTGAAGCTATTGTCTTTTGTTTTATATCAAATTAAAGGTGTGTATGTGTACTTTACAGACATATGAGTGACTTTACTGTGTGTTGTTCCTAACAGGAAGGAGAAGAGTTACAGTTGAGCCTGTTTTAGGCCACAAGGCCTGTGAATCACAATGGTAAAGTTGCATGTACAAATTTCTTAATTTTTAATTAAAACAAAGTCCAATCAGATTGTGTGATACATCATTGTAATGCTTGTGTTTTGCAGTTTCACATGAACCCAAGCTCATTGTTGTATGTAACTCACAGCTCGAGGGAACAGGGGTCAAATCGGCCTTGTTGAGGTCATTGCAAAAGGCCAGTAAATTATTTGGTAAATTGCCTGTACAAAAATCTGTGTATATCAGTCAAATCTGAAGCTATTGTCTTTTGTTTTATATCAAATTAAAGGTGTGTATGTGTACTTTACAGACAAATGAGTGACTTTACTGTGTGTTGTTCCTAACAGGAAGGAGAAGAGTTACAGTTGAGCCTGTTTTAGGCCACAAGGCCTGTGAATCACAATGGTAAAGTTGCATGTACAAATTTCTTAATTTTTAATCAAAACAAAGTCCAATCAGACTGTGTGATACATCATTGTAAAGCTTGTGTTTTGCAGTTTCACATGAACCCAACTGTAGTCTGGTAAGTAAATAAATGCTTTGCTTTAAACAAATGCATCTATTTTTAAACGTTTTTAAATGCTATCTTACGTATTTATTGCCGCTCCAGAACCTAAGTCGATGGGGTTGACCAACGGCTGGAGAAGTGAACGCTCCAGAACCTAAGTCGATGGGGTTGACCAACGGCTGGAGAAGTGAACGCTCCAGAACCTAAGTCGATGGGGTTGACCAACGGCTGGAGAAACTTTCGGGTTGACCAACTGCTGGAAGTACTTTCGGGTTGACCAACGGTTGGAGATCGTTTCGGGTTGACCAACGGTTTGGTTCTCCAGAGGGGCCGGGAGTATGGAGCTTAGGCCGGGGGGGGAGTGCTTAAGAGTGGGTGCCCGGGACCGAACGGTGCGCCGGGTACGGGCTCCAGGGTGGCCGTGGCGGGTTCCGAGGCCGGCCTCGGGTGCACTGTGGGCGGGTAGAGGGGCCACCGTCCTCGGGGGTCCGAGGCCGGCCTCGGGTGCATTGTGGTCGGGTGGAGGGGCCACCGTCCTCGGGGGTCCGAGGCCGGCCTCGGGTGCACTGTGGTCGGGTAGAGGGGCCACCGTTCTCGGGGTCGTATCTCGGCCGGGGAAAGGGTTAGAGAGAAGCGGGTTGGCTCGTTGGAAAGGGCCGCTCCGGTAGAGCAACCGACCCGAGGGACGAGTTTATCCGAGCAAAGGCGCCCGAGTTACGGCCGTTTAAAGGTCAGGCGGTGGTACCCCGTATCTCGGCCGGGCTTAGGGTTAGAGAGAAGCGGGATGGCTCGTTGGAAAGGGCCGCTCCGGTAGAGCAACCGACCCGAGGGACGAGTGTATCCGAGCAAAGGCGCCCGAGTTACGGCCGTTTAAATGTCAGGCGGCGGTACCCCGTATCTCGGCCGGGCTTAGGGTTAGAGAGAAGCGGGATGGCTCGTTGGAAAGGGCCGCTCCGGTAGAGCAACCGACTCAAAGGGCGAGTCGATCCGAGCAAAGGCGCCCGAGCTGCGGCCGTGGGAAAATCCGCGGAGGGACCGTCGTATCTCTGCCGGGCTTGGGGTTAGAGAGACGCGGGTCGCCTCGTTGGAAAGGTCCCCTCCGGTGGAGCAACCGACCCAAAGGGCGAGTCGATCCGAGCAAAGGCGCCCGAGCTGCGGCCGTGGGAAAATCCGCGGGGGGACCGTTGTATCTCGGCCGGGGAAAGGGCCAGAGGCTCGCGGGTTGGCTCGTTCGAAAGGTCCCCTCGCGTGGAGCAACCGACCCAAAGGGCGAGTCGATCGGAGCAAAGGCGCCCGAGCTGCGCCCCTGGGAAAATCCGGGGAGGGACCGCCGTATCTCGGCCGGGGAAAGGGCTAGAGGCTCGCGGGTAGGCTCGTTCGAAAGCTCCCCTCCGGCAGAGCGAACGACCCGAAGGGCGAAGGCCCCGGATCCGGGGCGCCCGAGATACGGAGGTGGGAAAATCCGGGCATAGACCGCCGTATCTCGGCCGGGGAAGGGGCTAGAGGCTCGCGGGTCGGCTCGATCGAAAGGCCCCCTCCGGCAGAGCGACCGACCCGAAGGGCGAAGGCCCCGGACCCGGGGCGCCCGAGATACGGCCGTCGGAATCTCCGCGAGCTTCGACCGGACGTATCTCCGGCGGGCGGGGTCGCACGGACTCGAGGCCTGGCTCGTCGGAAAGCCCCGCGACGGACCTTTCGAACGAGACCGGCCGCGCGTCCGGGCGACCTCCGAGGCGGACGCTAGGGGCGCCGGAGCTCCGGACGAGCGAAAATTCCGCGACGATCCGCCGTATCTCGGCACGGGAAAGGGCCAGAGACTCGAGGGAGGGCTCCTCGGAAAGGGCCCCTCGGGCGGAGCCGCCGACCCGAAGGGCGAAGGCCCCGGACCCGAGGCGCCCGAGAAACGGCCGTGGGAAAATCCCGCGGTGGCCGGCCGTATCTCGGCCCCGGAAAGGGCTAGGGACGCGCGGGTGGGCTCGTTCGAAAGGCCCCCCGCGGCGGAGCCACCCACCCGAAGGGCGAAGGCCCCGGACCCGGGGCGCCGGAGCAGCGCGGTAACGAAATTCGAATTTTCGACCGGAAGTATCTCGGGCCCCCGGGGTCGCACGGACCCGCGGTCGGTCTCGTCGGAAAGCCCCGGGCGAGACCTTTCCGACGAGCCCGGCCCCGAGTCCTTCGGACCTTCCCCGGCCGAGATACGGCGCCCGGCAGTTCATTGGCCGATATATGGGAAACGGGGCGTCGTAGACGCTCCGTGGTATTGGTGACCTTGACGATGCCGCGGGTACCCAAGCTCATTGTTGTATGTTACTCACAGCTCGATGGAACAGGGGTCAAATCGGCCTTGTTGAGGTCATTGCAAAAGGCCTGTAAATCATTTGGTAAACTGCATGTACAAATATCTTTGTATATCAGTCAAATCTGAAGCTATTGTCTTTTGTTTTATATCAAATTAAAGGTGTGTATGTGTACTTTACAGACATATGAGTGACTTTACTGTGTGTTGTTCCTAACAGGAAGGAGAAGAGTTACAGTTGAGCCTGTTTTAGGCCACAAGGCCTGTGAATCACAATGGTAAAGTTGCATGTACAAATTTCTTAATTTTTAATTAAAACAAAGTCCAATCAGATTGTGTGATACATCATTGTAATGCTTGTGTTTTGCAGTTGCACATGAACCCAAGCTCATTGTTGTATGTAACTCACAGCTCAAGGGAACAGGGGTCAAATCGGCCTTGTTGAGGTCATTGCAAAAGGCCAGTAAATTATTTGGTAAATTGCCTGTACAAAAATCTGTGTATATCAGTCAAATCTGAAGCTATTGTCTTTTGTTTTATATCAAATTAAAGGTGTGTATGTGTACTTTACAGACAAATGAGTGACTTTACTGTGTGTTGTTCCTAACAGGAAGGAGAAGAGTTACAGTTGAGCCTGTTTTAGGCCACAAGGCCTGTGAATCACAATGGTAAAGTTGCATGTACAAATTTCTTAATTTTTAATCAAAACAAAGTCCAATCAGACTGTGTGATACATCATTGTAAAGCTTGTGTTTTGCAGTTTCACATGAACCCAACTGTAGTCTGGTAAGTAAATAAATGCTTTGCTTTAAACAAATGCATCTATTTTTAAACGTTTTTAAATGCTATCTTACGTATTTATTGCCGCTCCAGAACCTAAGTCGATGGGGTTGACCAACGGCTGGAGAAGTGAACGCTCCAGAACCTAAGTCGATGGGGTTGACCAACGGCTGGAGAAGTGAACGCTCCAGAACCTAAGTCGATGGGGTTGACCAACGGCTGGAGAAACTTTCGGGTTGACCAACTGCTGGAAGTACTTTCGGGTTGACCAACGGTTGGAGATCGTTTCGGGTTGAACAACGGTTTGGTTCTCCAGAGGGGCCGGGAGTATGGAGCTTAGGCCTGGGGGGGAGTGCTTAAGAGTGGGTGCCCGGGACCGAACGGTGCGCCGGGTACGGGCTCCAGGGTGGCCGTGGCGGGTTCCGAGGCCGGCCTCGGGTGCACTGTGGGCGGGTAGAGGGGCCACCGTCCTCGGGGGTCCGAGGCCGGCCTCGGGTGCACTGTGGTCGGGTAGAGGGGCCACCGTCCTCGGGGGTCCGAGGCCGGCCTCGGGTGCACTGTGGTCGGGTAGAGGGGCCACCGTTCTCGGGGTCGTATCTCGGCCGGGGAAAGGGTTAGAGAGAAGCGGGTTGGCTCGTTGGAAAGGGCCGCTCCGGTGGAGCAACCGACCCGAGGGACGAGTTTATCCGAGCAAAGGCGCCCGAGTTACGGCCGTTTAAAGGTCAGGCGGTGGTACCCCGTATCTCGGCCGGGCTTAGGGTTAGAGAGAAGCGGGATGGCTCGTTGGAAAGGGCCGCTCCGGTAGAGCAAACGACCCGAGGGACGAGTGTATCCGAGCAAAGGCGCCCGAGTTACGGCCGTTTAAAGGTCAGGCGGCGGTACCCCGTATCTCGGCCGGGCTTAGGGTTAGAGAGAAGCGGGTTGGCTCGTTGGAAAGGTCCCCTCCAGTGGAGCAACCGACTCAAAGGGCGAGTCGATCCGAGCAAAGGCGCCCGAGCTGCGGCCGTGGGAAAATCCGCGGAGGGACCGTCGTATCTCTGCCGGGCTTGGGGTTAGAGAGACGCGGGTCGCCTCGTTGGAAAGGTCCCCTCCGGTGGAGCAACCGACCCAAAGGGCGAGTCGATCCGAGCAAAGGCGCCCGAGCTGCGGCCGTGGGAAAATCCGCGGGGGGACCGTTGTATCTCGGCCGGGGAAAGGGCCAGAGGCTCGCGGGTTGGCTCGTTCGAAAGGTCCCCTCGCGTGGAGCAACCGACCCAAAGGGCGAGTCGATCGGAGCAAAGGCGCCCGAGCTGCGCCCCTGGGAAAATCCGGGGAGGGACCGCCGTATCTCGGCCGGGGAAAGGGCTAGAGGCTCGCGGGTAGGCTCGTTCGAAAGCTCCCCTCCGGCAGAGCGAACGACCCGAAGGGCGAAGGCCCCGGACCCGGGGCGCCCGAGATACGGCCGTCGGAATCTCCGCGAGCTTCGACCGGACGTATCTCCGGCGGGCGGGGTCGCACGGACTCGAGGCCTGGCTCGTCGGAAAGCCCCGCGACGGACCTTTCGAACGAGACCGGCCGCGCGTCCGGGCGACCTCCGAGGCGGACGCTAGGGGCGCCGGAGCTCCGGACGAGCGAAAATTCCGCGACGATCCGCCGTATCTCGGCACGGGAAAGGGCCAGAGACTCGAGGGAGGGCTCCTCGGAAAGGGCCCCTCGGGCGGAGCCGCCGACCCGAAGGGCGAAGGCCCCGGACCCGAGGCGCCCGAGAAACGGCCGTGGGAAAATCCCGCGGTGGCCGGCCGTATCTCGGCCCCGGAAAGGGCTAGGGACGCGCGGGTGGGCTCGTTCGAAAGGCCCCCCGCGGCGGAGCCACCCACCCGAAGGGCGAAGGCCCCGGACCCGGGGCGCCGGAGCAGCGCGGTAACGAAATTCGAATTTTCGACCGGAAGTATCTCGGGCCCCCGGGGTCGCACGGACCCGCGGTCGGTCTCGTCGGAAAGCCCCGGGCGAGACCTTTCCGACGAGCCCGGCCCCGAGTCCTTCGGACCTTCCCCGGCCGAGATACGGCGCCCGGCAGTTCATTGGCCGATATATGGGAAACGGGGCGTCGTAGACGCTCCGTGGTATTGGTGACCTTGACGATGCCGCGGGTACCCAAGCTCATTGTTGTATGTTACTCACAGCTCGATGGAACAGGGGTCAAATCGGCCTTGTTGAGGTCATTGCAAAAGGCCTGTAAATCATTTGGTAAACTGCATGTACAAATATCTTTGTATATCAGTCAAATCTGAAGCTATTGTCTTTTGTTTTATATCAAATTAAAGGTGTGTATGTGTACTTTACAGACATATGAGTGACTTTACTGTGTGTTGTTCCTAACAGGAAGGAGAAGAGTTACAGTTGAGCCTGTTTTAGGCCACAAGGCCTGTGAATCACAATGGTAAAGTTGCATGTACAAATTTCTTAATTTTTAATTAAAACAAAGTCCAATCAGATTGTGTGATACATCATTGTAATGCTTGTGTTTTGCAGTTGCACATGAACCCAAGCTCATTGTTGTATGTAACTCACAGCTCGAGGGAACAGGGGTCAAATCGGCCTTGTTGAGGTCATTGCAAAAGGCCAGTAAATTATTTGGTAAATTGCCTGTACAAAAATCTGTGTATATCAGTCAAATCTGAAGCTATTGTCTTTTGTTTTATATCAAATTAAAGGTGTGTATGTGTACTTTACAGACAAATGAGTGACTTTACTGTGTGTTGTTCCTAACAGGAAGGAGAAGAGTTGAGCCTGTTTTAGGCCACAAGGCCTGTGAATCACAATGGTAAAGTTGCATGTACAAATTTCTTAATTTTTAATCAAAACAAAGTCCAATCAGACTGTGTGATACATCATTGTAAAGCTTGTGTTTTGCAGTTTCACATGAACCCAACTGTAGTCTGGTAAGTAAATAAATGCTTTGCTTTAAACAAATGCATCTATTTTTAAACGTTTTTAAATGCTATCTTACGTATTTATTGCCGCTCCAGAACCTAAGTCGATGGGGTTGACCAACGGCTGGAGAAGTGAACGCTCCAGAACCTAAGTCGATGGGGTTGACCAACGGCTGGAGAAGTGAACGCTCCAGAACCTAAGTCGATGGGGTTGACCAACGGCTGGAGAAACTTTCGGGTTGACCAACTGCTGGAAGTACTTTCGGGTTGACCAACGGTTGGAGATCGTTTCGGGTTGACCAACGGTTTGGTTCTCCAGAGGGGCCGGGAGTATGGAGCTTAGGCCGGGGGGGGAGTGCTTAAGAGTGGGTGCCCGGGACCGAACGGTGCGCCGGGTACGGGCTCCAGGGTGGCCGTGGCGGGTTCCGAGGCCGGCCTCGGGTGCACTGTGGGCGGGTAGAGGGGCCACCGTCCTCGGGGGTCCGAGGCCGGCCTCGGGTGCACTGTGGTCGGGTAGAGGGGCCACCGTCCTCGGGGGTCCGAGGCCGGCCTCGGGTGCACTGTGGTCGGGTAGAGGGGCCACCGTTCTCGGGGTCGTATCTCGGCCGGGGAAAGGGTTAGAGAGAAGCGGGTTGGCTCGTTGGAAAGGGCCGCTCCGGTAGAGCAACCGACCCGAGGGACGAGTTTATCCGAGCAAAGGCGCCCGAGTTACGGCCGTTTAAAGGTCAGGCGGTGGTACCCCGTATCTCGGCCGGGCTTAGGGTTAGAGAGAAGCGGGATGGCTCGTTGGAAAGGGCCGCTCCGGTAGAGCAACCGACCCGAGGGACGAGTGTATCCGAGCAAAGGCGCCCGAGTTACGGCCGTTTAAAGGTCAGGCGGCGGTACCCCGTATCTCGGCCGGGCTTAGGGTTAGAGAGAAGCGGGATGGCTCGTTGGAAAGGGCCGCTCCGGTAGAGCAACCGACCCGAGGGACGAGTTCATCCGAGCAAAGGCGCCCGAGTTACAGGCGTTTAAATGTCAGGCGGTGGTACGCCGTATCTCGCCCGGGCTTAGGGTTAGAGAGAAGCGGGTTGGCTCGTTGGAAAGGTCCCCTCCAGTGGAGCAACCGACTCAAAGGGCGAGTCGATCCGAGCAAAGGCGCCCGAGCTGCGGCCGTGGGAAAATCCGCGGAGGGACCGTCGTATCTCTGCCGGGCTTGGGGTTAGAGAGACGCGGGTCGCCTCGTTGGAAAGGTCCCCTCCGGTGGAGCAACCGACCCAAAGGGCGAGTCGATCCGAGCAAAGGCGCCCGAGCTGCGGCCGTGGGAAAATCCGCGGGGGGACCGTTGTATCTCGGCCGGGGAAAGGGCCAGAGGCTCGCGGGTTGGCTCGTTCGAAAGGTCCCCTCGCGTGGAGCAACCGACCCAAAGGGCGAGTCGATCGGAGCAAAGGCGCCCGAGCTGCGCCCCTGGGAAAATCCGGGGAGGGACCGCCGTATCTCGGCCGGGGAAAGGGCTAGAGGCTCGCGGGTAGGCTCGTTCGAAAGCTCCCCTCCGGCAGAGCGAACGACCCGAAGGGCGAAGGCCCCGGATCCGGGGCGCCCGAGATACGGACGTGGGAAAATCCGGGCATAGACCGCCGTATCTCGGCCGGGGAAGGGGCTAGAGGCTCGCGGGTCGGCTCGATCGAAAGGCCCCCTCCGGCAGAGCGACCGACCCGAAGGGCGAAGGCCCCGGACCCGGGGCGCCCGAGATACGGCCGTCGGAATCTCCGCGAGCTTCGACCGGACGTATCTCCGGCGGGCGGGGTCGCACGGACTCGAGGCCTGGCTCGTCGGAAAGCCCCGCGACGGACCTTTCGAACGAGACCGGCCGCGCGTCCGGGCGACCTCCGAGGCGGACGCTAGGGGCGCCGGAGCTCCGGACGAGCGAAAATTCCGCGACGATCCGCCGTATCTCGGCACGGGAAAGGGCCAGAGACTCGAGGGAGGGCTCCTCGGAAAGGGCCCCTCGGGCGGAGCCGCCGACCCGAAGGGCGAAGGCCCCGGACCCGAGGCGCCCGAGAAACGGCCGTGGGAAAATCCCGCGGTGGCCGGCCGTATCTCGGCCCCGGAAAGGGCTAGGGACGCGCGGGTGGGCTCGTTCGAAAGGCCCCCCGCGGCGGAGCCACCCACCCGAAGGGCGAAGGCCCCGGACCCGGGGCGCCGGAGCAGCGCGGTAACGAAATTCGAATTTTCGACCGGAAGTATCTCGGGCCCCCGGGGTCGCACGGACCCGCGGTCGGTCTCGTCGGAAAGCCCCGGGCGAGACCTTTCCGACGAGCCCGGCCCCGAGTCCTTCGGACCTTCCCCGGCCGAGATACGGCGCCCGGCAGTTCATTGGCCGATATATGGGAAACGGGGCGTCGTAGACGCTCCGTGGTATTGGTGACCTTGACGATGCCGCGGGTACCCAAGCTCATTGTTGTATGTTACTCACAGCTCGATGGAACAGGGGTCAAATCGGCCTTGTTGAGGTCATTGCAAAAGGCCTGTAAATCATTTGGTAAACTGCATGTACAAATATCTTTGTATATCAGTCAAATCTGAAGCTATTGTCTTTTGTTTTATATCAAATTAAAGGTGTGTATGTGTACTTTACAGACATATGAGTGACTTTACTGTGTGTTGTTCCTAACAGGAAGGAGAAGAGTTACAGTTGAGCCTGTTTTAGGCCACAAGGCCTGTGAATCACAATGGTAAAGTTGCATGTACAAATTTCTTAATTTTTAATTAAAACAAAGTCCAATCAGATTGTGTGATACATCATTGTAATGCTTGTGTTTTGCAGTTGCACATGAACCCAAGCTCATTGTTGTATGTAACTCACAGCTCGAGGGAACAGGGGTCAAATCGGCCTTGTTGAGGTCATTGCAAAAGGCCAGTAAATTATTTGGTAAATTGCCTGTACAAAAATCTGTGTATATCAGTCAAATCTGAAGCTATTGTCTTTTGTTTTATATCAAATTAAAGGTGTGTATGTGTACTTTACAGACAAATGAGTGACTTTACTGTGTGTTGTTCCTAACAGGAAGGAGAAGAGTTACAGTTGAGCCTGTTTTAGGCCACAAGGCCTGTGAATCACAATGGTAAAGTTGCATGTACAAATTTCTTAATTTTTAATCAAAACAAAGTCCAATCAGACTGTGTGATACATCATTGTAAAGCTTGTGTTTTGCAGTTTCACATGAACCCAACTGTAGTCTGGTAAGTAAATAAATGCTTTGCTTTAAACAAATGCATCTATTTTTAAACGTTTTTAAATGCTATCTTACGTATTTATTGCCGCTCCAGAACCTAAGTCGATGGGGTTGACCAACGGCTGGAGAAGTGAACGCTCCAGAACCTAAGTCGATGGGGTTGACCAACGGCTGGAGAAGTGAACGCTCCAGAACCTAAGTCGATGGGGTTGACCAACGGCTGGAGAAACTTTCGGGTTGACCAACTGCTGGAAGTACTTTCGGGTTGACCAACGGTTGGAGATCGTTTCGGGTTGACCAACGGTTTGGTTCTCCAGAGGGGCCGGGAGTATGGAGCTTAGGCCTGGGGGGGAGTGCTTAAGAGTGGGTGCCCGGGACCGAACGGTGCGCCGGGTACGGGCTCCAGGGTGGCCGTGGCGGGTTCCGAGGCCGGCCTCGGGTGCACTGTGGGCGGGTAGAGGGGCCACCGTCCTCGGGGGTCCGAGGCCGGCCTCGGGTGCACTGTGGTCGGGTAGAGGGGCCACCGTCCTCGGGGGTCCGAGGCCGGCCTCGGGTGCACTGTGGTCGGGTAGAGGGGCCACCGTTCTCGGGGTCGTATCTCGGCCGGGGAAAGGGTTAGAGAGAAGCGGGTTGGCTCGTTGGAAAGGGCCGCTCCGGTGGAGCAACCGACCCGAGGGACGAGTTTATCCGAGCAAAGGCGCCCGAGTTACGGCCGTTTAAAGGTCAGGCGGTGGTACCCCGTATCTCGGCCGGGCTTAGGGTTAGAGAGAAGCGGGATGGCTCGTTGGAAAGGGCCGCTCCGGTAGAGCAACCGACCCGAGGGACGAGTGTATCCGAGCAAAGGCGCCCGAGTTACGGCCGTTTAAAGGTCAGGCGGCGGTACCCCGTATCTCGGCCGGGCTTAGGGTTAGAGAGAAGCGGGTTGGCTCGTTGGAAAGGTCCCCTCCAGTGGAGCAACCGACTCAAAGGGCGAGTCAATCCGAGCAAAGGCGCCCGAGCTGCGGCCGTGGGAAAATCCGCGGAGGGACCGTCGTATCTCTGCCGGGCTTGGGGTTAGAGAGACGCGGGTCGCCTCGTTGGAAAGGTCCCCTCCGGTGGAGCAACCGACCCAAAGGGCGAGTCGATCCGAGCAAAGGCGCCCGAGCTGCGGCCGTGGGAAAATCCGCGGGGGGACCGTTGTATCTCGGCCGGGGAAAGGGCCAGAGGCTCGCGGGTTGGCTCGTTCGAAAGGTCCCCTCGCGTGGAGCAACCGACCCAAAGGGCGAGTCGATCGGAGCAAAGGCGCCCGAGCTGCGCCCCTGGGAAAATCCGGGGAGGGACCGCCGTATCTCGGCCGGGGAAAGGGCTAGAGGCTCGCGGGTAGGCTCGTTCGAAAGCTCCCCTCCGGCAGAGCGAACGACCCGAAGGGCGAAGGCCCCGGACCCGGGGCGCCCGAGATACGGCCGTCGGAATCTCCGCGAGCTTCGACCGGACGTATCTCCGGCGGGCGGGGTCGCACGGACTCGAGGCCTGGCTCGTCGGAAAGCCCCGCGACGGACCTTTCGAACGAGACCGGCCGCGCGTCCGGGCGACCTCCGAGGCGGACGCTAGGGGCGCCGGAGCTCCGGACGAGCGAAAATTCCGCGACGATCCGCCGTATCTCGGCACGGGAAAGGGCCAGAGACTCGAGGGAGGGCTCCTCGGAAAGGGCCCCTCGGGCGGAGCCGCCGACCCGAAGGGCGAAGGCCCCGGACCCGAGGCGCCCGAGAAACGGCCGTGGGAAAATCCCGCGGTGGCCGGCCGTATCTCGGCCCCGGAAAGGGCTAGGGACGCGCGGGTGGGCTCGTTCGAAAGGCCCCCCGCGGCGGAGCCACCCACCCGAAGGGCGAAGGCCCCGGACCCGGGGCGCCGGAGCAGCGCGGTAACGAAATTCGAATTTTCGACCGGAAGTATCTCGGGCCCCCGGGGTCGCACGGACCCGCGGTCGGTCTCGTCGGAAAGCCCCGGGCGAGACCTTTCCGACGAGCCCGGCCCCGAGTCCTTCGGACCTTCCCCGGCCGAGATACGGCGCCCGGCAGTTCATTGGCCGATATATGGGAAACGGGGCGTCGTAGACGCTCCGTGGTATTGGTGACCTTGACGATGCCGCGGGTACCCAAGCTCATTGTTGTATGTTACTCACAGCTCGATGGAACAGGGGTCAAATCGGCCTTGTTGAGGTCATTGCAAAAGGCCTGTAAATCATTTGGTAAACTGCATGTACAAATATCTTTGTATATCAGTCAAATCTGAAGCTATTGTCTTTTGTTTTATATCAAATTAAAGGTGTGTATGTGTACTTTACAGACATATGAGTGACTTTACTGTGTGTTGTTCCTAACAGGAAGGAGAAGAGTTACAGTTGAGCCTGTTTTAGGCCACAAGGCCTGTGAATCACAATGGTAAAGTTGCATGTACAAATTTCTTAATTTTTAATTAAAACAAAGTCCAATCAGATTGTGTGATACATCATTGTAATGCTTGTGTTTTGCAGTTGCACATGAACCCAAGCTCATTGTTGTATGTAACTCACAGCTCGAGGGAACAGGGGTCAAATCGGCCTTGTTGAGGTCATTGCAAAAGGCCAGTAAATTATTTGGTAAATTGCCTGTACAAAAATCTGTGTATATCAGTCAAATCTGAAGCTATTGTCTTTTGTTTTATATCAAATTAAAGGTGTGTATGTGTACTTTACAGACAAATGAGTGACTTTACTGTGTGTTGTTCCTAACAGGAAGGAGAAGAGTTGAGCCTGTTTTAGGCCACAAGGCCTGTGAATCACAATGGTAAAGTTGCATGTACAAATTTCTTAATTTTTAATCAAAACAAAGTCCAATCAGACTGTGTGATACATCATTGTAAAGCTTGTGTTTTGCAGTTTCACATGAACCCAACTGTAGTCTGGTAAGTAAATAAATGCTTTGCTTTAAACAAATGCATCTATTTTTAAACGTTTTTAAATGCTATCTTACGTATTTATTGCCGCTCCAGAACCTAAGTCGATGGGGTTGACCAACGGCTGGAGAAGTGAACGCTCCAGAACCTAAGTCGATGGGGTTGACCAACGGCTGGAGAAGTGAACGCTCCAGAACCTAAGTCGATGGGGTTGACCAACGGCTGGAGAAACTTTCGGGTTGACCAACTGCTGGAAGTACTTTCGGGTTGACCAACGGTTGGAGATCGTTTCGGGTTGACCAACGGTTTGGTTCTCCAGAGGGGCCGGGAGTATGGAGCTTAGGCCGGGGGGGAGTGCTTAAGAGTGGGTGCCCGGGACCGAACGGTGCGCCGGGTACGGGCTCCAGGGTGGCCGTGGCGGGTTCCGAGGCCGGCCTCGGGTGCACTGTGGGCGGGTAGAGGGGCCACCGTCCTCGGGGGTCCGAGGCCGGCCTCGGGTGCACTGTGGTCGGGTAGAGGGGCCACCGTCCTCGGGGGTCCGAGGCCGGCCTCGGGTGCACTGTGGTCGGGTAGAGGGGCCACCGTTCTCGGGGTCGTATCTCGGCCGGGGAAAGGGTTAGAGAGAAGCGGGTTGGCTCGTTGGAAAGGGCCGCTCCGGTAGAGCAACCGACCCGAGGGACGAGTTTATCCGAGCAAAGGCGCCCGAGTTACGGCCGTTTAAAGGTCAGGCGGTGGTACCCCGTATCTCGGCCGGGCTTAGGGTTAGAGAGAAGCGGGATGGCTCGTTGGAAAGGGCCGCTCCGGTAGAGCAACCGACCCGAGGGACGAGTGTATCCGAGCAAAGGCGCCCGAGTTACGGCCGTTTAAAGGTCAGGCGGCGGTACCCCGTATCTCGGCCGGGCTTAGGGTTAGAGAGAAGCGGGATGGCTCGTTGGAAAGGGCCGCTCCGGTAGAGCAACCGACCCGAGGGACGAGTTCATCCGAGCAAAGGCGCCCGAGTTACAGGCGTTTAAATGTCAGGCGGTGGTACGCCGTATCTCGCCCGGGCTTAGGGTTAGAGAGAAGCGGGTTGGCTCGTTGGAAAGGTCCCCTCCAGTGGAGCAACCGACTCAAAGGGCGAGTCGATCCGAGCAAAGGCGCCCGAGCTGCGGCCGTGGGAAAATCCGCGGAGGGACCGTCGTATCTCTGCCGGGCTTGGGGTTAGAGAGACGCGGGTCGCCTCGTTGGAAAGGTCCCCTCCGGTGGAGCAACCGACCCAAAGGGCGAGTCGATCCGAGCAAAGGCGCCCGAGCTGCGGCCGTGGGAAAATCCGCGGGGGGACCGTTGTATCTCGGCCGGGGAAAGGGCCAGAGGCTCGCGGGTTGGCTCGTTCGAAAGGTCCCCTCGCGTGGAGCAACCGACCCAAAGGGCGAGTCGATCGGAGCAAAGGCGCCCGAGCTGCGCCCCTGGGAAAATCCGGGGGCGCCCGAGATACGGCCGTCGGAATCTCCGCGAGCTTCGACCGGACGTATCTCCGGCGGGCGGGGTCGCACGGACTCGAGGCCTGGCTCGTCGGAAAGCCCCGCGACGGACCTTTCGAACGAGACCGGCCGCGCGTCCGGGCGACCTCCGAGGCGGACGCTAGGTGCGCCGGAGCTCCGGACGAGCGAAAATTCCGCGACGATCCGCCGTATCTCGGCACGGGAAAGGGCCAGAGACTCGAGGGAGGGCTCCTCGGAAAGGGCCCCTCGGGCGGAGCCGCCGACCCGAAGGGCGAAGGCCCCGGACCCGAGGCGCCCGAGAAAAGGCCGTGGGAAAATCCCGCGGTGGCCGGCCGTATCTCGGCCCCGGAAAGGGCTAGGGACGCGCGGGTGGGCTCGTTCGAAAGGCCCCCCGCGGCGGAGCCACCCACCCGAAGGGCGAAGGCCCCGGACCCGGGGCGCCGGAGCAGCGCGGTAACGAAATTCGAATTTTCGACCGGAAGTATCTCGGGCCCCCGGGGTCGCACGGACCCGCGGTCGGTCTCGTCGGAAAGCCGTTTGGTAAACTGCATGTACAAATATCTTTGTATATCAGTCAAATCTGAAGCTATTGTCTTTTGTTTTATATCAAATTAAAGGTGTGTATGTGTACTTTACAGACATATGAGTGACTTTACTGTGTGTTGTTCCTAACAGGAAGGAGAAGAGTTACAGTTGAGCCTGTTTTAGGCCACAAGGCCTGTGAATCACAATGGTAAAGTTGCATGTACAAATTTCTTAATTTTTAATTAAAACAAAGTCCAATCAGATTGTGTGATACATCATTGTAATGCTTGTGTTTTGCAGTTTCACATGAACCCAAGCTCATTGTTGTATGTAACTCACAGCTCGAGGGAACAGGGGTCAAATCGGCCTTGTTGAGGTCATTGCAAAAGGCCAGTAAATTATTTGGTAAATTGCCTGTACAAAAATCTGTGTATATCAGTCAAATCTGAAGCTATTGTCTTTTGTTTTATATCAAATTAAAGGTGTGTATGTGTACTTTACAGACAAATGAGTGACTTTACTGTGTGTTGTTCCTAACAGGAAGGAGAAGAGTTACAGTTGAGCCTGTTTTAGGCCACAAGGCCTGTGAATCACAATGGTAAAGTTGCATGTACAAATTTCTTAATTTTTAATCAAAACAAAGTCCAATCAGACTGTGTGATACATCATTGTAAAGCTTGTGTTTTGCAGTTTCACATGAACCCAACTGTAGTCTGGTAAGTAAATAAATGCTTTGCTTTAAACAAATGCATCTATTTTTAAACGTTTTTAAATGCTATCTTACGTATTTATTGCCGCTCCAGAACCTAAGTCGATGGGGTTGACCAACGGCTGGAGAAGTGAACGCTCCAGAACCTAAGTCGATGGGGTTGACCAACGGCTGGAGAAGTGAACGCTCCAGAACCTAAGTCGATGGGGTTGACCAACGGCTGGAGAAACTTTCGGGTTGACCAACTGCTGGAAGTACTTTCGGGTTGACCAACGGTTGGAGATCGTTTCGGGTTGACCAACGGTTTGGTTCCTCAGAGGGGCCGGGAGTATGGAGCTTAGGCCGGGGGGGAGTGCTTAAGAGTGGGTGCCCGGGACCGAACGGTGCGCCGGGTACGGGCTCCAGGGTGGCCGTGGCGGGTTCCGAGGCCGGCCTCGGGTGCACTGTGGGCGGGTAGAGGGGCCACCGTCCTCGGGGGTCCGAGGCCGGCCTCGGGTGCACTGTGGTCGGGTAGAGGGGCCACCGTCCTCGGGGGTCCGAGGCCGGCCTCGGGTGCACTGTGGTCGGGTAGAGGGGCCACCGTTCTCGGGGTCGTATCTCGGCCGGGGAAAGGGTTAGAGAGAAGCGGGTTGGCTCGTTGGAAAGGGCCGCTCCGGTAGAGCAACCGACCCGAGGGACGAGTTTATCCGAGCAAAGGCGCCCGAGTTACGGCCGTTTAAAGGTCAGGCGGTGGTACCCCGTATCTCGGCCGTGCATAGGGTTAGAGAGAAGCGGGATGGCTCGTTTGAATGGGCCGCTCCGGTAGAGCAACCGACCCGAGGGACGAGTGTATCCGAGCAAAGGCGCCCGAGTTACGGCCGTTTAAAGGTCAGGCGGTGGTACCCCGTATCTCGGCCGGGCTTAGGGTTAGAGAGAAGCGGGATGGCTCTTTGGAAAGGGCCGCTCCGGTAGAGCAACCGACCCGAGGGACGAGTTCATCCGAGAAAAAGGCGCCCGAGTTACAGGCGTTTAAATGTCAGGCGGTGGTACGCCGTATCTCGCCCGGGCTTAGGGTTAGAGAGAAGCGGGTTGGCTCGTTGGAAAGGTCCCCTCCAGTGGAGCAACCGACTCAAAGGGCGAGTCGATCCGAGCAAAGGCGCCCGAGCTGCGGCCGTGGGAAAATCCGCGGAGGGACCGTCGTATCTCTGCCGGGCTTGGGGTTAGAGAGACGCGGGTCGCCTCGTTGGAAAGGTCCCCTCCGGTGGAGCAACCGACCCAAAGGGCGAGTCGATCCGAGCAACGGCGCCCGAGCTGCGGCCGTGGGAAAATCCGCGGGGGGACCGTTGTATCTCGGCCGGGGAAAGGGCCAGAGGCTCGCGGGTTGGCTCGTTCGAAAGGTCCCCTCGCGTGGAGCAACCGACCCAAAGGGCGAGTCGATCGGAGCAAAGGCGCCCGAGCTGCGCCCCTGGGAAAATCCGGGGAGGGACCGCCGTATCTCGGCCGGGGAAAGGGCTAGAGGCTCGCGGGTAGGCTCGTTCGAAAGCTCCCCTCCGGCAGAGCGAACGACCCGAAGGGCGAAGGCCCCGGATCCGGGGCGCCCGAGATACGGACGTGGGAAAATCCGGGCATAGACCGCCGTATCTCGGCCGGGGAAGGGGCTAGAGGCTCGCGGGTCGGCTCGATCGAAAGGCCCCCTCCGGCAGAGCGACCGACCCGAAGGGCGAAGGCCCCGGACCCGGGGCGCCCGAGATACGGCCGTCGGAATCTCCGCGAGCTTCGACCGGACGTATCTCCGGCGGGCGGGGTCGCACGGACTCGAGGCCTGGCTCGTCGGAAAGCCCCGCGACGGACCTTTCGAACGAGACCGGCCGCGCGTCCGGGCGACCTCCGAGGCGGACGCTAGGGGCGCCGGAGCTCCGGACGAGCGAAAATTCCGCGACGATCCGCCGTATCTCGGCACGGGAAAGGGCCAGAGACTCGAGGGAGGGCTCCTCGGAAAGGGCCCCTCGGGCGGAGCCGCCGACCCGAAGGGCGAAGGCCCCGGACCCGAGGCGCCCGAGAAACGGCCGTGGGAAAATCCCGCAGTGGCCGGCCGTATCTCGGCCCCGGAAAGGGCTAGGGACGCGCGGGTGGGCTCGTTCGAAAGGCCCCCCGCGGCGGAGCCACCCACCCGAAGGGCGAAGGCCCCGGACCCGGGGCGCCGGAGCAGCGCGGTAACGAATTTCGAATTTTCGACCGGAAGTATCTCGGGCCCCCGGGGTCGCACGGACCCGCGGTCGGTCTCGTCGGAAAGCCCCGGGCGAGACCTTTCCGACGAGCCCGGCCCCGAGTCCTTCGGACCTTCCCCGGCCGAGATACGGCGCCCGGCAGTTCATTGGCCGATATATGGGAAACGGGGCGTCGTAGACGCTCCGTGGTATTGGTGACCTTGACGATGCCGCGGGTACCCAAGCTCATTGTTGTATGTTACTCACAGCTCGATGGAACAGGGGTCAAATCGGCCTTGTTGAGGTCATTGCAAAAGGCCTGTAAATCATTTGGTAAACTGCATGTACAAATATCTTTGTATATCAGTCAAATCTGAAGCTATTGTCTTTTGTTTTATATCAAATTAAAGGTGTGTATGTGTACTTTACAGACATATGAGTGACTTTACTGTGTGTTGTTCCTAACAGGAAGGAGAAGAGTTACAGTTGAGCCTGTTTTAGGCCACAAGGCCTGTGAATCACAATGGTAAAGTTGCATGTACAAATTTCTTAATTTTTAATTAAAACAAAGTCCAATCAGATTGTGTGATACATCATTGTAATGCTTGTGTTTTGCAGTTCCACATGAACCCAAGCTCATTGTTGTATGTAACTCACAGCTCGAGGGAACAGGGGTCAAATCGGCCTTGTTGAGGTCATTGCAAAAGGCCAGTAAATTATTTGGTAAGTTGCCTGTACAAAACTCTGTGTATATCAGTCAAATCTGAAGCTATTGTCTTTTGTTTTATATCAAATTAAAGGTGTGTATGTGTACTTTACAGACAAATGAGTGACTTTACTGTGTGTTGTTCCTAACAGGAAGGAGAAGAGTTACAGTTGAGCCTGTTTTAGGCCACAAGGCCTGTGAATCACAATGGTAAAGTTGCATGTACAAATTTCTTAATTTTTAATCAAAACAAAGTCCAATCAGACTGTGTGATACATCATTGTAAAGCTTGTGTTTTGCAGTTTCACATGAACCCAACTGTAGTCTGGTAAGTAAATAAATGCTTTGCTTTAAACAAATGCATCTATTTTTAAACGTTTTTAAATGCTATCTTACGTATTTATTGCCGCTCCAGAACCTAAGTCGATGGGGTTGACCAACGGCTGGAGAAGTGAACGCTCCAGAACCTAAGTCGATGGGGTTGACCAACGGCTGGAGAAGTGAACGCTCCAGAACCTAAGTCGATGGGGTTGACCAACGGCTGGAGAAACTTTCGGGTTGACCAACTGCTGGAAGTACTTTCGGGTTGACCAACGGTTGGAGATCGTTTCGGGTTGACCAACGGTTTGGTTCTCCAGAGGGGCCGGGAGTATGGAGCTTAGGCCTGGGGGGGAGTGCTTAAGAGTGGGTGCCCGGGACCGAACGGTGCGCCGGGTACGGGCTCCAGGGTGGCCGTGGCGGGTTCCGAGGCCGGCCTCGGGTGCACTGTGGGCGGGTAGAGGGGCCACCGTCCTCGGGGGTCCGAGGCCGGCCTCGGGTGCACTGTGGTCGGGTAGAGGGGCCACCGTCCTCGGGGGTCCGAGGCCGGCCTCGGGTGCACTGTGGTCGGGTAGAGGGGCCACCGTTCTCGGGGTCGTATCTCGGCCGGGGAAAGGGTTAGAGAGAAGCGGGTTGGCTCGTTGGAAAGGGCCGCTCCGGTGGAGCAACCGACCCGAGGGACGAGTTTATCCGAGCAAAGGCGCCCGAGTTACGGCCGTTTAAAGGTCAGGCGGTGGTACCCCGTATCTCGGCCGGGCTTAGGGTTAGAGAGAAGCGGGATGGCTCGTTGGAAAGGGCCGCTCCGGTAGAGCAACCGACCCGAGGGACGAGTTTATCCGAGCAAAGGCGCCCGAGTCACGGCCGTTTAAAGTCAGGCGGTGGTACCCCGTATCTCGGCCGGGCTTAGGGTTAGAGAGAAGCGGGATGGCTCGTTGGAAAGGGCCGCTCCGGTAGAGCAACCGACCCGAGGGACGAGTTTATCCGAGCAAAGGCGCCCGAGTCACGGCCGTTTAAAGGTCAGGCGGTGGTACCCCGTATCTCGGCCGGGCTTAGGGTTAGAGAGAAGCGGGATGGCTCGTTGGAAAGGGCCGCTCCGGTAGAGCAACCGACCCGAGGGACGAGTTCATCCGAGCAAAGGCGCCCGAGTTACAGGCGTTTAAATGTCAGGCGGTGGTACGCCGTATCTCGCCCGGGCTTAGGGTTAGAGAGAAGCGGGTTGGCTCGTTGGAAAGGTCCCCTCCAGTGGAGCAACCGACTCAAAGGGCGAGTCGATCCGAGCAAAGGCGCCCGAGCTGCGGCCGTGGGAAAATCCGCGGAGGGACCGTCGTATCTCTGCCGGGCTTGGGGTTAGAGAGACGCGGGTCGCCTCGTTGGAAAGGTCCCCTCCGGTGGAGCAACCGACCCAAAGGGCGAGTCGATCCGAGCAAAGGCGCCCGAGCTGCGGCCGTGGGAAAATCCGCGGGGGGACCGTTGTATCTCGGCCGGGGAAAGGGCCAGAGGCTCGCGGGTTGGCTCGTTCGAAAGGTCCCCTCGCGTGGAGCAACCGACCCAAAGGGCGAGTCGATCGGAGCAAAGGCGCCCGAGCTGCGCCCCTGGGAAAATCCGGGGAGGGACCGCCGTATCTCGGCCGGGGAAAGGGCTAGAGGCTCGCGGGTAGGCTCGTTCGAAAGCTCCCCTCCGGCAGAGCGAACGACCCGAAGGGCGAAGATGCTCGATGGAACAGGGGCCAGGGTGGCCGTGGCGGGTTCCGAGGCCGGCCTCGGGTGCACTGTGGGCGGGTAGAGGGGCCACCGTCCTCGGGGGTCTGAGGCCGGCCTCGGGTGCACTGTGGTCGGGTAGAGGGGCCACCGTCCTCGGGGGTCCGAGGCCGGCCTCGGGTGCACTGTGGTCGGGTAGAGGGGCCACCGTTCTCGGGGTCGTATCTCGGCCGGGGAAAGGGTTAGAGAGAAGCGGGTTGGCTCGTTGGAAAGGGCCGCTCCGGTAGAGCAACCGACCCGAGGGACGAGTTTATCCGAGCAAAGGCGCCCGAGTTACGGCCGTTTAAAGGTCAGGCGGTGGTACCCCGTATCTCGGCCGGGCTTAGGGTTAGAGAGAAGCGGGATGGCTCGTTGGAAAGGGCCGCTCCGGTAGAGCAACCGACCCGAGGGACGAGTTTATCCGAGCAAAGGCGCCCGAGTTACGGCCGTTTAAAGGTCAGGCGGTGGTACCCCGTATCTCGGCCGGGCTTAGGGTTAGAGAGAAGCGGGATGACTCGTTGGAAAGGGCCGATCCGGTAGAGCAACCGACCCAAAGGGCGAGTCGATCCGAGCAAAGGCGCCCGAGCTGCGGCCGTGGGAAAATCCGCGGGGGGACCGTTGTATCTCGGCCGGGGAAAGGGCCAGAGGCTCGCGGGTTGGCTCGTTCGAAAGGTCCCCTCGCGTGGAGCAACCGACCCAAAGGGCGAGTCGATCGGAGCAAAGGCGCCCGAGATACGGACGTGGGAAAATCCGGGCATAGACCGCCGTATCTCGGCCGGGGAAGGGGCTAGAGGCTCGCGGGTCGGCTCGATCGAAAGGCCCCCTCCGGCAGAGCGACCGACCCGAAGGGCGAAGGCCCCGGACCCGGGGCGCCCGAGATACGGCCGTAAGAATCTCCGCGAGCTTCGACCGGACGTATCTCCGGCGGGCGGGGTCGCACGGACTCGAGGCCTGGCTCGTCGGAAAGCCCCGCGACGGACCTTTCGAACGAGACCGGCCGCGCGTCCGGGCGACCTCCGAGGCGGACGCTAGGGGCGCCGGAGCTCCGGACGAGCGAAAATTCCGCGACGATCCGCCGTATCTCGGCACGGGAAAGGGCCAGAGACTCGAGGGAGGGCTCCTCGGAAAGGGCCCCTCGGGCGGAGCCGCCGACCCGAAGGGCGAAGGCCCCGGACCCGAGGCGCCCGAGAAACGGCCGTGGGAAAATCCCGCGGTGGCCGGCCGTATCTCGGCCCCGGAAAGGGCTAGGGACGCGCGGGTGGGCTCGTTCGAAAGGCCCCCCGCGGCGGAGCCACCCACCCGAAGGGCGAAGGCCCCGGACCCGGGGCGCCGGAGCAGCGCGGTAACGAAATTCGAATTTTCGACCGGAAGTATCTCGGGCCCCCGGGGTCGCACGGACCCGCGGTCGGTCTCGTCGGAAAGCCCCGGGCGAGACCTTTCCGACGAGCCCGGCCCCGAGTCCTTCGGACCTTCCCCGGCCGAGATACGGCGCCCGGCAGTTCATTGGCCGATATATGGGAAACGGGGCGTCGTAGACGCTCCGTGGTATTGGTGACCTTGACGATGCCGCGGGTACCCAAGCTCATTGTTGTATGTTACTCACAGCTCGATGGAACAGGGGTCAAATCGGCCTTGTTGAGGTCATTGCAAAAGGCCTGTAAATCATTTGGTAAACTGCATGTACAAATATCTTTGTATATCAGTCAAATCTGAAGCTATTGTCTTTTGTTTTATATCAAATTAAAGGTGTGTATGTGTACTTTACAGACATATGAGTGACTTTACTGTGTGTTGTTCCTAACAGGAAGGAGAAGAGTTACAGTTGAGCCTGTTTTAGGCCACAAGGCCTGTGAATCACAATGGTAAAGTTGCATGTACAAATTTCTTAATTTTTAATTAAAACAAAGTCCAATCAGATTGTGTGATACATCATTGTAATGCTTGTGTTTTGCAGTTTCACATGAACCCAAGCTCATTGTTGTATGTAACTCACAGCTCGAGGGAACAGGGGTCAAATCGGCCTTGTTGAGGTCATTGCAAAAGGCCAGTAAATTATTTGGTAAATTGCCTATACAAAAATCTGTGTATATCAGTCAAATCTGAAGCTATTGTCTTTTGTTTTATATCAAATTAAAGGTGTGTATGTGTACTTTACAGACAAATGAGTGACTTTACTGTGTGTTGTTCCTAACAGGAAGGAGAAGAGTTACAGTTGAGCCTGTTTTAGGCCACAAGGCCTGTGAATCACAATGGTAAAGTTGCATGTACAAATTTCTTAATTTTTAATCAAAACAAAGTCCAATCAGACTGTGTGATACATCATTGTAAAGCTTGTGTTTTGCAGTTTCACATGAACCCAACTGTAGTCTGCTAAGTAAATAAATGCTTTGCTTTAAACAAATGCATCTATTTTTAAACGTTTTTAAATGCTATCTTACGTATTTATTGCCGCTCCAGAACCTAAGTCGATGGGGTTGACCAACGGCTGGAGAAGTGAACGCTCCAGAACCTAAGTCGATGGGGTTGACCAACGGCTGGAGAAGTGAACGCTCCAGAACCTAAGTCGATGGGGTTGACCAACGGCTGGAGAAACTTTCGGGTTGACCAACTGCTGGAAGTACTTTCGGGTTGACCAACGGTTGGAGATCGTTTCGGGTTGACCAACGGTTTGGTTCTCCAGAGGGGCCGGGAGTATGGAGCTTAGGCCGGGGGGGGAGTGCTTAAGAGTGGGTGCCCGGGACCGAACGGTGCGCCGGGTACGGGCTCCAGGGTGGCCGTGGCGGGTTCCGAGGCCGGCCTCGGGTGCACTGTGGGCGGGTAGAGGGGCCACCGTCCTCGGGGGTCCGAGGCCGGCCTCGGGTGCACTGTGGTCGGGTAGAGGGGCCACCGTCCTCGGGGGTCCGAGGCCGGCCTCGGGTGCACTGTGGTCGGGTAGAGGGGCCACCGTTCTCGGGGTCGTATCTCGGCCGGGGAAAGGGTTAGAGAGAAGCGGGTTGGCTCGTTGGAAAGGGCCGCTCCGGTAGAGCAACCGACCCGAGGGACGAGTTTATCCGAGCAAAGGCGCCCGAGTTACGGCCGTTTAAAGGTCAGGCGGTGGTACCCCGTATCTCGGCCGGGCTTAGGGTTAGAGAGAAGCGGGATGGCTCGTTGGAAAGGGCCGCTCCGGTAGAGCAACCGACCCGAGGGACGAGTTTATCCGAGCAAAGGCGCCCGAGTTACGGCCGTTTAAAGGTCAGGCGGTGGTACCCCGTATCTCGGCCGGGCTTAGGGTTAGAGAGAAGCGGGATGGCTCGTTGGAAAGGGCCGCTCCGGTAGAGCAACCGACCCGAGGGACGAGTTCATCCGAGCAAAGGCGCCCGAGTTACAGGCGTTTAAATGTCAGGCGGTGGTACGCCGTATCTCGCCCGGGCTTAGGGTTAGAGAGAAGCGGGTTGGCTCGTTGGAAAGGTCCCCTCCAGTGGAGCAACCGACTCAAAGGGCGAGTCGATCCGAGCAAAGGCGCCCGAGCTGCGGCCTTGGGAAAATCCGCGGAGGGACCGTCGTATCTCTGCCGGGCTTGGGGTTAGAGAGACGCGGGTCGCCTCGTTGGAAAGGTCCCCTCCGGTGGAGCAACCGACCCAAAGGGCGAGTCGATCCGAGCAAAGGCGCCCGAGCTGCGGCCGTGGGAAAATCCGCGGGGGGACCGTTGTATCTCGGCCGGGGAAAGGGCCAGAGGCTCGCGGGTTGGCTCGTTCGAAAGGTCCCCTCGCGTGGAGCAACCGACCCAAAGGGCGAGTCGATCGGAGCAAAGGCGCCCGAGCTGCGCCCCTGGGAAAATCCGGGGAGGGACCGCCGTATCTCGGCCGGGGAAAGGGCTAGAGGCTCGCGGGTAGGCTCGTTCGAAAGCTCCCCTCCGGCAGAGCGAACGACCCGAAGGGCGAAGGCCCCGGATCCGGGGCGCCCGAGATACGGACGTGGGAAAATCCGGGCATAGACCGCCGTATCTCGGCCGGGGAAGGGGCTAGAGGCTCGCGGGTCGGCTCGATCGAAAGGCCCCCTCCGGCAGAGCGACCGACCCGAAGGGCGAAGGCCCCGGACCCGGGGCGCCCGAGATACGGCCGTAAGAATCTCCGCGAGCTTCGACCGGACGTATCTCCGGCGGGCGGGGTCGCACGGACTCGAGGCCTGGCTCGTCGGAAAGCCCCGCGACGGACCTTTCGAACGAGACCGGCCGCGCGTCCGGGCGACCTCCGAGGCGGACGCTAGGGGCGCCGGAGCTCCGGACGAGCGAAAATTCCGCGACGATCCGCCGTATCTCGGCACGGGAAAGGGCCAGAGACTCGAGGGAGGGCTCCTCGGAAAGGGCCCCTCGGGCGGAGCCGCCGACCCGAAGGGCGAAGGCCCCGGACCCGAGGCGCCCGAGAAACGGCCGTGGGAAAATCCCGCGGTGGCCGGCCGTATCTCGGCCCCGGAAAGGGCTAGGGACGCGCGGGTGGGCTCGTTCGAAAGGCCCCCCGCGGCGGAGCCACCCACCCGAAGGGCGAAGGCCCCGGACCCGGGGCGCCGGAGCAGCGCGGTAACGAAATTCGAATTTTCGACCGGAAGTATCTCGGGCCCCCGGGGTCGCACGGACCCGCGGTCGGTCTCGTCGGAAAGCCCCGGGCGAGACCTTTCCGGCGAGCCCGGCCCCGAGTCCTTCGGACCTTCCCCGGCCGAGATACGGCGCCCGGCAGTTCATTGGCCGATATATGGGAAACGGGGCGTCGTAGACGCTCCGTGGTATTGGTGACCTTGACGATGCCGCGGGTACCCAAGCTCATTGTTGTATGTTACTCACAGCTCGATGGAACAGGGGTCAAATCGGCCTTGTTGAGGTCATTGCAAAAGGCCTGTAAATCATTTGGTAAACTGCATGTACAAATATCTTTGTATATCAGTCAAATCTGAAGCTATTGTCTTTTGTTTTATATCAAATTAAAGGTGTGTATGTGTACTTTACAGACATATGAGTGACTTTACTGTGTGTTGTTCCTAACAGGAAGGAGAAGAGTTACAGTTGAGCCTGTTTTAGGCCACAAGGCCTGTGAATCACAATGGTAAAGTTGCATGTACAAATTTCTTAATTTTTAATTAAAACAAAGTCCAATCAGATTGTGTGATACATCATTGTAATGCTTGTGTTTTGCAGTTTCACATGAACCCAACTGTAGTCTGGTAAGTAAATAAATGCTTTGCTTTAAACAAATGCATCTATTTTTAAACGTTTTTAAATGCTATCTTACGTATTTATTGCCGCTCCAGAACCTAAGTCGATGGGGTTGACCAACGGCTGGAGAAGTGAACGCTCCAGAACCTAAGTCGATGGGGTTGACCAACGGCTGGAGAAGTGAACGCTCCAGAACCTAAGTCGATGGGGTTGACCAACGGCTGGAGAAACTTTCGGGTTGACCAACTGCTGGAAGTACTTTCGGGTTGACCAACGGTTGGAGATCGTTTCGGGTTGACCAACGGTTTGGTTCTCCAGAGGGGCCGGGAGTATGGAGCTTAGGCCGGGGGGGAGTGCTTAAGAGTGGGTGCCCGGGACCGAACGGTGCGCCGGGTACGGGCTCCAGGGTGGCCGTGGCGGGTTCCGAGGCCGGCCTCGGGTGCACTGTGGGCGGGTAGAGGGGCCACCGTCCTCGGGGGTCCGAGGCCGGCCTCGGGTGCACTGTGGTCGGGTAGAGGGGCCACCGTCCTCGGGGGTCCGAGGCCGGCCTCGGGTGCACTGTGGTCGGGTAGAGGGGCCACCGTTCTCGGGGTCGTATCTCGGCCGGGGAAAGGGTTAGAGAGAAGCGGGTTGGCTCGTTGGAAAGGGCCGCTCCGGTAGAGCAACCGACCCGAGGGACGAGTTTATCCGAGCAAAGGCGCCCGAGTTATGGCCGTTTAAAGGTCAGGCGGTGGTACCCCGTATCTCGGCCGGGCTTAGGGTTAGAGAGAAGTGGGATGGCTCGTTGGAAAGGGCCGCTCCGGTAGAGCAACCGACCCGAGGGACGAGTTCATCCGAGCAAAGGCGCCCGAGTTACAGGCGTTTAAATGTCAGGCGGTGGTACGCCGTATCTCGCCCGGGCTTAGGGTTAGAGAGAAGCGGGTTGGCTCGTTGGAAAGGTCCCCTCCAGTGGAGCAACCGACTCAAAGGGCGAGTCGATCCGAGCAAAGGCGCCCGAGCTGCGGCCGTGGGAAAATCCGCGGAGGGACCGTCGTATCTCTGCCGGGCTTGGGGTTAGAGAGACGCGGGTCGCCTCGTTGGAAAGGTCCCCTCCGGTGGAGCAACCGACCCAAAGGGCGAGTCGATCCGAGCAAAGGCGCCCGAGCTGCGGCCGTGGGAAAATCCGCGGGGGGACCGTTGTATCTCGGCCGGGGAAAGGGCCAGAGGCTCGCGGGTTGGCTCGTTCGAAAGGTCCCCTCGCGTGGAGCAACCGACCCAAAGGGCGAGTCGATCGGAGCAAAGGCGCCCGAGCTGCGCCCCTGGGAAAATCCGGGGAGGGACCGCCGTATCTCGGCCGGGGAAAGGGCTAGAGGCTCGCGGGTAGGCTCGTTCGAAAGCTCCCCTCCGGCAGAGCGAACGACCCGAAGGGCGAAGGCCCCGGATCCGGGGCGCCCGAGATACGGACGTGGGAAAATCCGGGCATAGACCGCCGTATCTCGGCCGGGGAAGGGGCTAGAGGCTCGCGGGTCGGCTCGATCGAAAGGCCCCCTCCGGCAGAGCGACCGACCCGAAGGGCGAAGGCCCCGGACCCGGGGCGCCCGAGATACGGCCGTAAGAATCTCCGCGAGCTTCGACCGGACGTATCTCCGGCGGGCGGGGTCGCACGGACTCGAGGCCTGGCTCGTCGGAAAGCCCCGCGACGGACCTTTCGAACGAGACCGGCCGCGCGTCCGGGCGACCTCCGAGGCGGACGCTAGGGGCGCCGGAGCTCCGGACGAGCGAAAATTCCGCGACGATCCGCCGTATCTCGGCACGGGAAAGGGCCAGAGACTCGAGGGAGGGCTCCTCGGAAAGGGCCCCTCGGGCGGAGCCGCCGACCCGAAGGGCGAAGGCCCCGGACCCGAGGCGCCCGAGAAACGGCCGTGGGAAAATCCCGCGGTGGCCGGCCGTATCTCGGCCCCGGAAAGGGCTAGGGACGCGCGGGTGGGCTCGTTCGAAAGGCCCCCCGCGGCGGAGCCACCCACCCGAAGGGCGAAGGCCCCGGACCCGGGGCGCCGGAGCAGCGCGGTAACGAAATTCGAATTTTCGACCGGAAGTATCTCGGGCCCCCGGGGTCGCACGGACCCGCGGTCGGTCTCGTCGGAAAGCCCCGGGCGAGACCTTTCCGGCGAGCCCGGCCCCGAGTCCTTCGGACCTTCCCCGGCCGAGATACGGCGCCCGGCAGTTCATTGGCCGATATATGGGAAACGGGGCGTCGTAGACGCTCCGTGGTATTGGTGACCTTGACGATGCCGCGGGTACCCAAGCTCATTGTTGTATGTTACTCACAGCTCGATGGAACAGGGGTCAAATCGGCCTTGTTGAGGTCATTGCAAAAGGCCTGTAAATCATTTGGTAAACTGCATGTACAAATATCTTTGTATATCAGTCAAATCTGAAGCTATTGTCTTTTGTTTTATATCAAATTAAAGGTGTGTATGTGTACTTTACAGACATATGAGTGACTTTACTGTGTGTTGTTCCTAACAGGAAGGAGAAGAGTTACAGTTGAGCCTGTTTTAGGCCACAAGGCCTGTGAATCACAATGGTAAAGTTGCATGTACAAATTTCTTAATTTTTAATTAAAACAAAGTCCAATCAGATTGTGTGATACATCATTGTAATGCTTGTGTTTTGCAGTTTCACATGAACCCAAGCTCATTGTTGTATGTAACTCACAGCTCGAGGGAACAGGGGTCAAATCGGCCTTGTTGAGGTCATTGCAAAAGGCCAGTAAATTATTTGGTAAATTGCCTGTACAAAAATCTGTGTATATCAGTCAAATCTGAAGCTATTGTCTTTTGTTACATATCAAATTAAAGGTGTGTATATGTACTTTACAGACAAATGAGTGACTTTACTGTGTGTTGTTCCTAACAGGAAGGAGAAGAGTTACAGTTGAGCCTGTTTTAGGCCACAAGGCCTGTGAATCACAATGGTAAAGTTGCATGTACAAATTTCTTAATTTTTAATCAAAACAAATTCCAATCAGACTGTGTGATACATCATTGTAAAGCTTGTGTTTTGCAGTTTCACATGAACCCAACTGTAGTCTGGTAAGTAAATAAATGCTTTGCTTTAAACAAATGCATCTATTTTTAAACGTTTTTAAATGCTATCTTACGTATTTATTGCCGCTCCAGAACCTAAGTCGATGGGGTTGACCAACGGCTGGAGAAGTGAACGCTCCAGAACCTAAGTCGATGGGGTTGACCAACGGCTGGAGAAGTGAACGCTCCAGAACCTAAGTCGATGGGGTTGACCAACGGCTGGAGAAACTTTCGGGTTGACCAACTGCTGGAAGTACTTTCGGGTTGACCAACGGTTGGAGATCGTTTCGGGTTGACCAACGGTTTGGTTCTCCAGAGGGGCCGGGAGTATGGAGCTTAGGCCGGGGGGGGAGTGCTTAAGAGTGGGTGCCCGGGACCGAACGGTGCGCCGGGTACGGGCTCCAGGGTGGCCGTGGCGGGTTCCGAGGCCGGCCTCGGGTGCACTGTGGGCGGGTAGAGGGGCCACCGTCCTCGGGGGTCCGAGGCCGGCCTCGGGTGCACTGTGGTCGGGTAGAGGGGCCACCGTCCTCGGGGGTCCGAGGCCGGCCTCGGGTGCACTGTGGTCGGGTAGAGGGGCCACCGTTCTCGGGGTCGTATCTCGGCCGGGGAAAGGGTTAGAGAGAAGCGGGTTGGCTCGTTGGAAAGGGCCGCTCCGGTGGAGCAACCGACCCGAGGGACGAGTTTATCCGAGCAAAGGCGCCCGAGTTATGGCCGTTTAAAGGTCAGGCGGTGGTAACCCGTATCTCGGCCGGGCTTAGGGTTAGAGAGAAGCGGGATGGCTCGTTGGAAAGGGCCGCTCCGGTAGAGCAACCGACCCGAGGGACGAGTGTATCCGAGCAAAGGCGCCCGAGTTACGGCCGTTTAAAGGTCAGGCGGCGGTACCCCGTATCTCGGCCGGGCTTAGGGTTAGAGAGAAGCGGGTTGGCTCGTTGGAAAGGTCCCCTCCAGTGGAGCAACCGACTCAAAGGGCGAGTCGATCCGAGCAAAGGCGCCCGAGCTGCGGCCGTGGGAAAATCCGCGGAGGGACCGTCGTATCTCTGCCGGGCTTGGGGTTAGAGAGACGCGGGTCGCCTCGTTGGAAAGGTCCCCTCCGGTGGAGCAACCGACCCAAAGGGCGAGTCGATCCGAGCAAAGGCGCCCGAGCTGCGGCCGTGGGAAAATCCGCGGGGGGACCGTTGTATCTCGGCCGGGGAAAGGGCCAGAGGCTCGCGGGTTGGCTCCTTCGAAAGGGCCCCTCGCGTGGAGCAACCGACCCAAAGGGCGAGTCGATCGGAGCAAAGGCGCCCGAGCTGCGCCCCTGGGAAAATCCGGGGAGGGACCGCCGTATCTCGGCCGGGGAAAGGGCTAGAGGCTCGCGGGTAGGCTCGTTCGAAAGCTCCCCTCCGGCAGAGCGAACGACCCGAAGGGCGAAGGCCCCGGATCCGGGGCGCCCGAGATACGGACGTGGGAAAATCCGGGCATAGACCGCCGTATCTCGGCCGGGGAAGGGGCTAGAGGCTCGCGGGTCGGCTCGATCGAAAGGCCCCCTCCGGCAGAGCGACCGACCTGAAGGGCGAAGGCCCCGGACCCGGGGCGCCCGAGATACGGCCGTCGGAATCTCCGCGAGCTTCGACCGGACGTATCTCCGGCGGGCGGGGTCGCACGGACTCGAGGCCTGGCTCGTCGGAAAGCCCCGCGACGGACCTTTCGAACGAGACCGGCCGCGCGTCCGGGCGACCTCCGAGGCGGACGCTAGGGGCGCCGGAGCTCCGGACGAGCGAAAATTCCGCGACGATCCGCCGTATCTCGGCACGGGAAAGGGCCAGAGACTCGAGGGAGGGCTCCTCGGAAAGGGCCCCTCGGGCGGAGCCGCCGACCCGAAGGGCGAAGGCCCCGGACCCGAGGCGCCCGAGAAACGGCCGTGGGAAAATCCCGCGGTGGCCGGCCGTATCTCGGCCCCGGAAAGGGCTAGGGACGCGCGGGTGGGCTCGTTCGAAAGGCCCCCCGCGGCGGAGCCACCCACCCGAAGGGCGAAGGCCCCGGACCCGGGGCGCCGGAGCAGCGCGGTAACGAAATTCGAATTTTCGACCGGAAGTATCTCGGGCCCCCGGGGTCGCACGGACCCGCGGTCGGTCTCGTCGGAAAGCCCCGGGCGAGACCTTTCCGACGAGCCCGGCCCCGAGTCCTTAGGACCTTCCCCGGCCGAGATACGGCGCCCGGCAGTTCATTGGCCGATATATGGGAAACGGGGCGTCGTAGACGCTCCGTGGTATTGGTGACCTTGACGATGCCGCGGGTACCCAAGCTCATTGTTGTATGTTACTCACAGCTCGATGGAACAGGGGTCAAATCGGCCTTGTTGAGGTCATTGCAAAAGGCCTGTAAATCATTTGGTAAACTGCATGTACAAATATCTTTGTATATCAGTCAAATCTGAAGCTATTGTCTTTTGTTTTATATCAAATTAAAGGTGTGTATGTGTACTTTACAGACATATGAGTGACTTTACTGTGTGTTGTTCCTAACAGGAAGGAGAAGAGTTACAGTTGAGCCTGTTTTAGGCCACAAGGCCTGTGAATCACAATGGTAAAGTTGCATGTACAAATTTCTTAATTTTTAATTAAAACAAAGTCCAATCAGATTGTGTGATACATCATTGTAATGCTTGTGTTTTGCAGTTGCACATGAACCCAAGCTCATTGTTGTATGTAACTCACAGCTCGAGGGAACAGGGGTCAAATCGGCCTTGTTGAGGTCATTGCAAAAGGCCAGTAAATTATTTGGTAAATTGCCTGTACAAAAATCTGTGTATATCAGTCAAATCTGAAGCTATTGTCTTTTGTTTTATATCAAATTAAAGGTGTGTATGTGTACTTTACAGACAAACGAGTGACTTTACTGTGTGTTGTTCCTAACAGGAAGGAGAAGAGTTACAGTTGAGCCTGTTTTAGGCCACAAGGCCTGTGAATCACAATGGTAAAGTTGCATGTACAAATTTCTTAATTTTTAATCAAAACAAAGTCCAATCAGACTGTGTGATACATCATTGTAAAGCTTGTGTTTTGCAGTTTCACATGAACCCAACTGTAGTCTGGTAAGTAAATAAATGCTTTGCTTTAAACAAATGCATCTATTTTTAAACGTTTTTAAATGCTATCTTACGTATTTATTGCCGCTCCAGAACCTAAGTCGATGGGGTTGACCAACGGCTGGAGAAGTGAACGCTCCAGAACCTAAGTCGATGGGGTTGACCAACGGCTGGAGAAGTGAACGCTCCAGAACCTAAGTCGATGGGGTTGACCAACGGCTGGAGAAACTTTCGGGTTGACCAACTGCTGGAAGTACTTTCGGGTTGACCAACGGTTGGAGATCGTTTCGGGTTGACCAACGGTTTGGTTCTCCAGAGGGGCCGGGAGTATGGAGCTTAGGCCGGGGGGGGAGTGCTTAAGAGTGGGTGCCCGGGACCGAACGGTGCGCCGGGTACAGGCTCCAGGGTGGCCGTGGCGGGTTCCGAGGCCGGCCTCGGGTGCACTGTGGGCGGGTAGAGGGGCCACCGTCCTCGGGGGTCCGAGGCCGGCCTCGGGTGCACTGTGGTCGGGTAGAGGGGCCACCGTCCTCGGGGGTCCGAGGCCGGCCTCGGGTGCACTGTGGTCGGGTAGAGGGGCCACCGTTCTCGGGGTCGTATCTCGGCCGGGGAAAGGGTTAGAGAGAAGCGGGTTGGCTCGTTGGAAAGGGCCGCTCCGGTGGAGCAACCGACCCGAGGGACGAGTTTATCCGAGCAAAGGCGCCCGAGTTACGGCCGTTTAAAGGTCAGGCGGTGGTACCCCGTATCTCGGCCGGGCTTAGGGTTAGAGAGAAGCGGGATGGCTCGTTGGAAAGGGCCGCTCCGGTAGAGCAACCGACCCGAGGGACGAGTGTATCCGAGCAAAGGCGCCCGAGTTACGGCCGTTTAAAGGTCAGGCGGCGGTACCCCGTATCTCGGCCGGGCTTAGGGTTAGAGAGAAGCGGGATGGCTCGTTGGAAAGGGCCGCTCCGGTAGAGCAACCGACCCGAGGGACGAGTTCATCCGAGCAAAGGCGCCCGAGTTACAGGCGTTTAAATGTCAGGCGGTGGTACGCCGTATCTCGCCCGGGCTTAGGGTTAGAGAGAAGCGGGTTGGCTCGTTGGAAAGGTCCCCTCCAGTGGAGCAACCGACTCAAAGGGCGAGTCGATCCGAGCAAAGGCGCCCGAGCTGCGGCCGTGGGAAAATCCGCGGAGGGACCGTCGTATCTCTGCCGGGCTTGGGGTTAGAGAGACGCGGGTCGCCTCGTTGGAAAGGTCCCCTCCGGTGGAGCAACCGACCCAAAGGGCGAGTCGATCCGAGCAAAGGCGCCCGAGCTGCGGCCGTGGGAAAATCCGCGGGGGGACCGTTGTATCTCGGCCGGGGAAAGGGCCAGAGGCTCGCGGGTTGGCTCGTTCGAAAGGTCCCCTCGCGTGGAGCAACCGACCCAAAGGGCGAGTCGATCGGAGCAAAGGCGCCCGAGCTGCGCCCCTGGGAAAATCCGGGGAGGGACCGCCGTATCTCGGCCGGGGAAAGGGCTAGAGGCTCGCGGGTAGGCTCGTTCGAAAGCTCCCCTCCGGCAGAGCGAACGACCCGAAGGGCGAAGGCCCCGGATCCGGGGCGCCCGAGATACGGACGTGGGAAAATCCGGGCATAGACCGCCGTATCTCGGCCGGGGAAGGGGCTAGAGGCTCGCGGGTCGGCTCGATCGAAAGGCCCCCTCCGGCAGAGCGACCGACCCGAAGGGCGAAGGCCCCGGACCCGGGGCGCCCGAGATACGGCCGTCGGAATCTCCGCGAGCTTCGACCGGACGTATCTCCGGCGGGCGGGGTCGCACGGACTCGAGGCCTGGCTCGTCGGAAAGCCCCGCGACGGACCTTTCGAACGAGACCGGCCGCGCGTCCGGGCGACCTCCGAGGCGGACGCTAGGGGCGCCGGAGCTCCGGACGAGCGAAAATTCCGCGACGATCCGCCGTATCTCGGCACGGGAAAGGGCCAGAGACTCGAGGGAGGGCTCCTCGGAAAGGGCCCCTCGGGCGGAGCCGCCGACCCGAAGGGCGAAGGCCCCGGACCCGAGGCGCCCGAGAAACGGCCGTGGGAAAATCCCGCGGTGGCCGGCCGTATCTCGGCCCCGGAAAGGGCTAGGGACGCGCGGGTGGGCTCGTTCGAAAGGCCCCCCGCGGCGGAGCCACCCACCCGAAGGGCGAAGGCCCCGGACCCGGGGCGCCGGAGCAGCGCGGTAACGAAATTCGAATTTTCGACCGGAAGTATCTCGGGCCCCCGGGGTCGCACGGACCCGCGGTCGGTCTCGTCGGAAAGCCCCGGGCGAGACCTTTCCGACGAGCCCGGCCCCGAGTCCTACGGACCTTCCCCGGCCGAGATACGGCGCCCGGCAGTTCATTGGCCGATATATGGGAAACGGGGCGTCGTAGACGCTCCGTGGTATTGGTGACCTTGACGATGCCGCGGGTACCCAAGCTCATTGTTGTATGTTACTCACAGCTCGATGGAACAGGGGTCAAATCGGCCTTGTTGAGGTCATTGCAAAAGGCCTGTAAATCATTTGGTAAACTGCATGTACAAATATCTTTGTATATCAGTCAAATCTGAAGCTATTGTCTTTTGTTTTATATCAAATTAAAGGTGTGTATGTGTACTTTACAGACATATGAGTGACTTTACTGTGTGTTGTTCCTAACAGGAAGGAGAAGAGTTACAGTTGAGCCTGTTTTAGGCCACAAGGCCTGTGAATCACAATGGTAAAGTTGCATGTACAAATTTCTTAATTTTTAATTAAAACAAAGTCCAATCAGATTGTGTGATACATCATTGTAATGCTTGTGTTTTGCAGTTGCACATGAACCCAAGCTCATTGTTGTATGTAACTCACAGCTCGAGGGAACAGGGGTCAAATCGGCCTTGTTGAGGTCATTGCAAAAGGCCAGTAAATTATTTGGTAAATTGCCTGTACAAAAATCTGTGTATATCAGTCAAATCTGAAGCTATTGTCTTTTGTTTTATATCAAATTAAAGGTGTGTATGTGTACTTTACAGACAAACGAGTGACTTTACTGTGTGTTGTTCCTAACAGGAAGGAGAAGAGTTACAGTTGAGCCTGTTTTAGGCCACAAGGCCTGTGAATCACAATGGTAAAGTTGCATGTACAAATTTCTTAATTTTTAATCAAAACAAAGTCCAATCAGACTGTGTGATACATCATTGTAAAGCTTGTGTTTTGCAGTTTCACATGAACCCAACTGTAGTCTGGTAAGTAAATAAATGCTTTGCTTTAAACAAATGCATCTATTTTTAAACGTTTTTAAATGCTATCTTACGTATTTATTGCCGCTCCAGAACCTAAGTCGATGGGGTTGACCAACGGCTGGAGAAGTGAACGCTCCAGAACCTAAGTCGATGGGGTTGACCAACGGCTGGAGAAGTGAACGCTCCAGAACCTAAGTCGATGGGGTTGACCAACGGCTGGAGAAACTTTCGGGTTGACCAACTGCTGGAAGTACTTTCGGGTTGACCAACGGTTGGAGATCGTTTCGGGTTGACCAACGGTTTGGTTCTCCAGAGGGGCCGGGAGTATGGAGCTTAGGCCGGGGGGGGAGTGCTTAAGAGTGGGTGCCCGGGACCGAACGGTGCGCCGGGTACGGGCTCCAGGGTGGCCGTGGCGGGTTCCGAGGCCGGCCTCGGGTGCACTGTGGGCGGGTAGAGGGGCCACCGTCCTCGGGGGTCCGAGGCCGGCCTCGGGTGCACTGTGGTCGGGTAGAGGGGCCACCGTTCTCGGGGTCGTATCTCGGCCGGGGAAAGGGTTAGAGAGAAGCGGGTTGGCTCGTTGGAAAGGGCCGCTCCGGTGGAGCAACCGACCCGAGGGACGAGTTTATCCGAGCAAAGGCGCCCGAGTTACGGCCGTTTAAAGGTCAGGCGGTGGTACCCCGTATCTCGGCCGGGCTTAGGGTTAGAGAGAAGCGGGATGGCTCGTTGGAAAGGGCCGCTCCGGTAGAGCAACCGACCCGAGGGACGAGTGTATCCGAGCAAAGGCGCCCGAGTTACGGCCGTTTAAAGGTCAGGCGGCGGTACCCCGTATCTCGGCCGGGCTTAGGGTTAGAGAGAAGCGGGTTGGCTCGTTGGAAAGGTCCCCTCCAGTGGAGCAACCGACTCAAAGGGCGAGTCGATCCGAGCAAAGGCGCCCGAGCTGCGGCCGTGGGAAAATCCGCGGAGGGACCGTCGTATCTCTGCCGGGCTTGGGGTTAGAGAGACGCGGGTCGCCTCGTTGGAAAGGTCCCCTCCGGTGGAGCAACCGACCCAAAGGGCGAGTCGATCCGAGCAAAGGCGCCCGAGCTGCGGCCGTGGGAAAATCCGCGGGGGGACCGTTGTATCTCGGCCGGGGAAAGGGCCAGAGGCTCGCGGGTTGGCTCGTTCGAAAGGTCCCCTCGCGTGGAGCAACCGACCCAAAGGGCGAGTCGATCGGAGCAAAGGCGCCCGAGCTGCGCCCCTGGGAAAATCCGGGGAGGGACCGCCGTATCTCGGCCGGGGAAAGGGCTAGAGGCTCGCGGGTAGGCTCGTTCGAAAGCTCCCCTCCGGCAGAGCGAACGACCCGAAGGGCGAAGGCCCCGGATCCGGGGCGCCCGAGATACGGACGTCGGAAAATCCGGGCATAGACCGCCGTATCTCGGCCGGGGAAGGGGCTAGAGGCTCGCGGGTCGGCTCGATCGAAAGGCCCCCTCCGGCAGAGCGACCGACCCGAAGGGCGAAGGCCCCGGACCCGGGGCGCCCGAGATACGGCCGTCGGAATCTCCGCGAGCTTCGACCGGACGTATCTCCGGCGGGCGGGGTCGCACGGACTCGAGGCCTGGCTCGTCGGAAAGCCCCGCGACGGACCTTTCGAACGAGACCGGCCGCGCGTCCGGGCGACCTCCGAGGCGGACGCTAGGGGCGCCGGAGCTCCGGACGAGCGAAAATTCCGCGACGATCCGCCGTATCTCGGCACGGGAAAGGGCCAGAGACTCGAGGGAGGGCTCCTCGGAAAGGGCCCCTCGGGCGGAGCCGCCGACCCGAAGGGCGAAGGCCCCGGACCCGAGGCGCCCGAGAAACGGCCGTGGGAAAATCCCGCGGTGGCCGGCCGTATCTCGGCCCCGGAAAGGGCTAGGGACGCGCGGGTGGGCTCGTTCGAAAGGCCCCCCGCGGCGGAGCCACCCACCCGAAGGGCGAAGGCCCCGGACCCGGGGCGCCGGAGCAGCGCGGTAACGAAATTCGAATTTTCGACCGGAAGTATCTCGGGCCCCCGGGGTCGCACGGACCCGCGGTCGGTCTCGTCGGAAAGCCCCGGGCGAGACCTTTCCGACGAGCCCGGCCCCGAGTCCTTCGGACCTTCCCCGGCCGAGATACGGCGCCCGGCAGTTCATTGGCCGATATATGGGAAACGGGGCGTCGTAGACGCTCCGTGGTATTGGTGACCTTGACGATGCCGCGGGTACCCAAGCTCATTGTTGTATGTTACTCACAGCTCGATGGAACAGGGGTCAAATCGGCCTTGTTGAGGTCATTGCAAAAGGCCTGTAAATCATTTGGTAAACTGCATGTACAAATATCTTTGTATATCAGTCAAATCTGAAGCTATTGTCTTTTGTTTTATATCAAATTAAAGGTGTGTATGTGTACTTTACAGACATATGAGTGACTTTACTGTGTGTTGTTCCTAACAGGAAGGAGAAGAGTTACAGTTGAGCCTGTTTTAGGCCACAAGGCCTGTGAATCACAATGGTAAAGTTGCATGTACAAATTTCTTAATTTTTAATTAAAACAAAGTCCAATCAGATTGTGTGATACATCATTGTAATGCTTGTGTTTTGCAGTTTCACATGAAGCCAAGTTCATTGTTGTATGTAACTCACAGCTCGAGGGAACAGGGGTCAAATCGGCCTTGTTGAGGTCATTGCAAAAGGCCAGTAAATTATTTGGTAAATTGCCTGTACAAAAATCTGTGTATATCAGTCAAATCTGAAGCTATTGTCTTTTGTTTTATATCAAATTAAAGGTGTGTATGTGTACTTTACAGACAAATGAGTGACTTTACTGTGTGTTGTTCCTAACAGGAAGGAGAAGAGTTACAGTTGAGCCTGTTTTAGGCCACAAGGCCTGTGAATCACAATGGTAAAGTTGCATGTACAAATTTCTTAATTTTTAATCAAAACAAATTCCAATCAGACTGTGTGATACATCATTGTAAAGCTTGTGTTTTGCAGTTTCACATGAACCCAACTGTAGTCTGGTAAGTAAATAAATGCTTTGCTTTAAACAAATGCATCTATTTTTAAACGTTTTTAAATGCTATCTTACGTATTTATTGCCGCTCCAGAACCTAAGTCGATGGGGTTGACCAACGGCTGGAGAAGTGAACGCTCCAGAACCTAAGTCGATGGGGTTGACCAACGGCTGGAGAAGTGAACGCTCCAGAACCTAAGTCGATGGGGTTGACCAACGGCTGGAGAAACTTTCGGGTTGACCAACTGCTGGAAGTACTTTCGGGTTGACCAACGGTTGGAGATCGTTTCGGGTTGACCAACGGTTTGGTTCTCCAGAGGGGCCGGGAGTATGGAGCTTAGGCCGGGGGGGAGTGCTTAAGAGTGGGTGCCCGGGACCGAACGGTGCGCCGGGTACGGGCTCCAGGGTGGCCGTGGCGGGTTCCGAGGCCGGCCTCGGGTGCACTGTGGGCGGGTAGAGGGGCCACCGTCCTCGGGGGTCCGAGGCCGGCCTCGGGTGCACTGTGGTCGGGTAGAGGGGCCACCGTCCTCGGGGGTCCGAGGCCGGCCTCGGGTGCACTGTGGTCGGGTAGAGGGGCCACCGTTCTCGGGGTCGTATCTCGGCCGGGGAAAGGGTTAGAGAGAAGCGGGTTGGCTCGTTGGAAAGGGCCGCTCCGGTAGAGCAACCGACCCGAGGGACGAGTTTATCCGAGCAAAGGCGCCCGAGTTACGGCCGTTTAAAGGTCAGGCGGTGGTACCCCGTATCTCGGCCGGGCTTAGGGTTAGAGAGAAGCGGGATGGCTCGTTGGAAAGGGCCGCTCCGGTAGAGCAACCGACCCGAGGGACGAGTTTATCCGAGCAAAGGCGCCCGAGTTACGGCCGTTTAAAGGTCAGGCGGTGGTACCCCGTATCTCGGCCGGGCTTAGGGTTAGAGAGAAGCGGGATGGCTCGTTGGAAAGGGCCGCTCCGGTAGAGCAACCGACCCGAGGGACGAGTTCATCCGAGCAAAGGCGCCCGAGTTACAGGCGTTTAAATGTCAGGCGTTGGTACGCCGTATCTCGCCCGGGCTTAGGGTTAGAGAGAAGCGGGTTGGCTCGTTGGAAAGGTCCCCTCCAGTGTAGCAACCGACTCAAAGGGCGAGTCGATCCGAGCAAAGGCGCCCGAGCTGCGGCCGTGGGAAAATCCACGGAGGGACCGTCGTATCTCTGCCGGGCTTGGGGTTAGAGAGACGCGGGTCGCCTCGTTGGAAAGGTCCCCTCCGGTGGAGCAACCGACCCAAAGGGCGAGTCGATCCGAGCAAAGGCGCCCGAGCTGCGGCCGTGGGAAAATTCCGCGACGATCCGCCGTATCTCGGCACGGGAAAGGGCCAGAGACTCGAGGGAGGGCTCCTCGGAAAGGGCCCCTCGGGCGGAGCCGCCGACCCGACGGGCGAAGGCCCCGGACCCGAGGCGCCCGAGAAACGGCCGTGGGAAAATCCCGCGGTGGCCGGCCGTATCTCGGCCCCGGAAAGGGCTAGGGACGCGCGGGTGGGCTCGTTCGAAAGGCCCCCCGCGGCGGAGCCACCCACCCGAAGGGCGAAGGCCCCGGACCCGGGGCGCCGGAGCAGCGCGGTAACGAAATTCGAATTTTCGACCGGAAGTATCTCGGGCCCCCGGGGTCGCACGGACCCGCGGTCGGTCTCGTCGGAAAGCCCCGGGCGAGACCTTTCCGACGAGCCCGGCCCCGAGTCCTTCGGACCTTCCCCGGCCGAGATACGGCGCCCGGCAGTTCATTGGCCGATATATGGGAAACGGGGCGTCGTAGACGCTCCGTGGTATTGGTGACCTTGACGATGCCGCGGGTACCCAAGCTCATTGTTGTATGTTACTTACAGCTCGATGGAACAGGGGTCAAATCGGCCTTGTTGAGGTCATTGCAAAAGGCCTGTAAATCATTTGGTAAACTGCATGTACAAATATCTTTGTATATCAGTCAAATCTGAAGCTATTGTCTTTTGTTTTATATCAAATTAAAGGTGTGTATGTGTACTTTACAGACATATGAGTGACTTTACTGTGTGTTGTTCCTAACAGGAAGGAGAAGAGTTACAGTTGAGCCTGTTTTAGGCCACAAGGCCTGTGAATCACAATGGTAAAGTTGCATGTACAAATTTCTTAATTTTTAATTAAAACAAAGTCCAATCAGATTGTGTGATACATCATTGTAATGCTTGTGTTTTGCAGTTTCACATGAACCCAAGCTCATTGTTGTATGTAACTCACAGCTCGAGGGAACAGGGGTCAAATCGGCCTTGTTGAGGTCATTGCAAAAGGCCAGTAAATTATTTGGTAAATTGCCTGTACAAAAATCTGTGTATATCAGTCAAATCTGAAGCTATTGTCTTTTGTTTTATATCAAATTAAAGGTGTGTATGTGTACTTTACAGACAAATGAGTGACTTTACTGTGTGTTGTTCCTAACAGGAAGGAGAAGAGTTACAGTTGAGCCTGTTTTAGGCCACAAGGCCTGTGAATCACAATGGTAAAGTTGCATGTACAAATTTCTTAATTTTTAATCAAAACAAATTCCAATCAGACTGTGTGATACATCATTGTAAAGCTTGTGTTTTGCAGTTTCACATGAACCCAACTGTAGTCTGCTAAGTAAATAAATGCTTTGCTTTAAACAAATGCATCTATTTTTAAACGTTTTTAAATGCTATCTTACGTATTTATTGCCGCTCCAGAACCTAAGTCGATGGGGTTGACCAACGGCTGGAGAAGTGAACGCTCCAGAACCTAAGTCGATGGGGTTGACCAACGGCTGGAGAAGTGAACGCTCCAGAACCTAAGTCGATGGGGTTGACCAACGGCTGGAGAAACTTTCGGGTTGACCAACTGCTGGAAGTACTTTCGGGTTGACCAACGGTTGGAGATCGTTTCGGGTTGACCAACGGTTTGGTTCTCCAGAGGGGCCGGGAGTATGGAGCTTAGGCCGGGGGGGAGTGCTTAAGAGTGGGTGCCCGGGACCGAACGGTGCGCCGGGTACGGGCTCCAGGGTGGCCGTGGCGGGTTCCGAGGCCGGCCTCGGGTGCACTGTGGGCGGGTAGAGGGGCCACCGTCCTCGGGGGTCCGAGGCCGGCCTCGGGTGCACTGTGGTCGGGTAGAGGGGCCACCGTCCTCGGGTGCACTGTGGTCGGGTAGAGGGGCCACCGTTCTCGGGGTCGTATCTCGGCCGGGGAAAGGGTTAGAGAGAAGCGGGTTGGCTCGTTGGAAAGGGCCGCTCCGGTAGAGCAACCGACCCGAGGGACGAGTTTATCCGAGCAAAGGCGCCCGAGTTACGGCCGTTTAAAGGTCAGGCGGTGGTACCCCGTATCTCGGCCGGGCTTAGGGTTAGAGAGAAGCGGGATGGCTCGTTGGAAAGGGCCGCTCCGGTAGAGCAACCGACCCGAGGGACGAGTTTATCCGAGCAAAGGCGCCCGAGTTATGGCCGTTTAAAGGTCAGGCGGTGGTACCCCGTATCTCGGCCGGGCTTAGGGTTAGAGAGAAGCGGGATGGCTCGTTGGAAAGGGCCGCTCCGGTAGAGCAACCGACCCGAGGGACGAGTTCATCCGAGCAAAGGCGCCCGAGTTACAGGCGTTTAAATGTCAGGCGGTGGTACGCCGTATCTCGCCCGGGCTTAGGGTTAGAGAGAAGCGAGTTGGCTCGTTGGAAAGGTCCCCTCCAGTGTAGCAACCGACTCAAAGGGCGAGTCGATCCGAGCAAAGGCGCCCGAGCTGCGGCCGTGGGAAAATCCGCGGAGGGACCGTCGTATCTCTGCCGGGCTTGGGGTTAGAGAGACGCGGGTCGCCTCGTTGGAAAGGTCCCCTCCGGTGGAGCAACCGACCCAAAGGGCGAGTCGATCCGAGCAAAGGCGCCCGAGCTGCGGCCGTGGGAAAATCCACGGGGGGACCGTTGTATCTCGGCCGGGGAAAGGGCCAGAGGCTCGCGGGTTGGCTCGTTCGAAAGGTCCCCTCGCGTGGAGCAACCGACCCAAAGGGCGAGTCGATCGGAGCAAAGGCGCCCGAGCTGCGCCCCTGGGAAAATCCGGGGAGGGACCGCCGTATCTCGGCCGGGGAAAGGGCTAGAGGCTCGCGGGTAGGCTCGTTCGAAAGCTCCCCTCCGGCAGAGCGAACGACCCGAAGGGCGAAGGCCCCGGATCCGGGGCGCCCGAGATACGGACGTGGGAAAATCCGGGCATAGACCGCCGTATCTCGGCCGGGGAAGGGGCTAGAGGCTCGCGGGTCGGCTCGATCGAAAGGCCCCCTCCGGCAGAGCGACCGACCCGAAGGGCGAAGGCCCCGGACCCGGGGCGCCCGAGATACGGCCGTAAGAATCTCCGCGAGCTTCGACCGGACGTATCTCCGGCGGGCGGGGTCGCACGGACTCGAGGCCTGGCTCGTCGGAAAGCCCCGCGACGGACCTTTCGAACGAGACCGGCCGCGCGTCCGGGCGACCTCCGAGGCGGACGCTAGGGGCGCCGGAGCTCCGGACGAGCGAAAATTCCGCGACGATCCGCCGTATCTCGGCACGGGAAAGGGCCAGAGACTCGAGGGAGGGCTCCTCGGAAAGGGCCCCTCGGGCGGAGCCGCCGACCCGAAGGGCGAAGGCCCCGGACCCGAGGCGCCCGAGAAACGGCCGTGGGAAAATCCCGCGGTGGCCGGCCGTATCTCGGCCCCGGAAAGGGCTAGGGACGCGCGGGTGGGCTCGTTCGAAAGGCCCCCCGCGGCGGAGCCACCCACCCGAAGGGCGAAGGCCCCGGACCCGGGGCGCCGGAGCAGCGCGGTAACGAAATTCGAATTTTCGACCGGAAGTATCTCGGGCCCCCGGGGTCGCACGGACCCGCGGTCGGTCTCGTCGGAAAGCCCCGGGCGAGACCTTTCCGACGAGCCCGGCCCCGAGTCCTTAGGACCTTCCCCGGCCGAGATACGGCGCCCGGCAGTTCATTGGCCGATATATGGGAAACGGGGCGTCGTAGACGCTCCGTGGTATTGGTGACCTTGACGATGCCGCGGGTACCCAAGCTCATTGTTGTATGTTACTCACAGCTCGATGGAACAGGGGTCAAATCGGCCTTGTTGAGGTCATTGCAAAAGGCCTGTAAATCATTTGGTAAACTGCATGTACAAATATCTTTGTATATCAGTCAAATCTGAAGCTATTGTCTTTTGTTTTATATCAAATTAAAGGTGTGTATGTGTACTTTACAGACATATGAGTGACTTTACTGTGTGTTGTTCCTAACAGGAAGGAGAAGAGTTACAGTTGAGCCTGTTTTAGGCCACAAGGCCTGTGAATCACAATGGTAAAGTTGCATGTACAAATTTCTTAATTTTTAATTAAAACAAAGTCCAATCAGATTGTGTGATACATCATTGTAATGCTTGTGTTTTGCAGTTGCACATGAACCCAAGCTCATTGTTGTATGTAACTCACAGCTCGAGGGAACAGGGGTCAAATCGGCCTTGTTGAGGTCATTGCAAAAGGCCAGTAAATTATTTGGTAAATTGCCTGTACAAAAATCTGTGTATATCAGTCAAATCTGAAGCTATTGTCTTTTGTTTTATATCAAATTAAAGGTGTGTATGTGTACTTTACAGACAAACGAGTGACTTTACTGTGTGTTGTTCCTAACAGGAAGGAGAAGAGTTACAGTTGAGCCTGTTTTAGGCCACAAGGCCTGTGAATCACAATGGTAAAGTTGCATGTACAAATTTCTTAATTTTTAATCAAAACAAAGTCCAATCAGACTGTGTGATACATCATTGTAAAGCTTGTGTTTTGCAGTTTCACATGAACCCAACTGTAGTCTGGTAAGTAAATAAATGCTTTGCTTTAAACAAATGCATCTATTTTTAAACGTTTTTAAATGCTATCTTACGTATTTATTGCCGCTCCAGAACCTAAGTCGATGGGGTTGACCAACGGCTGGAGAAGTGAACGCTCCAGAACCTAAGTCGATGGGGTTGACCAACGGCTGGAGAAGTGAACGCTCCAGAACCTAAGTCGATGGGGTTGACCAACGGCTGGAGAAACTTTCGGGTTGACCAACTGCTGGAAGTACTTTCGGGTTGACCAACGGTTGGAGATCGTTTCGGGTTGACCAACGGTTTGGTTCTCCAGAGGGGCCGGGAGTATGGAGCTTAGGCCGGGGGGGGAGTGCTTAAGAGTGGGTGCCCGGGACCGAACGGTGCGCCGGGTACGGGCTCCAGGGTGGCCGTGGCGGGTTCCGAGGCCGGCCTCGGGTGCACTGTGGGCGGGTAGAGGGGCCACCGTCCTCGGGGGTCCGAGGCCGGCCTCGGGTGCACTGTGGTCGGGTAGAGGGGCCACCGTCCTCGGGGGTCCGAGGCCGGCCTCGGGTGCACTGTGGTCGGGTAGAGGGGCCACCGTTCTCGGGGTCGTATCTCGGCCGGGGAAAGGGTTAGAGAGAAGCGGGTTGGCTCGTTGGAAAGGGCCGCTCCGGTGGAGCAACCGACCCGAGGGACGAGTTTATCCGAGCAAAGGCGCCCGAGTTACGGCCGTTTAAAGGTCAGGCGGTGGTACCCCGTATCTCGGCCGGGCTTAGGGTTAGAGAGAAGCGGGATGGCTCGTTGGAAAGGGCCGCTCCGGTAGAGCAACCGACCCGAGGGACGAGTGTATCCGAGCAAAGGCGCCCGAGTTACGGCCGTTTAAAGGTCAGGCGGCGGTACCCCGTATCTCGGCCGGGCTTAGGGTTAGAGAGAAGCGGGATGGCTCGTTGGAAAGGGCCGCTCCGGTAGAGCAACCGACCCGAGGGACGAGTTCATCCGAGCAAAGGCGCCCGAGTTACAGGCGTTTAAATGTCAGGCGGTGGTACGCCGTATCTCGCCCGGGCTTAGGGTTAGAGAGAAGCGGGTTGGCTCGTTGGAAAGGTCCCCTCCAGTGGAGCAACCGACTCAAAGGGCGAGTCGATCCGAGCAAAGGCGCCCGAGCTGCGGCCGTGGGAAAATCCGCGGAGGGACCGTCGTATCTCTGCCGGGCTTGGGGTTAGAGAGACGCGGGTCGCCTCGTTGGAAAGGTCCCCTCCGGTGGAGCAACCGACCCAAAGGGCGAGTCGATCCGAGCAAAGGCGCCCGAGCTGCGGCCGTGGGAAAATCCGCGGGGGGACCGTTGTATCTCGGCCGGGGAAAGGGCCAGAGGCTCGCGGGTTGGCTCGTTCGAAAGGTCCCCTCGCGTGGAGCAACCGACCCAAAGGGCGAGTCGATCGGAGCAAAGGCGCCCGAGCTGCGCCCCTGGGAAAATCCGGGGAGGGACCGCCGTATCTCGGCCGGGGAAAGGGCTAGAGGCTCGCGGGTAGGCTCGTTCGAAAGCTCCCCTCCGGCAGAGCGAACGACCCGAAGGGCGAAGGCCCCGGATCCGGGGCGCCCGAGATACGGACGTGGGAAAATCCGGGCATAGACCGCCGTATCTCGGCCGGGGAAGGGGCTAGAGGCTCGCGGGTCGGCTCGATCGAAAGGCCCCCTCCGGCAGAGCGACCGACCCGAAGGGCGAAGGCCCCGGACCCGGGGCGCCCGAGATACGGCCGTCGGAATCTCCGCGAGCTTCGACCGGACGTATCTCCGGCGGGCGGGGTCGCACGGACTCGAGGCCTGGCTCGTCGGAAAGCCCCGCGACGGACCTTTCGAACGAGACCGGCCGCGCGTCCGGGCGACCTCCGAGGCGGACGCTAGGGGCGCCGGAGCTCCGGACGAGCGAAAATTCCGCGACGATCCGCCGTATCTCGGCACGGGAAAGGGCCAGAGACTCCTCGGGGGTCCGAGGCCGGCCTCGGGTGCACTGTGGTCGGGTAGAGGGGCCACCGTTCTCGGGGTCGTATCTCGGCCGGGGAAAGGGTTAGAGAGAAGCGGGTTGGCTCGTTGGAAAGGGCCGCTCCGGTGGAGCAACCGACCCGAGGGACGAGTTTATCCGAGCAAAGGCGCCCGAGTTACGGCCGTTTAAAGGTCAGGCGGTGGTACCCCGTATCTCGGCCGGGCTTAGGGTTAGAGAGAAGCGGGATGGCTCGTTGGAAAGGGCCGCTCCGGTAGAGCAACCGACCCGAGGGACGAGTGTATCCGAGCAAAGGCGCCCGAGTTACGGCCGTTTAAAGGTCAGGCGGCGGTACCCCGTATCTCGGCCGGGCTTAGGGTTAGAGAGAAGCGGGATGGCTCGTTGGAAAGGGCCGCTCCGGTAGAGCAACCGACCCGAGGGACGAGTTCATCCGAGCAAAGGCGCCCGAGTTACAGGCATTTAAATGTCAGGCGGTGGTACGCCGTATCTCGCCCGGGCTTAGGGTTAGAGAGAAGCGGGTTGGCTCGTTGGAAAGGTCCCCTCCAGTGGAGCAACCGACTCAAAGGGCGAGTCGATCCGAGCAAAGGCGCCCGAGCTGCGGCCGTGGGAAAATCCGCGGAGGGACCGTCGTATCTCTGCCGGGCTTGGGGTTAGAGAGACGCGGGTCGCCTCGTTGGAAAGGTCCCCTCCGGTGGAGCAACCGACCCAAAGGGCGAGTCGATCCGAGCAAAGGCGCCCGAGCTGCGGCCGTGGGAAAATCCGCGGGGGGACCGTTGTATCTCGGCCGGGGAAAGGGCCAGAGGCTCGCGGGTTGGCTCGTTCGAAAGGTCCCCTCGCGTGGAGCAACCGACCCAAAGGGCGAGTCGATCGGAGCAAAGGCGCCCGAGCTGCGCCCCTGGGAAAATCCGGGGAGGGACCGCCGTATCTCGGCCGGGGAAAGGGCTAGAGGCTCGCGGGTAGGCTCGTTCGAAAGCTCCCCTCCGGCAGAGCGAACGACCCGAAGGGCGAAGGCCCCGGATCCGGGGCGCCCGAGATACGGACGTGGGAAAATCCGGGCATAGACCGCCGTATCTCGGCCGGGGAAGGGGCTAGAGGCTCGCGGGTCGGCTCGATCGAAAGGCCCCCTCCGGCAGAGCGACCGACCCGAAGGGCGAAGGCCCCGGACCCGGGGCGCCCGAGATACGGCCGTCGGAATCTCCGCGAGCTTCGACCGGACGTATCTCCGGCGGGCGGGGTCGCACGGACTCGAGGCCTGGCTCGTCGGAAAGCCCCGCGACGGACCTTTCGAACGAGACCGGCCGCGCGTCCGGGCGACCTCCGAGGCGGACGCTAGGGGCGCCGGAGCTCCGGACGAGCGAAAATTCCGCGACGATCCGCCGTATCTCGGCACGGGAAAGGGCCAGAGACTCGAGGGAGGGCTCCTCGGAAAGGGCCCCTCGGGCGGAGCCGCCGACCCGAAGGGCGAAGGCCCCGGACCCGAGGCGCCCGAGAAACGGCCGTGGGAAAATCCCGCGGTGGCCGGCCGTATCTCAGCCCCGGAAAGGGCTAGGGACGCGCGGGTGGGCTCGTTCGAAAGGCCCCCCGCGGCGGAGCCACCCACCCGAAGGGCGAAGGCCCCGGACCCGGGGCGCCGGAGCAGCGCGGTAACGAAATTCGAATTTTCGACCGGAAGTATCTCGGGCCCCCGGGGTCGCACGGACCCGCGGTCGGTCTCGTCGGAAAGCCCCGGGCGAGACCTTTCCGACGAGCCCGGCCCCGAGTCCTTCGGACCTTCCCCGGCCGAGATACGGCGCCCGGCAGTTCATTGGCCGATATATGGGAAACGGGGCGTCGTAGACGCTCCGTGGTATTGGTGACCTTGACGATGCCGCGGGTACCCAAGCTCATTGTTGTATGTTACTCACAGCTCGATGGAAAGGGGTCAAATCGGCCTTGTTGAGGTCATTGCAAAAGGCCTGTAAATCATTTGGTAAACTGCATGTACAAATATCTTTGTATGTAGTGCAGTTGGACTGGTTTTAGGTGGATTTTATTGTCGCCATGGAGTGTCGGTAAGAACACAGTCAGGAACCCCAGTTCAAAACTTTAATATCCAATAAAGGTTGCATGGATACAGGTGATTTATCATTCTTGCATGTTTGTCTATGTGTGAGGATGTGTGTGTGGTCTAAACAAAGAGGGAAATAAATGAAATTCTAGATTAATATCAGAAACATATCTATGCATATAGTATATAGCCACAGAGAATATAACAATAACAGGATTAATAATAAACCACTGCAAACTACATGATATAATATATACATATTTAACTATGTGTACTTCAACTTCCAATCTCAGTAAACTAAACAAATGCACTTTCACACAAACAACTATTACTATACACATACATGAAACTGAATAGGTAGCATTTATTGCTAATAGTTAAATCAATCTTTTATATGGAGAATAAAGGAAATTGTCCGTTCGTATAACGAACTCTGACGCTACCTTGAGCTCAAATATATATCCTCCAGTTAAAGTATTGAATACTTAGCATTACTAGCAATAAACATATATGGGTTTAAGCGTTTATATTTACATAAACAACCGCTTACGCGGAGCCGCAAATCTTCCGCGCTTCATCATAATATCAATTGCTACTAACTGCAACTAATCATAGATAATATTGATAACAACCAATAATATTAACAACACTTACTTTTAGTTACAGACGCACACAACACTGGATGAACTTAGGACACACAATAAACACTTTACATCTTACGAAACTAAAGTTCTCCTCAGCATCATCAGATTGATACTGCGCTCTGATTGGCCACTCGCTCGCGCGACTGATGCATGATCGCTGTGGAAATTTCCGTGACCAGCACGTGAGCGGTGCCTCTATATGAGTGTGTCTGATACCCGGAGAACAAGTGTCCAGCAGAGGCTGCTATAATTCTACCTTTTCTACAGCCGCCCCTACATTTGCTGTGCAAATGTACTTCCACTATTCCTTATTTAGTCCGTCTTTTGGTTATCCTCAGGGATGTCTGGTAGTTTGATAAGACGAGCCACTGGTCGGTGGTAGTTTTTGTTTTTCACCTGGATCTCTACTGAGCGGACGCGACCATCCGATCCAGGGTAGGTAGTTATTACTTTCCCAACAGGCCACTGAGCCCGAGGAAGGTGGTGATCCACTATCATCACAATAGTTCCAGGAGTGAGGTTTTCAGAGTCTTTCATCCATTTCTGACGTGTCTGCAGAGTGGGGAGGTAATTTCTGATGAAACTTGCCCAGAATCGATCTGCCAATACTTGTGAGTGTCGCCATCTTTTCCGACTAAGTATTTCAGATTCGGGGTACACCACTTGGGGTAGTGATGAATCTGGCCGCCCCATTAAAAGGTAGTTAGGGGTTACTGGATCTGGATCTCCCACATCAGAAGAGACATATCCTAGTGGCTTTGCATTGAGTATAGACTCAACCTCTATGAGAAGTGTTCTTAGGACTTCCTCTGTTAGTGTTTGGGATCCTATTGTACTACGCAGAGCGGCTTTGACTGAGCGTATTTCCCGCTCCCACGTTCCTCCAAAATGTGGGGCATTAGGAGGGTTGTACTGGAACTGGATTTTTTGTTTGGCCAATTGGGTTTGGAGGTGTGGACTCATGGCAGTAAAAGCTGTCTGTAGCTCTTTATCTCCTCCACGGAAATTGGTGCCCTGATCTGCCAGAATTTCTAAGGGAGTTCCTCGTCGAGCAATCATACGCCTAAGGGCCATCAGGAACGAGTCTGTGTCCATGTTACTCAGTAGATCTAGGTGAACACAGCGGGTAGTCATACACTTAAAAATGATACCCCACCTCTTTTCATTACTCCTCCCTCGTTTTACTAAGAATGGGCCAAAGCAGTCTACCCCTGTTGAGTAAAAAGCTGGCTTCATGAGGCGGAGTTTGGCTGGTGGTAGTTCTGCCATTTTTGGGATGCTAGGTTTAGCCCTCCATCTTTGGCATTCTACACAGGAGTGTTGATGGCGTTTTACTGATTCTCTCCCTCTGAGGATCCAGTAATGTCTCCGTATCTCTGCAAAGACCCTTTCGGGACCAGGATGGCAAAGTTTAGTGTCATATTGTTTTACGATGAGATGAGTGACAGGGTGGTTTGGGTCCAGGACTATGGGATGTACAGTATTGTAATCCAGATCTGTGGCTCTGCGTAGCCGTCCTCCTACGCGGATCAGTGCAGTTTTTTCATCAAATTCTGGTGATAGAGTGAGTAAACGACTGGAGGAAGGGATTGGCTTACCATCTCTGAGTGCTTGGTATTCGGTGTGGAAACTGTCTATTTGGGCTTGCCTTAATAAACTTATTTCAGCCTGCTGGTATTTAGATGCTTCTGGATCATCTGGATTTCCTGCCGCCCCATCTAAGGATTGGAAAGTAGCCTCTACAAGTTCCTCAAAGGTTGAGAACTGCGTAGCATCTGGCAGTAATGGTCCAGTATCAGCCAATGTGAGACCACAAAACTTTGGTTTACGGTACTCAGTGGGGTCCTCTATTGGTTCAGTGGGAGGATTTTCTGGCCATGACTCAGGCGGTAGGTAGAGGAAATCTGGTCCTTGTCTCCATCTGCTGTGTTGGGATAATTCAAGCAATGTTTTGCCCCGAGTAATGTCATCTGCGGCATTGCTAGCTGAATTTACATAGCGCCAACAGTGACCTTGAGTCAGTTCTTGTATCTCGGTCACTCTCGTTCCTACAAATACTTTGAATCTGCAGGATTCAGATTTCAGCCAGGTCAGGACGGTTGTGGAGTCACTCCATAGGACCGTATTTAAGATCTTTAATGACAGTTCACTGTGCAGTAACTTGGCTAACTGTGCGCCGGTGAGAGCAGCACAAAGTTCGAGTCTGGGCATTGACTGCTGCCGTTTAGGAGACACTCTGGATCTGGCAAGGATAAATGCCAGCTCAACCTTCCCTTGGTGTTCGGTACGGAGGTATGCTACCGACCCATAGGCTGCCTCAGAGGCATCACAGAAGATGTGAAGTTCGCGATTTACCTCTGGCACATCCAGCTTGGCTGACACATAACACCGAGGTATGGTAATCAGGGGCAGGTGTTCCAGTTCGACTTCCCATTTTTGCCAGGCTTGCAGCAATTCAGAGGGAAGTAGGGGGTCATCCCATTCTCGTTCCTTCTCCCACAACTGTCGTACCAATATTTTAGCCCTGGTGGTAAAAGGTATGATGTATCCTAGGGGGTCATACTGGCTAGCGAGGACCCGGTATATATTTCTCATGGTTACCTCTTGATAGGATAGAGGACGATGACGGTAATGAAGGGTGTCAGGTACACAATGCCAGCTTAAGCCTAGAGTCATCTCTTGGGGGTCTGACTGACTGTGGGAAATCCAGAGCTCAGTATTCTCGGATCTGGCCTCTTTGGGGAGATGATTTACCACTGAGGCCTCATTACTTGCCCACTGACGGATCTCAAACCCACCTGTGGCGAGTAAGGACTTTAGTCCATCAATTAGCTCACGGGCTTCCAGAGCAGATTGTGTGCTCTGTAGACAATTGTCGACATAAAAGCATTGCTCAACTGACTGCTGTAGATTATCCCCCTGCTGACAGTGATTGAAGACATGTCGTTGTAGGGCATATGTGGCACAACAGGGGCTACAAGTTGTGCCAAATGGGAGGACCTGCCACTCGTACACATCAGGTGGGTTTTCGGTTTTTTAAGTCCCGCCACAAGAACCTAAGAAGGGGTTTATCTTCAGTCAGGAGACGGACCTGATGAAACATCCCCTTGATGTCTCCACTTATGGCTACTCTGTGTTCTCTGAAGTGGACTAATACTCCAAGGAGTGAGGGACTTAATGTGGGTCCAGGTAGGAGCAGCTTGTTTAAATTTTCACCATTGTACGTGAACGAGCAATTGAACACAACTCTGTGCTTGCCATTGTGGGTTACGATATGGTGGGGCAGAAACCATGATTCTGTAGACAGAGCTGCTTCTTGAGGTGGTATTTTAGTTGCGTAACCAGCTTTCTCCAGTTTATTGATTTCCTCTTGGTACTTGTTAGCGAGTTGTGGGTCCCTTGCTAAACGACGTTCCGTACTGCGAAGGTGGCACATCACAGCCTCCTTTGGAGCATGTAACAGGGCCATGTTCTTTACTCTCAAAAGAGGGGTAGCGTATCTGTCAACTCCATCCACTGTCATCCGTATCGTCTGAGTCTCTAGCATGTCCAGTGCCTGTTGGTCTTGTTGTGATCTTACTACTGTTTTTTCGTTGTGGTAGGGGAGGATGTCCATTTGCCATAATCTTTCGACTTGGCAGTACAGATCTGCAAAAGAAGAACTTACAGATGTAAACAGACACTGGGACACTGGGAGTTGATCCTGCAGATGTTTGGATGGGCCTTGCAAAGACCAGCCAAGGCGAGTTTTGATGGCTGCTGGACCCCCAGGCGGACCTAGTCGTACTGGTTCAATTGGGGTGATAAGGTCAGTGTGATCTGATCCGATAAGCAGCAGGGGGTGAGCTTTGACCAGAGTTGGAATAGGTATTCCTTTGAGGTGTCTGTATTTGCTTTGGAGAGTGCTTACCGGGTAGGAGTATTCCGCTAGTCCAAACTGACGTGCTGTGAAGGCTTCTTGAATTTTGAATCTCTTTTGTGGGTTGTTTGGAGTAGATAAACTGAAGGTTACAGAAGTGCCATTCAATGTCCTGATGTCTTGGTGTACTGTCCTTAAGTTAAGCTGTTCTGGTCTGCCTTTTAGACCGAGTTGTTGGACAGCTGTGTCGAGCAGGATGGTGCGCTCTGAGCCATCATCAAGAACAGCAAAGGTGTCCAACGTCTTGCTCTGATGATGGAGAGTGACTTTAACAACTTTCAGGAACACTTTTCCACCACAGCGAGGTTGATCTAAGTACAGAGTCTCTGAGTTATAGAGGCTACTGCTTTCATTGGTGACCTCACAGTTCCTTTGGTTGATGTCATGGAGTATGGAAAGGTGCTTGACTTGGCAAAGATGACAAGGCCGTTTTAAATCACAGTCTTTAGCCATGTGGGTACGTGCACATCTCCAGCAACGTTTGTTATCTTTAATCCAGCTGACCTTTTGCTCCTTGGTTAATGCTATGAATGTGGTGCACTGACTGAGGTAATGTTCCATACTGCAATATGGACATACAGCTTTAGGCTTTGCAGAATGTGCAACACTGAATTTTGCTTTGGGTTCTATGGCCTTCTTTTGTTCTATGCCATGCATTATGGTGGTTTGCTGACCTTGGCCGCGGATTACAGGCCGCTGATCTCGTTTTGTGGTCTTCACACCATCAGTTGGGTCGAATTCCATACAGTTGGCTTCAAGCTGCAGCCAATCTGCGAATTCAAGTAGAGAGAACTTTGTTTTGTCTGGGTTTCGCTTAAGGTGGTGCCGCCTGAATTGGGTTTGTTGTGAACGAGGCAGACGGTTCAACAGACGTTTCACATTTGACCCACTGTGTAGCTCCTCTACTCCGTCTTCTTTAAGGGCTTTGAGCATGCCGACTATAGCTTGGACTCTGAGGGAGAAGTCGTCGAATGCCCGCTCATCACCAGGACGAATAGGTGGTAGGCTCTCTAAGGTCTCAATTTCCCTAAGCACAAACTGATAGGGCCGGCCATACCTTCTATCCAGGGCTTGCAGGGCATTAGTGTAAGGCATAGTGGATTCTGCATGTGCTAACACTAGTCTGTGAGCATTAGGCACCTTTGCATGCTTCAGTAATATGGAGTACTTATAATGCTCTGATAGTTGAGGGTGGAGCAAATTATCCAAAGCCATACGAAGTTCCACATACTGAGCTCTGTCCTCTTTAGTAAAATCTGGAAAAGTGGGGCCTTCTACTCCTGGGAACCCGAATGGTGGAAGCTGAGGATAGTAAGGCACTGCATCAGCCCTGAGCTGAGATGTAACATGGTTTGAAAATTGTGGCATTGGCACAGTCTCTGGAACCATTTGGCTATGGTCTGGACGAATCTCAGCAGATGGATCTTGGTTATATGAAAGCTGGGTGGTTCGGCTTGGTCTTTGTTCAGGAAGTGGCGGTAATGGTTTATTCCAAGGCTCTGGTTTACCTGATAATTGACTTCTGGCTGGGTCTAAAGGAGCACTGTAGCAAGGTGAAGCATACTGATGTGATGAAATCGTATTTCCTCTGCTCACAGGAGGTGGTGACTGAAGATGAGAATCTCTGATATGGGTTTTCGTTAATACTTGTGACAGCTCCTCAACGAATGTGGGTTGGAGTTTAGCAGGTTGTGGCCAGGAAAAGGGGTTTGAGTCAACATCACTAAGGCTAACATCAGATTTCAGATGTCCCTTCTCCACTGATTGCAGGATTCGGGCACGAGGTGTCTGATGCCGTGATGATGCCCGCGAAGACTGAGGAGATGCTCGAGGAGTGCTGTGTAGCAGGACCTTTTCCAAGAGTTCTGTCTGGCGCCTAACAGTCTCACTTTGCTGCCTTGTAATTTCCACGATCTGCATCATAAGCTCATCCGATGAGCCAGCTGTTCCAAGTACTTGAGGGGAAATGGGGGTAGAAGTCACCAATGGCTTTTCTTTAGGTCTAACAGTCTGCTTGGATGGATTTCCAGGATAGCTGACCATGTAATCATCCAGGTAAACCGGCCTTTGTACTGTTCTGTGTGGGCGTTGGCATGAAGCTGGAGCAGACTGTGAAGTATTGGGTTCTGGGGTTGCCATGGTAACGATACCATCCGGCTCGAAGGACCATTTATGTAGTGCAGTTGGACTGGTTTTAGGTGGATTTTATTGTCGCCATGGAGTGTCGGTAAGAACACAGTCAGGAACCCCAGTTCAAAACTTTAATATCCAATAAAGGTTGCATGGATACAGGTGAATTATCATTCTTGCATGTTTGTCTATGTGTGAGGATGTGTGTGTGGTCTAAACAAAGAGGGAAATAAATGAAATGCTAGATTAATATCAGAAACATATCTATGCATATAGTATATAGCCACAGAGAATATAACAATAACAGGATTAATAATAAACCACTGCAAACTACATGATATAATATATACATATTTAACTATGTGTACTTCAACTTCCAATCTCAGTAAACTAAACAAATGCACTTTCACACAAACAACTATTACTATACACATACATGAAACTGAATAGGTAGCATTTATTGCTAATAGTTAAATCAATCTTTTATATGGAGAATAAAGGAAATTGTCCGTTCGTATAACGAACTCTGACGCTACCTTGAGCTCAAATATATATCCTCCAGTTAAAGTATTGAATACTTAGCATTACTAGCAATAAACATATATGGGTTTAAGCGTTTATATTTACATAAACAACCGCTTACGCGGAGCCGCAAATCTTCCGCGCTTCATCATAATATCAATTGCTACTAACTGCAACTAATCATAGATAATATTGATAACAACCAATAATATTAACAACACTTACTTTTAGTTACAGACGCACACAACACTGGATGAACTTAGGACACACAATAAACACTTTACATCTTACGAAACTAAAGTTCTCCTCAGCATCATCAGATTGATACTGCGCTCTGATTGGCCACTCGCTCGCGCGACTGATGCATGATCGCTGTGGAAATTTCCGTGACCAGCACGTGAGCGGTGCCTCTATATGAGTGTGTCTGATACCCGGAGAACAAGTGTCCAGCAGAGGCTGCTATAATTCTACCTTTTCTACATTGTATATCAGTCAAATCTGAAGCTATTGTCTTTTGTTTTATATCAAATTAAAGGTGTGTATGTGTACTTTACAGACATATGAGTGACTTTACTGTGTGTTGTTCCTAACAGGAAGGAGAAGAGTTACAGTTGAGCCTGTTTTAGGCCACAAGGCCTGTGAATCACAATGGTAAAGTTGCATGTACAAATTTCTTAATTTTTAATTAAAACAAAGTCCAATCAGATTGTGTGATACATCATTGTAATGCTTGTGTTTTGCAGTTGCACATGAACCCAAGCTCATTGTTGTATGTAACTCACAGCTCGAGGGAACAGGGGTCAAATCGGCCTTGTTGAGGTCATTGCAAAAGGCCAGTAAATTATTTGGTAAATTGCCTGTACAAAAATCTGTGTATATCAGTCAAATCTGAAGCTATTGTCTTTTGTTTTATATCAAATTAAAGGTGTGTATGTGTACTTTACAGACAAATGAGTGACTTTACTGTGTGTTGTTCCTAACAGGAAGGAGAAGAGTTACAGTTGAGCCTGTTTTAGGCCACAAGGCCTGTGAATCACAATGGTAAAGTTGCATGTACAAATTTCTTAATTTTTAATCAAAACAAAGTCCAATCAGACTGTGTGATACATCATTGTAAAGCTTGTGTTTTGCAGTTTCACATGAACCCAACTGTAGTCTGGTAAGTAAATAAATGCTTTGCTTTAAACAAATGCATCTATTTTTAAACGTTTTTAAATGCTATCTTACGTATTTATTGCCGCTCCAGAACCTAAGTCGATGGGGTTGACCAACGGCTGGAGAAGTGAACGCTCCAGAACCTAAGTCGATGGGGTTGACCAACGGCTGGAGAAGTGAACGCTCCAGAACCTAAGTCGATGGGGTTGACCAACGGCTGGAGAAACTTTCGGGTTGACCAACTGCTGGAAGTACTTTCGGGTTGACCAACGGTTGGAGATCGTTTCGGGTTGACCAACGGTTTGGTTCTCCAGAGGGGCCGGGAGTATGGAGCTTAGGCCGGGGGGGGAGTGCTTAAGAGTGGGTGCCCGGGACCGAACGGTGCGCCGGGTACGGGCTCCAGGGTGGCCGTGGCGGGTTCCGAGGCCGGCCTCGGGTGCACTGTGGGCGGGTAGAGGGGCCACCGTCCTCGGGGGTCCGAGGCCGGCCTCGGGTGCACTGTGGTCGGGTGGAGGGGCCACCGTCCTCGGGGGTCCGAGGCCGGCCTCGGGTGCACTGTGGTCGGGTAGAGGGGCCACCGTTCTCGGGGTCGTATCTCGGCCGGGGAAAGGGTTAGAGAGAAGCGGGTTGGCTCGTTGGAAAGGGCCGCTCCGGTAGAGCAACCGACCCGAGGGACGAGTTTGTCCGAGCAAAGGCGCCCGAGTTACGGCCGTTTAAAGGTCAGGCGGTGGTACCCCGTATCTCGGCCGGGCTTAGGGTTAGAGAGAAGCGGGATGGCTCGTTGGAAAGGGCCGCTCCGGTAGAGCAACCGACCCGAGGGACGAGTGTATCCGAGCAAAGGCGCCCGAGTTACGGCCGTTTAAATGTCAGGCGGCGGTACCCCGTATCTCGGCCGGGCTTAGGGTTAGAGAGAAGCGGGATGGCTCGTTGGAAAGGGCCGCTCCGGTAGAGCAACCGACTCAAAGGGCGAGTCGATCCGAGCAAAGGCGCCCGAGCTGCGGCCGTGGGAAAATCCGCGGAGGGACCGTCGTATCTCTGCCGGGCTTGGGGTTAGAGAGACGCGGGTCGCCTCGTTGGAAAGGTCCCCTCCGGTGGAGCAACCGACCCAAAGGGCGAGTCGATCCGAGCAAAGGCGCCCGAGCTGCGGCCGTGGGAAAATCCGCGGGGGGACCGTTGTATCTCGGCCGGGGAAAGGGCCAGAGGCTCGCGGGTTGGCTCGTTCGAAAGGTCCCCTCGCGTGGAGCAACCGACCCAAAGGGCGAGTCGATCGGAGCAAAGGCGCCCGAGCTGCGCCCCTGGGAAAATCCGGGGAGGGACCGCCGTATCTCGGCCGGGGAAAGGGCTAGAGGCTCGCGGGTAGGCTCGTTCGAAAGCTCCCCTCCGGCAGAGCGAACGACCCGAAGGGCGAAGGCCCCGGATCCGGGGCGCCCGAGATACGGACGTGGGAAAATCCGGGCATAGACCGCCGTATCTCGGCCGGGGAAGGGGCTAGAGGCTCGCGGGTCGGCTCGATCGAAAGGCCCCCTCCGGCAGAGCGACCGACCCGAAGGGCGAAGGCCCCGGACCCGGGGCGCCCGAGATACGGCCGTCGGAATCTCCGCGAGCTTCGACCGGACGTATCTCCGGCGGGCGGGGTCGCACGGACTCGAGGCCTGGCTCGTCGGAAAGCCCCGCGACGGACCTTTCGAACGAGACCGGCCGCGCGTCCGGGCGACCTCCGAGGCGGACGCTAGGGGCGCCGGAGCTCCGGACGAGCGAAAATTCCGCGACGATCCGCCGTATCTCGGCACGGGAAAGGGCCAGAGACTCGAGGGAGGGCTCCTCGGAAAGGGCCCCTCGGGCGGAGCCGCCGACCCGAAGGGCGAAGGCCCCGGACCCGAGGCGCCCGAGAAACGGCCGTGGGAAAATCCCGCGGTGGCCGGCCGTATCTCGGCCCCGGAAAGGGCTAGGGACGCGCGGGTGGGCTCGTTCGAAAGGCCCCCCGCGGCGGAGCCACCCACCCGAAGGGCGAAGGCCCCGGACCCGGGGCGCCGGAGCAGCGCGGTAACGAAATTCGAATTTTCGACCGGAAGTATCTCGGGCCCCCGGGGTCGCACGGACCCGCGGTCGGTCTCGTCGGAAAGCCCCGGGCGAGACCTTTCCGACGAGCCCGGCCCCGAGTCCTACGGACCTTCCCCGGCCGAGATACGGCGCCCGGCAGTTCATTGGCCGATATATGGGAAACGGGGCGTCGTAGACGCTCCGTGGTATTGGTGACCTTGACGATGCCGCGGGTACCCAAGCTCATTGTTGTATGTTACTCACAGCTCGATGGAACAGGGGTCAAATCGGCCTTGTTGAGGTCATTGCAAAAGGCCTGTAAATCATTTGGTAAACTGCATGTACAAATATCTTTGTATATCAGTCAAATCTGAAGCTATTGTCTTTTGTTTTATATCAAATTAAAGGTGTGTATGTGTACTTTACAGACATATGAGTGACTTTACTGTGTGTTGTTCCTAACAGGAAGGAGAAGAGTTACAGTTGAGCCTGTTTTAGGCCACAAGGCCTGTGAATCACAATGGTAAAGTTGCATGTACAAATTTCTTAATTTTTAATTAAAACAAAGTCCAATCAGATTGTGTGATACATCATTGTAATGCTTGTGTTTTGCAGTTTCACATGAACCCAAGCTCATTGTTGTATGTAACTCACAGCTCGAGGGAACAGGGGTCAAATCGGCCTTGTTGAGGTCATTGCAAAAGGCCAGTAAATTATTTGGTAAATTGCCTGTACAAAAATCTGTGTATATCAGTCAAATCTGAAGCTATTGTCTTTTGTTTTATATCAAATTAAAGGTGTGTATGTGTACTTTACAGACAAACGAGTGACTTTACTGTGTGTTGTTCCTAACAGGAAGGAGAAGAGTTACAGTTGAGCCTGTTTTAGGCCACAAGGCCTGTGAATCACAATGGTAAAGTTGCATGTACAAATTTCTTAATTTTTAATCAAAACAAAGTCCAATCAGACTGTGTGATACATCATTGTAAAGCTTGTGTTTTGCAGTTTCACATGAACCCAACTGTAGTCTGGTAAGTAAATAAATGCTTTGCTTTAAACAAATGCATCTATTTTTAAACGTTTTTAAATGCTATCTTACGTATTTATTGCCGCTCCAGAACCTAAGTCGATGGGGTTGACCAACGGCTGGAGAAGTGAACGCTCCAGAACCTAAGTCGATGGGGTTGACCAACGGCTGGAGAAGTGAACGCTCCAGAACCTAAGTCGATGGGGTTGACCAACGGCTGGAGAAACTTTCGGGTTGACCAACTGCTGGAAGTACTTTCGGGTTGACCAACGGTTGGAGATCGTTTCGGGTTGACCAACGGTTTGGTTCTCCAGAGGGGCCGGGAGTATGGAGCTTAGGCCGGGGGGGGAGTGCTTAAGAGTGGGTGCCCGGGACCGAACGGTGCGCCGGGTACGGGCTCCAGGGTGGCCGTGGCGGGTTCCGAGGCCGGCCTCGGGTGCACTGTGGGCGGGTAGAGGGGCCACCGTCCTCGGGGGTCCGAGGCCGGCCTCGGGTGCACTGTGGTCGGGTAGAGGGGCCACCGTCCTCGGGGGTCCGAGGCCGGCCTCGGGTGCACTGTGGTCGGGTAGAGGGGCCACCGTTCTCGGGGTCGTATCTCGGCCGGGGAAAGGGTTAGAGAGAAGCGGGTTGGCTCGTTGGAAAGGGCCGCTCCGGTGGAGCAACCGACCTGAGGGACGAGTTTATCCGAGCATAGGCGCCCGAGTTACGGCCGTTTAAAGGTCAGGCGGTGGTACCCCGTATCTCGGCCGGGCTTAGGGTTAGAGAGAAGCGGGATGGCTCGTTGGAAAGGGCCGCTCCGGTAGAGCAACCGACCCGAGGGACGAGTGTATCCGAGCAAAGGCGCCCGAGTTACGGCCGTTTAAAGGTCAGGCGGCGGTACCCCGTATCTCGGCCGGGCTTAGGGTTAGAGAGAAGCGGGATGGCTCGTTGGAAAGGGCCGCTCCGGTAGAGCAACCGACCCGAGGGACGAGTTCATCCGAGCAAAGGCGCCCGAGTTACAGGCGTTTAAATGTCAGGCGGTGGTACGCCGTATCTCGCCCGGGCTTAGGGTTAGAGAGAAGCGGGTTGGCTCGTTGGAAAGGTCCCCTCCAGTGGAGCAACCGACTCAAAGGGCGAGTCGATCCGAGCAAAGGCGCCCGAGCTGCGGCCGTGGGAAAATCCGCGGAGGGACCGTCGTATCTCTGCCGGGCTTGGGGTTAGAGAGACGCGGGTCGCCTCGTTGGAAAGGTCCCCTCCGGTGGAGCAACCGACCCAAAGGGCGAGTCGATCCGAGCAAAGGCGCCCGAGCTGCGGCCGTGGGAAAATCCGCGGGGGGACCGTTGTATCTCGGCCGGGGAAAGGGCCAGAGGCTCGCGGGTTGGCTCGTTCGAAAGGTCCCCTCGCGTGGAGCAACCGACCCAAAGGGCGAGTCGATCGGAGCAAAGGCGCCCGAGCTGCGCCCCTGGGAAAATCCGGGGAGGGACCGCCGTATCTCGGCCGGGGAAAGGGCTAGAGGCTCGCGGGTAGGCTCGTTCGAAAGCTCCCCTCCGGCAGAGCGAACGACCCGAAGGGCGAAGGCCCCGGATCCGGGGCGCCCGAGATACGGACGTGGGAAAATCCGGGCATAGACCGCCGTATCTCGGCCGGGGAAGGGGCTAGAGGCTCGCGGGTCGGCTCGATCGAAAGGCCCCCTCCGGCAGAGCGACCGACCCGAAGGGCGAAGGCCCCGGACCCGGGGCGCCCGAGATACGGCCGTCGGAATCTCCGCGAGCTTCGACCGGACGTATCTCCGGCGGGCGGGGTCGCACGGACTCGAGGCCTGGCTCGTCGGAAAGCCCCGCGACGGACCTTTCGAACGAGACCGGCCGCGCGTCCGGGCGACCTCCGAGGCGGACGCTAGGGGCGCCGGAGCTCCGGACGAGCGAAAATTCCGCGACGATCCGCCGTATCTCGGCACGGGAAAGGGCCAGAGACTCGAGGGAGGGCTCCTCGGAAAGGGCCCCTCGGGCGGAGCCGCCGACCCGAAGGGCGAAGGCCCCGGACCCGAGGCGCCCGAGAAACGGCCGTGGGAAAATCCCGCGGTGGCCGGCCGTATCTCGGCCCCGGAAAGGGCTAGGGACGCGCGGGTGGGCTCGTTCGAAAGGCCCCCCGCGGCGGAGCCACCCACCCGAAGGGCGAAGGCCCCGGACCCGGGGCGCCGGAGCAGCGCGGTAACGAAATTCGAATTTTCGACCGGAAGTATCTCGGGCCCCCGGGGTCGCACGGACCCGCGGTCGGTCTCGTCGGAAAGCCCCGGACGAGACCTTTCCGACGAGCCCGGCCCCGAGTCCTTCGGACCTTCCCCGGCCGAGATACGGCGCCCGGCAGTTCATTGGCCGATATATGGGAAACGGGGCGTCGTAGACGCTCCGTGGTATTGGTGACCTTGACGATGCCGCGGGTACCCAAGCTCATTGTTGTATGTTACTCACAGCTCGATGGAACAGGGGTCAAATCGGCCTTGTTGAGGTCATTGCAAAAGGCCTGTAAATCATTTGGTAAACTGCATGTACAAATATCTTTGTATATCAGTCAAATCTGAAGCTATTGTCTTTTGTTTTATATCAAATTAAAGGTGTGTATGTGTACTTTACAGACATATGAGTGACTTTACTGTGTGTTGTTCCTAACAGGAAGGAGAAGAGTTACAGTTGAGCCTGTTTTAGGCCACAAGGCCTGTGAATCACAATGGTAAAGTTGCATGTACAAATTTCTTAATTTTTAATTAAAACAAAGTCCAATCAGATTGTGTGATACATCATTGTAATGCTTGTGTTTTGCAGTTTCACATGAACCCAAGCTCATTGTTGTATGTAACTCACAGCTCGAGGGAACAGGGGTCAAATCGGCCTTGTTGAGGTCATTGCAAAAGGCCAGTAAATTATTTGGTAAATTGCCTGTACAAAAATCTGTGTATATCAGTCAAATCTGAAGCTATTGTCTTTTGTTTTATATCAAATTAAAGGTGTGTATGTGTACTTTACAGACAAATGAGTGACTTTACTGTGTGTTGTTCCTAACAGGAAGGAGAAGAGTTACAGTTGAGCCTGTTTTAGGCCACAAGGCCTGTGAATCACAATGGTAAAGTTGCATGTACAAATTTCTTAATTTTTAATCAAAACAAAGTCCAATCAGACTGTGTGATACATCATTGTAAAGCTTGTGTTTTGCAGTTTCACATGAACCCAACTGTAGTCTGGTAAGTAAATAAATGCTTTGCTTTAAACAAATGCATCTATTTTTAAACGTTTTTAAATGCTATCTTACGTATTTATTGCCGCTCCAGAACCTAAGTCGATGGGGTTGACCAACGGCTGGAGAAGTGAACGCTCCAGAACCTAAGTCGATGGGGTTGACCAACGGCTGGAGAAGTGAACGCTCCAGAACCTAAGTCGATGGGGTTGACCAACGGCTGGAGAAACTTTCGGGTTGACCAACTGCTGGAAGTACTTTCGGGTTGACCAACGGTTGGAGATCGTTTCGGGTTGACCAACGGTTTGGTTCTCCAGAGGGGCCGGGAGTATGGAGCTTAGGCCTGGGGGGGAGTGCTTAAGAGTGGGTGCCCGGGACCGAACGGTGCGCCGGGTACGGGCTCCAGGGTGGCCGTGGCGGGTTCCGAGGCCGGCCTCGGGTGCACTGTGGGCGGGTAGAGGGGCCACCGTCCTCGGGGGTCCGAGGCCGGCCTCGGGTGCACTGTGGTCGGGTAGAGGGGCCACCGTTCTCGGGGTCGTATCTCGGCCGGGGAAAGGGTTAGAGAGAAGCGGGTTGGCTCGTTGGAAAGGGCCGCTCCGGTGGAGCAACCGACCCGAGGGACGAGTTTATCCGAGCAAAGGCGCCCGAGTTACGGCCGTTTAAAGGTCAGGCGGTGGTACCCCGTATCTCGGCCGGGCTTAGGGTTAGAGAGAAGCGGGATGGCTCGTTGGAAAGGGCCGCTCCGGTAGAGCAACCGACCCGAGGGACGAGTGTATCCGAGCAAAGGCGCCCGAGTTACGGCCGTTTAAAGGTCAGGCGGCGGTACCCCGTATCTCGGCCGGGCTTAGGGTTAGAGAGAAGCGGGTTGGCTCGTTGGAAAGGTCCCCTCCAGTGGAGCAACCGACTCAAAGGGCGAGTCGATCCGAGCAAAGGCGCCCGAGCTGCGGCCGTGGGAAAATCCGCGGAGGGACCGTCGTATCTCTGCCGGGCTTGGGGTTAGAGAGACGCGGGTCGCCTCGTTGGAAAGGTCCCCTCCGGTGGAGCAACCGACCCAAAGGGCGAGTCGATCCGAGCAAAGGCGCCCGAGCTGCGGCCGTGGGAAAATCCGCGGGGGGACCGTTGTATCTCGGCCGGGGAAAGGGCCAGAGGCTCGCGGGTTGGCTCGTTCGAAAGGTCCCCTCGCGTGGAGCAACCGACCCAAAGGGCGAGTCGATCGGAGCAAAGGCGCCCGAGCTGCGCCCCTGGGAAAATCCGGGGAGGGACCGCCGTATCTCGGCCGGGGAAAGGGCTAGAGGCTCGCGGGTAGGCTCGTTCGAAAGCTCCCCTCCGGCAGAGCGAACGACCCGAAGGGCGAAGGCCCCGGATCCGGGGCGCCCGAGATACGGACGTCGGAAAATCCGGGCATAGACCGCCGTATCTCGGCCGGGGAAGGGGCTAGAGGCTCGCGGGTCGGCTCGATCGAAAGGCCCCCTCCGGCAGAGCGACCGACCCGAAGGGCGAAGGCCCCGGACCCGGGGCGCCCGAGATACGGCCGTCGGAATCTCCGCGAGCTTCGACCGGACGTATCTCCGGCGGGCGGGGTCGCACGGACTCGAGGCCTGGCTCGTCGGAAAGCCCCGCGACGGACCTTTCGAACGAGACCGGCCGCGCGTCCGGGCGACCTCCGAGGCGGACGCTAGGGGCGCCGGAGCTCCGGACGAGCGAAAATTCCGCGACGATCCGCCGTATCTCGGCACGGGAAAGGGCCAGAGACTCGAGGGAGGGCTCCTCGGAAAGGGCCCCTCGGGCGGAGCCGCCGACCCGAAGGGCGAAGGCCCCGGACCCGAGGCGCCCGAGAAACGGCCGTGGGAAAATCCCGCGGTGGCCGGCCGTATCTCGGCCCCGGAAAGGGCTAGGGACGCGCGGGTGGGCTCGTTCGAAAGGCCCCCCGCGGCGGAGCCACCCACCCGAAGGGCGAAGGCCCCGGACCCGGGGCGCCGGAGCAGCGCGGTAACGAAATTCGAATTTTCGACCGGAAGTATCTCGGGCCCCCGGGGTCGCACGGACCCGCGGTCGGTCTCGTCGGAAAGCCCCGGGCGAGACCTTTCCGACGAGCCCGGCCCCGAGTCCTTCGGACCTTCCCCGGCCGAGATACGGCGCCCGGCAGTTCATTGGCCGATATATGGGAAACGGGGCGTCGTAGACGCTCCGTGGTATTGGTGACCTTGACGATGCCGCGGGTACCCAAGCTCATTGTTGTATGTTACTCACAGCTCGATGGAACAGGGGTCAAATCGGCCTTGTTGAGGTCATTGCAAAAGGCCTGTAAATCATTTGGTAAACTGCATGTACAAATATCTTTGTATATCAGTCAAATCTGAAGCTATTGTCTTTTGTTTTATATCAAATTAAAGGTGTGTATGTGTACTTTACAGACATATGAGTGACTTTACTGTGTGTTGTTCCTAACAGGAAGGAGAAGAGTTACAGTTGAGCCTGTTTTAGGCCACAAGGCCTGTGAATCACAATGGTAAAGTTGCATGTACAAATTTCTTAATTTTTAATTAAAACAAAGTCCAATCAGATTGTGTGATACATCATTGTAATGCTTCTGTTTTGCAGTTTCACATGAAGCCAAGTTCATTGTTGTATGTAACTCACAGCTCGAGGGAACAGGGGTCAAATCGGCCTTGTTGAGGTCATTGCAAAAGGCCAGTAAATTATTTGGTAAATTGCCTGTACAAAAATCTGTGTATATCAGTCAAATCTGAAGCTATTGTCTTTTGTTTTATATCAAATTAAAGGTGTGTATGTGTACTTTACAGACAAATGAGTGACTTTACTGTGTGTTGTTCCTAACAGGAAGGAGAAGAGTTACAGTTGAGCCTGTTTTAGGCCACAAGGCCTGTGAATCACAATGGTAAAGTTGCATGTACAAATTTCTTAATTTTTAATCAAAACAAATTCCAATCAGACTGTGTGATACATCATTGTAAAGCTTGTGTTTTGCAGTTTCACATGAACCCAACTGTAGTCTGGTAAGTAAATAAATGCTTTGCTTTAAACAAATGCATCTATTTTTAAACGTTTTTAAATGCTATCTTACGTATTTATTGCCGCTCCAGAACCTAAGTCGATGGGGTTGACCAACGGCTGGAGAAGTGAACGCTCCAGAACCTAAGTCGATGGGGTTGACCAACGGCTGGAGAAGTGAACGCTCCAGAACCTAAGTCGATGGGGTTGACCAACGGCTGGAGAAACTTTCGGGTTGACCAACTGCTGGAAGTACTTTCGGGTTGACCAACGGTTGGAGATCGTTTCGGGTTGACCAACGGTTTGGTTCTCCAGAGGGGCCGGGAGTATGGAGCTTAGGCCGGGGGGGAGTGCTTAAGAGTGGGTGCCCGGGACCGAACGGTGCGCCGGGTACGGGCTCCAGGGTGGCCGTGGCGGGTTCCGAGGCCGGCCTCGGGTGCACTGTGGGCGGGTAGAGGGGCCACCGTCCTCGGGGGTCCGAGGCCGGCCTCGGGTGCACTGTGGTCGGGTAGAGGGGCCACCGTCCTCGGGGGTCCGAGGCCGGCCTCGGGTGCACTGTGGTCGGGTAGAGGGGCCACCGTTCTCGGGGTCGTATCTCGGCCGGGGAAAGGGTTAGAGAGAAGCGGGTTGGCTCGTTGGAAAGGGCCGCTCCGGTAGAGCAACCGACCCGAGGGACGAGTTTATCCGAGCAAAGGCGCCCGAGTTACGGCCGTTTAAAGGTCAGGCGGTGGTACCCCGTATCTCGGCCGGGCTTAGGGTTAGAGAGAAGCGGGATGGCTCGTTGGAAAGGGCCGCTCCGGTAGAGCAACCGACCCGAGGGACGAGTTTATCCGAGCAAAGGCGCCCGAGTTACGGCCGTTTAAAGGTCAGGCGGTGGTACCCCGTATCTCGGCCGGGCTTAGGGTTAGAGAGAAGCGGGATGGCTCGTTGGAAAGGGCCGCTCCGGTAGAGCAACCGACCCGAGGGACGAGTTCATCCGAGCAAAGGCGCCCGAGTTACAGGCGTTTAAATGTCAGGCGTTGGTACGCCGTATCTCGCCCGGGCTTAGGGTTAGAGAGAAGCGGGTTGGCTCGTTGGAAAGGTCCCTTCCAGTGTAGCAACCGACTCAAAGGGCGAGTCGATCCGAGCAAAGGCGCCCGAGCTGCGGCCGTGGGAAAATCCACGGAGGGACCGTCGTATCTCTGCCGGGCTTGGGGTTAGAGAGACGCGGGTCGCCTCGTTGGAAAGGTCCCCTCCGGTGGAGCAACCGACCCAAAGGGCGAGTCGATCCGAGCAAAGGCGCCCGAGCTGCGGCCGTGGGAAAATTCCGCGACGATCCGCCGTATCTCGGCACGGGAAAGGGCCAGAGACTCGAGGGAGGGCTCCTCGGAAAGGGCCCCTCGGGCGGAGCCGCCGACCCGAAGGGCGAAGGCCCCGGACCCGAGGCGCCCGAGAAACGGCCGTGGGAAAATCCCGCGGTGGCCGGCCGTATCTCGGCCCCGGAAAGGGCTAGGGACGCGCGGGTGGGCTCGTTCGAAAGGCCCCCCGCGGCGGAGCCACCCACCCGAAGGGCGAAGGCCCCGGACCCGGGGCGCCGGAGCAGCGCGGTAACGAAATTCGAATTTTCGACCGGAAGTATCTCGGGCCCCCGGGGTCGCACGGACCCGCGGTCGGTCTCGTCGGAAAGCCCCGGGCGAGACCTTTCCGACGAGCCCGGCCCCGAGTCCTTCGGACCTTCCCCGGCCGAGATACGGCGCCCGGCAGTTCATTGGCCGATATATGGGAAACGGGGCGTCGTAGACGCTCCGTGGTATTGGTGACCTTGACGATGCCGCGGGTACCCAAGCTCATTGTTGTATGTTACTCACAGCTCGATGGAACAGGGGTCAAATCGGCCTTGTTGAGGTCATTGCAAAAGGCCTGTAAATCATTTGGTAAACTGCATGTACAAATATCTTTGTATATCAGTCAAATCTGAAGCTATTGTCTTTTGTTTTATATCAAATTAAAGGTGTGTATGTGTACTTTACAGACATATGAGTGACTTTACTGTGTGTTGTTCCTAACAGGAAGGAGAAGAGTTACAGTTGAGCCTGTTTTAGGCCACAAGGCCTGTGAATCACAATGGTAAAGTTGCATGTACAAATTTCTTAATTTTTAATTAAAACAAAGTCCAATCAGATTGTGTGATACATCATTGTAATGCTTGTGTTTTGCAGTTTCACATGAACCCAAGCTCATTGTTGTATGTAACTCACAGCTCGAGGGAACAGGGGTCAAATCGGCCTTGTTGAGGTCATTGCAAAAGGCCAGTAAATTATTTGGTAAATTGCCTGTACAAAAATCTGTGTATATCAGTCAAATCTGAAGCTATTGTCTTTTGTTTTATATCAAATTAAAGGTGTGTATGTGTACTTTACAGACAAATGAGTGACTTTACTGTGTGTTGTTCCTAACAGGAAGGAGAAGAGTTACAGTTGAGCCTGTTTTAGGCCACAAGGCCTGTGAATCACAATGGTAAAGTTGCATGTACAAATTTCTTAATTTTTAATCAAAACAAATTCCAATCAGACTGTGTGATACATCATTGTAAAGCTTGTGTTTTGCAGTTTCACATGAACCCAACTGTAGTCTGCTAAGTAAATAAATGCTTTGCTTTAAACAAATGCATCTATTTTTAAACGTTTTTAAATGCTATCTTACGTATTTATTGCCGCTCCAGAACCTAAGTCGATGGGGTTGACCAACGGCTGGAGAAGTGAACGCTCCAGAACCTAAGTCGATGGGGTTGACCAACGGCTGGAGAAGTGAACGCTCCAGAACCTAAGTCGATGGGGTTGACCAACGGCTGGAGAAACTTTCGGGTTGACCAACTGCTGGAAGTACTTTCGGGTTGACCAACGGTTGGAGATCGTTTCGGGTTGACCAACGGTTTGGTTCTCCAGAGGGGCCGGGAGTATGGAGCTTAGGCCGGGGGGGAGTGCTTAAGAGTGGGTGCCCGGGACCGAACGGTGCGCCGGGTACGGGCTCCAGGGTGGCCGTGGCGGGTTCCGAGGCCGGCCTCGGGTGCACTGTGGGCGGGTAGAGGGGCCACCGTCCTCGGGGGTCCGAGGCCGGCCTCGGGTGCACTGTGGTCGGGTAGAGGGGCCACCGTCCTCGGGTGCACTGTGGTCGGGTAGAGGGGCCACCGTTCTCGGGGTCGTATCTCGGCCGGGGAAAGGGTTAGAGAGAAGCGGGTTGGCTCGTTGGAAAGGGCCGCTCCGGTAGAGCAACCGACCCGAGGGACGAGTTTATCCGAGCAAAGGCGCCCGAGTTACGGCCGTTTAAAGGTCAGGCGGTGGTACCCCGTATCTCGGCCGGGCTTAGGGTTAGAGAGAAGCGGGATGGCTCGTTGGAAAGGGCCGCTCCGGTAGAGCAACCGACCCGAGGGACGAGTTTATCCGAGCAAAGGCGCCCGAGTTATGGCCGTTTAAAGGTCAGGCGGTGGTACCCCGTATCTCGGCCGGGCTTAGGGTTAGAGAGAAGCGGGATGGCTCGTTGGAAAGGGCCGCTCCGGTAGAGCAACCGACCCGAGGGACGAGTTCATCCGAGCAAAGGCGCCCGAGTTACAGGCGTTTAAATGTCAGGCGGTGGTACGCCGTATCTCGCCCGGGCTTAGGGTTAGAGAGAAGCGAGTTGGCTCGTTGGAAAGGTCCCCTCCAGTGTAGCAACCGACTCAAAGGGCGAGTCGATCCGAGCAAAGGCGCCCGAGCTGCGGCCGTGGGAAAATCCGCGGAGGGACCGTCGTATCTCTGCCGGGCTTGGGGTTAGAGAGACGCGGGTCGCCTCGTTGGAAAGGTCCCCTCCGGTGGAGCAACCGACCCAAAGGGCGAGTCGATCCGAGCAAAGGCGCCCGAGCTGCGGCCGTGGGAAAATCCACGGGGGGACCGTTGTATCTCGGCCGGGGAAAGGGCCAGAGGCTCGCGGGTTGGCTCGTTCGAAAGGTCCCCTCGCGTGGAGCAACCGACCCAAAGGGCGAGTCGATCGGAGCAAAGGCGCCCGAGCTGCGCCCCTGGGAAAATCCGGGGAGGGACCGCCGTATCTCGGCCGGGGAAAGGGCTAGAGGCTCGCGGGTAGGCTCGTTCGAAAGCTCCCCTCCGGCAGAGCGAACGACCCGAAGGGCGAAGGCCCCGGATCCGGGGCGCCCGAGATACGGACGTGGGAAAATCCGGGCATAGACCGCCGTATCTCGGCCGGGGAAGGGGCTAGAGGCTCGCGGGTCGGCTCGATCGAAAGGCCCCCTCCGGCAGAGCGACCGACCCGAAGGGCGAAGGCCCCGGACCCGGGGCGCCCGAGATACGGCCGTAAGAATCTCCGCGAGCTTCGACCGGACGTATCTCCGGCGGGCGGGGTCGCACGGACTCGAGGCCTGGCTCGTCGGAAAGCCCCGCGACGGACCTTTCGAACGAGACCGGCCGCGCGTCCGGGCGACCTCCGAGGCGGACGCTAGGGGCGCCGGAGCTCCGGACGAGCGAAAATTCCGCGACGATCCGCCGTATCTCGGCACGGGAAAGGGCCAGAGACTCGAGGGAGGGTTCCTCGGAAAGGGCCCCTCGGGCGGAGCCGCCGACCCGAAGGGAGAAGGCCCCGAACCCGAGGCGCCCGAGAAACGGCCGTGGGAAAATCCCGCGGTGGCCGGCCGTATCTCGGCCCCGGAAAGGGCTAGGGACGCGCGGGTGGGCTCGTTCGAAAGGCCCCCCGCGGCGGAGCCACCCACCCGAAGGGCGAAGGCCCCGGACCCGGGGCGCCGGAGCAGCGCGGTAACGAAATTCGAATTTTCGACCGGAAGTATCTCGGGCCCCCGGGGTTGCACGGACCCGCGGTCGGTCTCGTCGGAAAGCCCCGGGCGAGACCTTTCCGACGAGCCCGGCCCCGAGTCCTTCGGACCTTCCCCGGCCGAGATACGGCGCCCGGCAGTTCATTGGCCGATATCTCGGAAACGGGGCGTCGTAGACGCTCCGTGGTATTGGTGACCTTGACGATGCCGCGGGTACCCAAGCTCATTGTTGTATGTTACTCACAGCTCGATGGAACAGGGGTCAAATCGGCCTTGTTGAGGTCATTGCAAAAGGCCTGTAAATCATTTGGTAAACTGCATGTACAAATATCTTTGTATATCAGTCAAATCTGAAGCTATTGTCTTTTGTTTTATATCAAATTAAAGGTGTGTATGTGTACTTTACAGACATATGAGTGACTTTACTGTGTGTTGTTCCTAACAGGAAGGAGAAGAGTTACAGTTGAGCCTGTTTTAGGCCACAAGGCCTGTGAATCACAATGGTAAAGTTGCATGTACAAATTTCTTAATTTTTAATTAAAACAAAGTCCAATCAGATTGTGTGATACATCATTGTAATGCTTGTGTTTTGCAGTTTCACATGAACCCAAGCTCATTGTTGTATGTAACTCACAGCTCGAGGGAACAGGGGTCAAATCGGCCTTGTTGAGGTCATTGCAAAAGGCCAGTAAATTATTTGGTAAATTGCCTGTACAAAAATCTGTGTATATCAGTCAAATCTGAAGCTATTGTCTTTTGTTTTATATCAAATTAAAGGTGTGTATGTGTACTTTACAGACATATGAGTGACTTTACTGTGTGTTGTTCCTAACAGGAAGGAGAAGAGTTACAGTTGAGCCTGTTTTAGGCCACAAGGCCTGTGAATCACAATGGTAAAGTTGCATGTACAAATTTCTTAATTTTTAATCAAAACAAAGTCCAATCAGACTGTGTGATACATCATTGTAAAGCTTGTGTTTTGCAGTTTCACATGAACCCAACTGTAGTCTGGTAAGTAAATAAATGCTTTGCTTTAAACAAATGCATCTATTTTTAAACGTTTTTAAATGCTATCTTACGTATTTATTGCCGCTCCAGAACCTAAGTCGATGGGGTTGACCAACGGCTGGAGAAGTGAACGCTCCAGAACCTAAGTCGATGGGGTTGACCAACGGCTGGAGAAGTGAACGCTCCAGAACCTAAGTCGATGGGGTTGACCAACGGCTGGAGAAACTTTCGGGTTGACCAACTGCTGGAAGTACTTTCGGGTTGACCAACGGTTGGAGATCGTTTCGGGTTGACCAACGGTTTGGTTCTCCAGAGGGGCCGGGAGTATGGAGCTTAGGCCGGGGGGGAGTGCTTAAGAGTGGGTGCCCGGGACCGAACGGTGCGCAGGGTACGGGCTCCAGGGTGGCCGTGGCGGGTTCCGAGGCCGGCCTCGGGTGCACTGTGGGCGGGTAGAGGGGCCACCGTCCTCGGGGGTCCCAGGCCGGCCTCGGGTGCACTGTGGTCGGGCAGAGGGGCCACCGTCCTCGGGGGTCCGAGGCCGGCCTCGGGTGCACTGTGGTCGGGTAGAGGGGCCACCGTTCTCGGGGTCGTATCTCGGCCGGGGAAAGGGTTAGAGAGAAGCGGGTTGGCTCGTTGGAAAGGGCCGCTCCGGTAGAGCAACCGACCCGAGGGACGAGTTTATCCGAGCAAAGGCGCCCGAGTTACGGCCGTTTAAAGGTCAGGCGGTGGTACCCCGTATCTCGGCCGGGCTTAGGGTTAGAGAGAAGCGGGATGGCTCGTTGGAAAGGGCCGCTCCGGTAGAGCAACCGACCCGAGGGACGAGTTTATCCGAGCAAAGGCGCCCGAGTTACGGCCGTTTAAAGGTCAGGCGGTGGTACCCCGTATCTCGGCCGGGCTTAGGGTTAGAGAGAAGCGGGATGGCTCGTTGGAAAGGGCCGCTCCGGTAGAGCAACCGACCCGAGGGACGAGTTCATCCGAGCAAAGGCGCCCGAGTTACAGGCGTTTAAATGTCAGGCGGTGGTACGCCGTATCTCGCCCGGGCTTAGGGTTAGAGAGAAGCGGGTTGGCTCGTTGGAAAGGTCCCCTCCAGTGGAGCAAGCGACTCAAAGGGCGAGTCGATCCGAGCAAAGGCGCCCGAGCTGCGGCCGTGGGAAAATCCGCGGAGGGACCGTCGTATCTCTGCCGGGCTTGGGGTTAGAGAGACGCGGGTCGCCTCGTTGGAAAGGTCCCCTCCGGTGGAGCAACCGACCCAAAGGGCGAGTCGATCCGAGCAAAGGCGCTCGAGCTGCGGCCGTGGGAAAATCCGCGGGGGGACCGTTGTATCTCGGCCGGGGAAAGGGCCAGAGGCTCGCGGGTTGGCTCGTTCGAAAGGTCCCCTCGCGTGGAGCAACCGACCCAAAGGGCGAGTCGATCGGAGCAAAGGCGCCCGAGCTGCGCCCCTGGGAAAATCCGGGGAGGGACCGCCGTATCTCGGCCGGGGAAGGGGCTAGAGGCTCGCGGGTTGGCTCGATCGAAAGGCCCCCTCCGGCAGAGCGACCGACCCAAAGGGCGAAGGCCCCGGACCCGGGGCGCCCGAGATACGGCCGTAAGAATCTCCGCGAGTTTCGACCGGACGTATCTCCGGCGGGCGGGGTCGCACGGACTCGAGGCCTGGCTCGTCGGAAAGCCCCGCGACGGACCTTTCGAACGAGACCGGCCGCGCGTCCGGGCGACCTCCGAGGCGGACGCTAGGGGCGCCGGAGCTCCGGACGAGCGAAAATTCCGCGACGATCCGCCGTATCTCGGCACGGGAAAGGGCCAGAGACTCGAGGGAGGGCTCCTCGGAAAGGGCCCCTCGGGCGGAGCCGCCGACCCGAAGGGCGAAGGCCCCGGACCCGAGGCGCCCGAGAAACGGCCGTGGGAAAATCCCGCGGTGGCCGGCCGTATCTCGGCCCCGGAAAGGGCTAGGGACGCGCGGGTGGGCTCGTTCGAAAGGCCCCCCGCGGCGGAGCCACCCACCCGAAGGGCGAAGGCCCCGGACCCGGGGCGCCGGAGCAGCGCGGTAACGAAATTCGAATTTTCGACCGGAAGTATCTCGGGCCCCCGAGGTCGCACGGACCCGCGGTCGGTCTCGTCGGAAAGCCCCGGGCGAGACCTTTCCGACGAGCCCGGCCCCGAGTCCTTCGGACCTTCCCCGGCCGAGATACGGCGCCCGGCAGTTCATTGGCCGATATATGGGAAACGGGGCGTCGTAGACGCTCCGTGGTATTGGTGACCTTGACGATGCCGCGGGTACCCAAGCTCATTGTTGTATGTTACTCACAGCTCGATGGAACAGGGGTCAAATCGGCCTTGTTGAGGTCATTGCAAAAGGCCTGTAAATCATTTGGTAAACTGCATGTACAAATATCTTTGTATATCAGTCAAATCTGAAGCTATTGTCTTTTGTTTTATATCAAATTAAAGGTGTGTATGTGTACTTTACAGACATATGAGTGACTTTACTGTGTGTTGTTCCTAACAGGAAGGAGAAGAGTTACAGTTGAGCCTGTTTTAGGCCACAAGGCCTGTGAATCACAATGGTAAAGTTGCATGTACAAATTTCTTAATTTTTAATCAAAACAAAGTCCAATCAGACTGTGTGATACATCATTGTAAAGCTTGTGTTTTGCAGTTTCACATGAACCCAACTGTAGTCTGGTAAGTAAATAAATGCTTTGCTTTAAACAAATGCATCTATTTTTAAACGTTTTTAAATGCTATCTTACGTATTTATTGCCGCTCCAGAACCTAAGTCGATGGGGTTGACCAACGGCTGGAGAAGTGAACGCTCCAGAACCTAAGTCGATGGGGTTGACCAACGGCTGGAGAAGTGAACGCTCCAGAACCTAAGTCGATGGGGTTGACCAACGGCTGGAGAAACTTTCGGGTTGACCAACTGCTGGAAGTACTTTCGGGTTGACCAACGGTTGGAGATCGTTTCGGGTTGACCAACGGTTTGGTTCTCCAGAGGGGCCGGGAGTATGGAGCTTAGGCCGGGGGGGAGTGCTTAAGAGTGGGTGCCCGGGACCGAACGGTGCGCAGGGTACGGGCTCCAGGGTGGCCGTGGCGGGTTCCGAGGCCGGCCTCGGGTGCACTGTGGGCGGGTAGAGGGGCCACCGTCCTCGGGGGTCCCAGGCCGGCCTCGGGTGCACTGTGGTCGGGCAGAGGGGCCACCGTCCTCGGGGGTCCGAGGCCGGCCTCGGGTGCACTGTGGTCGGGTAGAGGGGCCACAGTCTCGGGGTCGTATCTCGGCCGGGGAAAGGGTTAGAGAGAAGCGGGTTGGCTCGTTGGAAAGGGCCGCTCCGGTAGAGCAACCGACCCGAGGGACGAGTTTATCCGAGCAAAGGCGCCCGAGTTACGGCCGTTTAAAGGTCAGGCGGTGGTACCCCGTATCTCGGCCGGGCTTAGGGTTAGAGAGAAGCGGGATGGCTCGTTGGAAAGGGCCGCTCCGGTAGAGCAACCGACCCGAGGGACGAGTTTATCCGAGCAAAGGCGCCCGAGTTACGGCCGTTTAAAGGTCAGGCGGTGGTACCCCGTATCTCGGCCGGGCTTAGGGTTAGAGAGAAGCGGGATGGCTCGTTGGAAAGGGCCGCTCCGGTAGAGCAACCGACCCGAGGGACGAGTTCATCCGAGCAAAGGCGCCCGAGTTACAGGCGTTTAAATGTCAGGCGGTGGTACGCCGTATCTCGCCCGGGCTTAGGGTTAGAGAGAAGCGGGTTGGCTCGTTGGAAAGGTCCCCTCCAGTGGAGCAACCGACTCAAAGGGCGAGTCGATCCGAGCAAAGGCGCCCGAGCTGCGGCCGTGGGAAAATCCGCGGAGGGACCGTCGTATCTCTGCCGGGCTTGGGGTTAGAGAGACGCGGGTCGCCTCGTTGGAAAGGTCCCCTCCGGTGGAGCAACCGACCCAAAGGGCGAGTCGATCCGAGCAAAGGCGCTCGAGCTGCGGCCGTGGGAAAATCCGCGGGGGGACCGTTGTATCTCGGCCGGGGAAAGGGCCAGAGGCTCGCGGGTTGGCTCGTTCGAAAGGTCCCCTCGCGTGGAGCAACCGACCCAAAGGGCGAGTCGATCGGAGCAAAGGCGCCCGAGCTGCGCCCCTGGGAAAATCCGGGGAGGGACCGCCGTATCTCGGCCGGGGAAAGGGCTAGAGGCTCGCGGGTAGGCTCGTTCGAAAGCTCCCCTCCGGCAGAGCGAACGACCCGAAGGGCGAAGGCCCCGGATCCGGGGCGCCCGAGATACGGACGTGGGAAAATCCGGGCATAGACCGCCGTATCTCGGCCGGGGAAGGGGCTAGAGGCTCGCGGGTCGGCTCGATCGAAAGGCCCCCTCCGGCAGAGCGACCGACCCGAAGGGCGAAGGCCCCGGACCCGGGGCGCCCGAGATACGGCCGTAAGAATCTCCGCGAGCTTCGACCGGACGTATCTCCGGCGGGCGGGGTCGCACGGACTCGAGGCCTGGCTTGTCGGAAAGCCCCGCGACGGACCTTTCGAACGAGACCGGCCGCGCGTCCGGGCGACCTTTACGGTCAGGCGGTGGTACCCCGTATCTCGGCCGGGCTTAGGGTTAGAGAGAAGCGGGATGGCTCGTTGGAAAGGGCCGCTCCGGTAGAGCAACCGACCCGAGGGACGAGTTCATCCGAGCAAAGGCGCCCGAGTTACAGGCGTTTAAATGTCAGGCGTGGTACGCCGTATCTCGCCCGGGCTTAGGGTTAGAGAGAAGCGGGTTGGCTCGTTGGAAAGGTCCCCTCCAGTGTAGCAACCGACTCAAAGGGCGAGTCGATCCGAGCAAAGGCGCCCGAGCTGCGGCCGTGGGAATATCCGCGGAGGGACCGTCGTATCTCTGCCGGGCTTGGGGTTAGAGAGACGCGGGTCGCCTCGTTGGAAAGGTCCCCTCCGGTGGAGCAACCGACCCAAAGGGCGAGTCGATCCGAGCAAAGGCGCCCGAGCTGCGGCCGTGGGAAAATCCGCGGGGGGACCGTTGTATCTCGGCCGGGGAAAGGGCCAGAGGCTCGCGGGTTGGCTCGTTCGAAAGGTCCCCTCGCGTGGAGCAACCGACCCAAAGGGCGAGTCGATCGGAGCAAAGGCGCCCGAGCTGCGCCCCTGGGAAAATCCGGGGAGGGACCGCCGTATCTCGGCCGGGGAAGGGGCTAGAGGCTCGCGGGTTGGCTCGATCGAAAGGCCCCCTCCGGCAGAGCGACCGACCCAAAGGGCGAAGGCCCCGGACCCGGGGCGCCCGAGATACGGCCGTAAGAATCTCCGCGAGCTTCGACCGGACGTATCTCCGGCGGGCGGGGTCGCACGGACTCGAGGCCTGGCTCGTCGGAAAGCCCCGCGACGGACCTTTCGAACGAGACCGGCCGCGCGTCCGGGCGACCTCCGAGGCGGACGCTAGGGGCGCCGGAGCTCCGGACGAGCGAAAATTCCGCGACGATCCGCCGTATCTCGGCACGGGAAAGGGCCAGAGACTCGAGGGAGGGCTCCTCGGAAAGGGCCCCTCGGGCGGAGCCGCCGACCCGAAGGGCGAAGGCCCCGGACCCGAGGCGCCCGAGAAACGGCCGTGGGAAAATCCCGCGGTGGCCGGCCGTATCTCGGCCCCGGAAAGGGCTAGGGACGCGCGGGTGGGCTCGTTCGAAAGGCCCCCCGCGGCGGAGCCACCCACCCGAAGGGCGAAGGCCCCGGACCCGGGGCGCCGGAGCAGCGCGGTAACGAAATTCGAATTTTCGACCGGAAGTATCTCGGGCCCCCGAGGTCGCACGGACCCGCGGTCGGTCTCGTCGGAAAGCCCCGGGCGAGACCTTTCCGACGAGCCCGGCCCCGAGTCCTTCGGACCTTCCCCGGCCGAGATACGGCGCCCGGCAGTTCATTGGCCGATATATGGGAAACGGGGCGTCGTAGACGCTCCGTGGTATTGGTGACCTTGACGATGCCGCGGGTACCCAAGCTCATTGTTGTATGTTACTCACAGCTCGATGGAACAGGGGTCAAATCGGCCTTGTTGAGGTCATTGCAAAAGGCCTGTAAATCATTTGGTAAACTGCATGTACAAATATCTTTGTATATCAGTCAAATCTGAAGCTATTGTCTTTTGTTTTATATCAAATTAAAGGTGTGTATGTGTACTTTACAGACATATGAGTTACTTTACTGTGTGTTGTTCCTAACAGGAAGGAGAAGAGTTACAGTTGAGCCTGTTTTAGGCCACAAGGCCTGTGAATCACAATGGTAAAGTTGCATGTACAAATTTCTTAACTTTTAATTAAAACAAAGTCCAATCAGATTGTGTGATACATCATTGTAATGCTTGTGTTTTGCAGTTTCACATGAACCCAAGCTCATTGTTGTATGTAACTCACAGCTCGAGGGAACAGGGGTCAAATCGGCCTTGTTGAGGTCATTGCAAAAGGCCAGTAAATTATTTGGTAAATTGCCTGTACAAAAATCTGTGTATATCAGTCAAATCTGAAGCTATTGTCTTTTGTTTTATATCAAATTAAAGGTGTGTATGTGTACTTTACAGACATATGAGTGACTTTACTGTGTGTTGTTCCTAACAGGAAGGAGAAGAGTTACAGTTGAGCCTGTTTTAGGCCACAAGGCCTGTGAATCACAATGGTAAAGTTGCATGTACAAATTTCTTAATTTTTAATCAAAACAAAGTCCAATCAGACTGTGTGATACATCATTGTAAAGCTTGTGTTTTGCAGTTTCACATGAACCCAACTGTAGTCTGGTAAGTAAATAAATGCTTTGCTTTAAACAAATGCATCTATTTTTAAACGTTTTTAAATGCTATCTTACGTATTTATTGCCGCTCCAGAACCTAAGTCGATGGGGTTGACCAACGGCTGGAGAAGTGAACGCTCCAGAACCTAAGTCGATGGGGTTGACCAACGGCTGGAGAAGTGAACGCTCCAGAACCTAAGTCGATGGGGTTGACCAACGGCTGGAGAAACTTTCGGGTTGACCAACTGCTGGAAGTACTTTCGGGTTGACCAACGGTTGGAGATCGTTTCGGGTTGACCAACGGTTTGGTTCTCCAGAGGGGCCGGGAGTATGGAGCTTAGGCCGGGGGGGAGTGCTTAAGAGTGGGTGCCCGGGACCGAACGGTGCGCCGGGTACGGGCTCCAGGGTGGCCGTGGCGGGTTCCGAGGCCGGCCTCGGGTGCACTGTGGGCGGGTAGAGGGGCCACCGTCCTCGGGGGTCCGAGGCCGGCCTCGGGTGCACTGTGGTCGGGTAGAGGGGCCACCGTCCTCGGGTGCACTGTGGTCGGGTAGAGGGGCCACCGTTCTCGGGGTCGTATCTCGGCCGGGGAAAGGGTTAGAGAGAAGCGGGTTGGCTCGTTGGAAAGGGCCGCTCCGGTAGAGCAACCGACCCGAGGGACGAGTTTATCCGAGCAAAGGCGCCCGAGTTACGGCCGTTTAAAGGTCAGGCGGTGGTACCCCGTATCTCGGCCGGGCTTAGGGTTAGAGAGAAGCGGGATGGCTCGTTGGAAAGGGCCGCTCCGGTAGAGCAACCGACCCGAGGGACGAGTTTATCCGAGCAAAGGCGCCCGAGTTACGGCCGTTTAAAGGTCAGGCGGTGGTACCCCGTATCTCGGCCGGGCTTAGGGTTAGAGAGAAGCGGGATGGCTCGTTGGAAAGGGCCGCTCCGGTAGAGCAACCGACCCGAGGGACGAGTTCATCCGAGCAAAGGCGCCCGAGTTACAGGCGTTTAAATGTCAGGCGGTGGTACGCCGTATCTCGCCCGGGCTTAGGGTTAGAGAGAAGCGGGTTGGCTCGTTGGAAAGGTCCCCTCCAGTGGAGCAACCGACTCAAAGGGCGAGTCGATCCGAGCAAAGGCGCCCGAGCTGCGGCCGTGGGAAAATCCGCGGAGGGACCGTCGTATCTCTGCCGGGCTTGGGGTTAGAGAGACGCGGGTCGCCTCGTTGGAAAGGTCCCCTCCGGTGGAGCAACCGACCCAAAGGGCGAGTCGATCCGAGCAAAGGCGCTCGAGCTGCGGCCGTGGGAAAATCCGCGGGGGGACCGTTGTATCTCGGCCGGGGAAAGGGCCAGAGGCTCGCGGGTTGGCTCGTTCGAAAGGTCCCCTCGCGTGGAGCAACCGACCCAAAGGGCGAGTCGATCGGAGCAAAGGCGCCCGAGCTGCGCCCCTGGGAAAATCCGGGGAGGGACCGCCGTATCTCGGCCGGGGAAAGGGCTAGAGGCTCGCGGGTAGGCTCGTTCGAAAGCTCCCCTCCGGCAGAGCGAACGACCCGAAGGGCGAAGGCCCCGGATCCGGGGCGCCCGAGATACGGACGTGGGAAAATCCGGGCATAGACCGCCGTATCTCGGCCGGGGAAGGGGCTAGAGGCTCGCGGGTCGGCTCGATCGAAAGGCCCCCTCCGGCAGAGCGACCGACCCGAAGGGCGAAGGCCCCGGACCCGGGGCGCCCGAGATACGGCCGTAAGAATCTCCGCGAGCTTCGACCGGACGTATCTCCGGCGGGCGGGGTCGCACGGACTCGAGGCCTGGCTTGTCGGAAAGCCCCGCGACGGACCTTTCGAACGAGACCGGCCGCGCGTCCGGGCGACCTTTACGGTCAGGCGGTGGTACCCCGTATCTCGGCCGGGCTTAGGGTTAGAGAGAAGCGGGATGGCTCGTTGGAAAGGGCCGCTCCGGTAGAGCAACCGACCCGAGGGACGAGTTCATCCGAGCAAAGGCGCCCGAGTTACAGGCGTTTAAATGTCAGGCGTGGTACGCCGTATCTCGCCCGGGCTTAGGGTTAGAGAGAAGCGGGTTGGCTCGTTGGAAAGGTCCCCTCCAGTGTAGCAACCGACTCAAAGGGCGAGTCGATCCGAGCAAAGGCGCCCGAGCTGCGGCCGTGGGAATATCCGCGGAGGGACCGTCGTATCTCTGCCGGGCTTGGGGTTAGAGAGACGCGGGTCGCCTCGTTGGAAAGGTCCCCTCCGGTGGAGCAACCGACCCAAAGGGCGAGTCGATCCGAGCAAAGGCGCCCGAGCTGCGGCCGTGGGAAAATCCGCGGGGGGACCGTTGTATCTCGGCCGGGGAAAGGGCCAGAGGCTCGCGGGTTGGCTCGTTCGAAAGGTCCCCTCGCGTGGAGCAACCGACCCAAAGGGCGAGTCGATCGGAGCAAAGGCGCCCGAGCTGCGCCCCTGGGAAAATCCGGGGAGGGACCGCCGTATCTCGGCCGGGGAAGGGGCTAGAGGCTCGCGGGTTGGCTCGATCGAAAGGCCCCCTCCGGCAGAGCGACCGACCCAAAGGGCGAAGGCCCCGGACCCGGGGCGCCCGAGATACGGCCGTAAGAATCTCCGCGAGCTTCGACCGGACGTATCTCCGGCGGGCGGGGTCGCACGGACTCGAGGCCTGGCTCGTCGGAAAGCCCCGCGACGGACCTTTCGAACGAGACCGGCCGCGCGTCCGGGCGACCTCCGAGGCGGACGCTAGGGGCGCCGGAGCTCCGGACGAGCGAAAATTCCGCGACGATCCGCCGTATCTCGGCACGGGAAAGGGCCAGAGACTCGAGGGAGGGCTCCTCGGAAAGGGCCCCTCGGGCGGAGCCGCCGACCCGAAGGGCGAAGGCCCCGGACCCGAGGCGCCCGAGAAACGGCCGTGGGAAAATCCCGCGGTGGCCGGCCGTATCTCGGCCCCGGAAAGGGCTAGGGACGCGCGGGTGGGCTCGTTCGAAAGGCCCCCCGCGGCGGAGCCACCCACCCGAAGGGCGAAGGCCCCGGACCCGGGGCGCCGGAGCAGCGCGGTAACGAAATTCGAATTTTCGACCGGAAGTATCTCGGGCCCCCGAGGTCGCACGGACCCGCGGTCGGTCTCGTCGGAAAGCCCCGGGCGAGACCTTTCCGACGAGCCCGGCCCCGAGTCCTTCGGACCTTCCCCGGCCGAGATACGGCGCCCGGCAGTTCATTGGCCGATATATGGGAAACGGGGCGTCGTAGACGCTCCGTGGTATTGGTGACCTTGACGATGCCGCGGGTACCCAAGCTCATTGTTGTATGTTACTCACAGCTCGATGGAACAGGGGTCAAATCGGCCTTGTTGAGGTCATTGCAAAAGGCCTGTAAATCATTTGGTAAACTGCATGTACAAATATCTTTGTATATCAGTCAAATCTGAAGCTATTGTCTTTTGTTTTATATCAAATTAAAGGTGTGTATGTGTACTTTACAGACATATGAGTGACTTTACTGTGTGTTGTTCCTAACAGGAAGGAGAAGAGTTACAGTTGAGCCTGTTTTAGGCCACAAGGCCTGTGAATCACAATGGTAAAGTTGCATGTACAAATTTCTTAACTTTTAATTAAAACAAAGTCCAATCAGATTGTGTGATACATCATTGTAATGCTTGTGTTTTGCAGTTTCACATGAACCCAAGCTCATTGTTGTATGTAACTCACAGCTCGAGGGAACAGGGGTCAAATCGGCCTTGTTGAGGTCATTGCAAAAGGCCAGTAAATTATTTGGTAAATTGCCTGTACAAAAATCTGTGTATATCAGTCAAATCTGAAGCTATTGTCTTTTGTTTTATATCAAATTAAAGGTGTGTATGTGTACTTTACAGACATATGAGTGACTTTACTGTGTGTTGTTCCTAACAGGAAGGAGAAGAGTTACAGTTGAGCCTGTTTTAGGCCACAAGGCCTGTGAATCACAATGGTAAAGTTGCATGTACAAATTTCTTAATTTTTAATCAAAACAAAGTCCAATCAGACTGTGTGATACATCATTGTAAAGCTTGTGTTTTGCAGTTTCACATGAACCCAACTGTAGTCTGGTAAGTAAATAAATGCTTTGCTTTAAACAAATGCATCTATTTTTAAACGTTTTTAAATGCTATCTTACGTATTTATTGCCGCTCCAGAACCTAAGTCGATGGGGTTGACCAACGGCTGGAGAAGTGAACGCTCCAGAACCTAAGTCGATGGGGTTGACCAACGGCTGGAGAAGTGAACGCTCCAGAACCTAAGTCGATGGGGTTGACCAACGGCTGGAGAAACTTTCGGGTTGACCAACTGCTGGAAGTACTTTCGGGTTGACCAACGGTTGGAGATCGTTTCGGGTTGACCAACGGTTTGGTTCTCCAGAGGGGCCGGGAGTATGGAGCTTAGGCCGGGGGGGAGTGCTTAAGAGTGGGTGCCCGGGACCGAACGGTGCGCCGGGTACGGGCTCCAGGGTGGCCGTGGCGGGTTCCGAGGCCGGCCTCGGGTGCACTGTGGGCGGGTAGAGGGGCCACCGTCCTCGGGGGTCCGAGGCCGGCCTCGGGTGCACTGTGGTCGGGTAGAGGGGCCACCGTCCTCGGGTGCACTGTGGTCGGGTAGAGGGGCCACCGTTCTCGGGGTCGTATCTCGGCCGGGGAAAGGGTTAGAGAGAAGCGGGTTGGCTCGTTGGAAAGGGCCGCTCCGGTAGAGCAACCGACCCGAGGGACGAGTTTATCCGAGCAAAGGCGCCCGAGTTACGGCCGTTTAAAGGTCAGGCGGTGGTACCCCGTATCTCGGCCGGGCTTAGGGTTAGAGAGAAGCGGGATGGCTCGTTGGAAAGGGCCGCTCCGGTAGAGCAACCGACCCGAGGGACGAGTTTATCCGAGCAAAGGCGCCCGAGTTACGGCCGTTTAAAGGTCAGGCGGTGGTACCCCGTATCTCGGCCGGGCTTAGGGTTAGAGAGAAGCGGGATGGCTCGTTGGAAAGGGCCGCTCCGGTAGAGCAACCGACCCGAGGGACGAGTTCATCCGAGCAAAGGCGCCCGAGTTACAGGCGTTTAAATGTCAGGCGGTGGTACGCCGTATCTCGCCCGGGCTTAGGGTTAGAGAGAAGCGGGTTGGCTCGTTGGAAAGGTCCCCTCCAGTGGAGCAACCGACTCAAAGGGCGAGTCGATCCGAGCAAAGGCGCCCGAGCTGCGGCCGTGGGAAAATCCGCGGAGGGACCGTCGTATCTCTGCCGGGCTTGGGGTTAGAGAGACGCGGGTCGCCTCGTTGGAAAGGTCCCCTCCGGTGGAGCAACCGACCCAAAGGGCGAGTCGATCCGAGCAAAGGCGCTCGAGCTGCGGCCGTGGGAAAATCCGCGGGGGGACCGTTGTATCTCGGCCGGGGAAAGGGCCAGAGGCTCGCGGGTTGGCTCGTTCGAAAGGTCCCCTCGCGTGGAGCAACCGACCCAAAGGGCGAGTCGATCGGAGCAAAGGCGCCCGAGCTGCGCCCCTGGGAAAATCCGGGGAGGGACCGCCGTATCTCGGCCGGGGAAAGGGCTAGAGGCTCGCGGGTAGGCTCGTTCGAAAGCTCCCCTCCGGCAGAGCGAACGACCCGAAGGGCGAAGGCCCCGGATCCGGGGCGCCCGAGATACGGACGTGGGAAAATCCGGGCATAGACCGCCGTATCTCGGCCGGGGAAGGGGCTAGAGGCTCGCGGGTCGGCTCGATCGAAAGGCCCCCTCCGGCAGAGCGACCGACCCGAAGGGCGAAGGCCCCGGACCCGGGGCGCCCGAGATACGGCCGTAAGAATCTCCGCGAGCTTCGACCGGACGTATCTCCGGCGGGCGGGGTCGCACGGACTCGAGGCCTGGCTTGTCGGAAAGCCCCGCGACGGACCTTTCGAACGAGACCGGCCGCGCGTCCGGGCGACCTTTACGGTCAGGCGGTGGTACCCCGTATCTCGGCCGGGCTTAGGGTTAGAGAGAAGCGGGATGGCTCGTTGGAAAGGGCCGCTCCGGTAGAGCAACCGACCCGAGGGACGAGTTCATCCGAGCAAAGGCGCCCGAGTTACAGGCGTTTAAATGTCAGGCGTGGTACGCCGTATCTCGCCCGGGCTTAGGGTTAGAGAGAAGCGGGTTGGCTCGTTGGAAAGGTCCCCTCCAGTGTAGCAACCGACTCAAAGGGCGAGTCGATCCGAGCAAAGGCGCCCGAGCTGCGGCCGTGGGAAAATCCGCGGAGGGACCGTCGTATCTCTGCCGGGCTTGGGGTTAGAGAGACGCGGGTCGCCTCGTTGGAAAGGTCCCCTCCGGTGGAGCAACCGACCCAAAGGGCGAGTCGATCCGAGCAAAGGCGCCCGAGCTGCGGCCGTGGGAAAATCCGCGGGGGGACCGTTGTATCTCGGCCGGGGAAAGGGCCAGAGGCTCGCGGGTTGGCTCGTTCGAAAGGTCCCCTCGCGTGGAGCAACCGACCCAAAGGGCGAGTCGATCGGAGCAAAGGCGCCCGAGCTGCGCCCCTGGGAAAATCCGGGGAGGGACCGCCGTATCTCGGCCGGGGAAGGGGCTAGAGGCTCGCGGGTTGGCTCGATCGAAAGGCCCCCTCCGGCAGAGCGACCGACCCAAAGGGCGAAGGCCCCGGACCCGGGGCGCCCGAGATACGGCCGTAAGAATCTCCGCGAGCTTCGACCGGACGTATCTCCGGCGGGCGGGGTCGCACGGACTCGAGGCCTGGCTCGTCGGAAAGCCCCGCGACGGACCTTTCGAACGAGACCGGCCGCGCGTCCGGGCGACCTCCGAGGCGGACGCTAGGGGCGCCGGAGCTCCGGACGAGCGAAAATTCCGCGACGATCCGCCGTATCTCGGCACGGGAAAGGGCCAGAGACTCGAGGGAGGGCTCCTCGGAAAGGGCCCCTCGGGCGGAGCCGCCGACCCGAAGGGCGAAGGCCCCGGACCCGAGGCGCCCGAGAAACGGCCGTGGGAAAATCCCGCGGTGGCCGGCCGTATCTCGGCCCCGGAAAGGGCTAGGGACGCGCGGGTGGGCTCGTTCGAAAGGCCCCCCGCGGCGGAGCCACCCACCCGAAGGGCGAAGGCCCCGGACCCGGGGCGCCGGAGCAGCGCGGTAACGAAATTCGAATTTTCGACCGGAAGTATCTCGGGCCCCCGAGGTCGCACGGACCCGCGGTCGGTCTCGTCGGAAAGCCCCGGGCGAGACCTTTCCGACGAGCCCGGCCCCGAGTCCTTCGGACCTTCCCCGGCCGAGATACGGCGCCCGGCAGTTCATTGGCCGATATATGGGAAACGGGGCGTCGTAGACGCTTCGTGGTATTGGTGACCTTGACGATGCCGCGGGTACCCAAGCTCATTGTTGTATGTTACTCACAGCTCGATGGAACAGGGGTCAAATCGGCCTTGTTGAGGTCATTGCAAAAGGCCTGTAAATCATTTGGTAAACTGCATGTACAAATATCTTTGTATATCAGTCAAATCTGAAGCTATTGTCTTTTGTTTTATATCAAATTAAAGGTGTGTATGTGTACTTTACAGACATATGAGTGACTTTACTGTGTGTTGTTCCTAACAGGAAGGAGAAGAGTTACAGTTGAGCCTGTTTTAGGCCACAAGGCCTGTGAATCACAATGGTAAAGTTGCATGTACAAATTTCTTAACTTTTAATTAAAACAAAGTCCAATCAGATTGTGTGATACATCATTGTAATGCTTGTGTTTTGCAGTTTCACATGAACCCAAGCTCATTGTTGTATGTAACTCACAGCTCGAGGGAACAGGGGTCAAATCGGCCTTGTTGAGGTCATTGCAAAAGGCCAGTAAATTATTTGGTAAATTGCCTGTACAAAAATCTGTGTATATCAGTCAAATCTGAAGCTATTGTCTTTTGTTTTATATCAAATTAAAGGTGTGTATGTGTACTTTACAGACAAATGAGTGACTTTACTGTGTGTTGTTCCTAACAGGAAGGAGAAGAGTTACAGTTGAGCCTGTTTTAGGCCACAAGGCCTGTGAATCACAATGGTAAAGTTGCATGTACAAATTTCTTAATTTTTAATCAAAACAAAGTCCAATCAGACTGTGATACATCATTGTAAAGCTTGTGTTTTGCAGTTTCACATGAACCCAACTGTAGTCTGGTAAGTAAATAAATGCTTTGCTTTAAACAAATGCATCTATTTTTAAACGTTTTTAAATGCTATCTTACGTATTTATTGCCGCTCCAGAACCTAAGTCGATGGGGTTGACCAACGGCTGGAGAAGTGAACGCTCCAGAACCTAAGTCGATGGGGTTGACCAACGGCTGGAGAAGTGAACGCTCCAGAACCTAAGTCGATGGGGTTGACCAACGGCTGGAGAAACTTTCGGGTTGACCAACTGCTGGAAGTACTTTCGGGTTGACCAACGGTTGGAGATCGTTTCGGGTTGACCAACGGTTTGGTTCTCCAGAGGGGCCGGGAGTATGGAGCTTAGGCCGGGGGGGAGTGCTTAAGAGGGGGTGCCCGGGACCGAACGGTGCGCCGGGTACGGGCTCCAGGGTGGCCGTGGCGGGTTCCGAGGCCGGCCTCGGGTGCACTGTGGGCGGGTAGAGGGTCCACCGTCCTCGGGGGTCCGAGGCCGGCCTCGGGTGCACTGTGGTCGGGTAGAGGGGCCACCGTTCTCGGGGTCGTTTCTCGGCCGGGGAAAGGGTTAGAGAGAAGCGGGTTGGCTCGTTGGAAAGGGCCGCTCCGGTAGAGCAACCGACCCGAGGGACGAGTTTATCCGAGCAAAGGCGCCCGAGTTACGGCCGTTTAAAGGTCAGGCGGTGGTACCCCGTATCTCGGCCGGGCTTAGGGTTAGAGAGAAGCGGGATGGCTCGTTGGAAAGGGCCGCTCCGGTAGAGCAACCGACCCGAGGGACGAGTTTATCCGAGCAAAGGCGCCCGAGTTACGGCCGTTTAAAGGTCACGCGGTGGTACCCCGTATCTCGGCCGGGCTTAGGGTTAGAGAGAAGCGGGATGGCTCGTTGGAAAGGGCCGCTCCGGTAGAGCAACCGACCCGAGGGACGAGTTCATCCGAGCAAAGGCGCCCGAGTTACAGGCGTTTAAATGTCAGGCGGTGGTACGCCGTATCTCGCCCGGGCTTAGGGTTAGAGAGAAGCGGGTTGGCTCGTTGGAAAGGTCCCCTCCAGTGGAGCAACCGACTCAAAGGGCGAGTCGATCCGAGCAAAGGCGCCCGAGCTGCGGCCGTGGGAAAATCCGCGGAGGGACTGTCGTATCTCTGCCGGGCTTGGGGTTAGAGAGACGCGGGTCGCCTCGTTGGAAAGGTCCCCTCCGGTGGAGCAACCGACCCAAAGGGCGAGTCGATCCGAGCAAAGGCGCCCGAGCTGCGGCCGTGGGAAAATCCGCGGGGGGACCGTTGTATCTCGGCCGGGGAAAGGGCCAGAGGCTCGCGGGTTGGCTCGTTCGAAAGGTCCCCTCGCGTGGAGCAACCGACCCAAAGGGCGAGTCGATCGGAGCAAAGGCGCCCGAGCTGCGCCCCTGGGAAAATCCGGGGAGGGACCGCCGTATCTCGGCCGGGGAAAGGGCTAGAGGCTCGCGGGTAGGCTCGTTCGAAAGCTCCCCTCCGGCAGAGCGAACGACCCGTAGGGCGAAGGCCCCGGATCCGGGGCGCCCGAGATACGGACGTGGGAAAATCCGGGCATAGACCGCCGTATCTCGGCCGGGGAAGGGGCTAGAGGCTCGCGGGTCGGCTCGATCGAAAGGCCCCCTCCGGCAGAGCGACCGACCCGAAGGGCGAAGGCCCCGGACCCGGGGCGCCCGAGATACGGCCGTCGGAATCTCCGCGAGCTTCGACCGGACGTATCTCCGGCGGGCGGGGTCGCACGGACTCGAGGCCTGGCTCGTCGGAAAGCCCCGCGACGGACCTTTCGAACGAGACCGGCCGCGCGTCCGGGCGACCTCCGAGGCGGACGCTAGGGGCGCCGGAGCTCCGGACGAGCGAAAATTCCGCGACGATCCGCCGTATCTCGGCACGGGAAAGGGACAGAGACTCGAGGGAGGGCTCCTCGGAAAGGGCCCCTCGGGCGGAGCCGCCGACCCGAAGGGCGAAGGCCCCGGACCCGAGGCGCCCGAGAAACGGCCGTGGGAAAATCCCGCGGTGGCCGGCCGTATCTCGGCCCCGGAAAGGGCTAGGGACGCGCGGGTGGGCTCGTTCGAAAGGCCCCCCGCGGCGGAGCAACCCACCCGAAGGGCGAAGGCCCCGGACCCGGGGCGCCGGAGCAGCGCGGTAACGAAATTCGAATTTTCGACCGGAAGTATCTCGGGCCCCCGGGGTCGCACGGACCCGCGGTCGGTCTCGTCGGAAAGCCCCGGGCGAGACCTTTCCGACGAGCCCGGCCCCGAGTCCTTCGGACCTTCCCCGGCCGAGATACGGCGCCCGGCAGTTCATTGGCCGATATCTCGGAAACGGGCCGTCGTAGACGCTCCGTGGTATTGGTGACCTTGACGATGCCGCGGGTACCCAAGCTCATTGTTGTATGTTACTCACAGCTCGATGGAACAGGGGTCAAATCGGCCTTGTTGAGGTCATTGCAAAAGGCCTGTAAATCATTTGGTAAACTGCATGTACAAATATCTTTGTATATCAGTCAAATCTGAAGCTATTGTCTTTTGTTTTATATCAAATTAAAGGTGTGTATGTGTACTTTACAGACATATGAGTGACTTTACTGTGTGTTGTTCCTAACAGGAAGGAGAAGAGTTACAGTTGAGCCTGTTTTAGGCCACAAGGCCTGTGAATCACAATGGTAAAGTTGCATGTACAAATTTCTTAATTTTTAATTAAAACAAAGTCCAATCAGATTGTGTGATACATCATTGTAATGCTTGTGTTTTGCAGTTTCACATGAACCCAAGCTCATTGTTGTATGTAACTCACAGCTCGAGGGAACAGGGGTCAAATCGGCCTTGTTGAGGTCATTGCAAAAGGCCAGTAAATTATTTGGTAAATTGCCTGTACAAAAATCTGTGTATATCAGTCAAATCTGAAGCTATTGTCTTTTGTTTTATATCAAATTAAAGGTGTGTATGTGTACTTTACAGACAAATGAGTGACTTTACTGTGTGTTGTTCCTAACAGGAAGGAGAAGAGTTACAGTTGAGCCTGTTTTAGGCCACAAGGCCTGTGAATCACAATGGTAAAGTTGCATGTACAAATTTCTTAATTTTTAATCAAAACAAAGTCCAATCAGACTGTGTGATACATCATTGTAAAGCTTGTGTTTTGCAGTTTCACATGAACCCAACTGTAGTCTGGTAAGTAAATAAATGCTTTGCTTTAAACAAATGCATCTATTTTTAAACGTTTTTAAATGCTATCTTACGTATTTATTGCCGCTCCAGAACCTAAGTCGATGGGGTTGACCAACGGCTGGAGAAGTGAACGCTCCAGAACCTAAGTCGATGGGGTTGACCAACGGCTGGAGAAGTGAACGCTCCAGAACCTAAGTCGATGGGGTTGACCAACGGCTGGAGAAACTTTCGGGTTGACCAACTGCTGGAAGTACTTTCGGGTTGACCAACGGTTGGAGATCGTTTCGGGTTGACCAACGGTTTGGTTCTCCAGAGGGGCCGGGAGTATGGAGCTTAGGCCGGGGGGGAGTGCTTAAGAGTGGGTGCCCGGGACCGAACGGTGCGCCGGGTACGGGCTCCAGGGTGGCCGTGGCGGGTTCCGAGGCCGGCCTCGGGTGCACTGTGGGCGGGTAGAGGGGCCACCGTCCTCGGGGGTCCGAGGCCGGCCTCGGGTGCACTGTGGTCGGGTAGAGGGGCCACCGTCCTCGGGGGTCCGAGGCCGGCCTCGGGTGCACTGTGGTCGGGTAGAGGGGCCACCGTTCTCGGGGTCGTATCTCGGCCGGGGAAAGGGTTAGAGAGAAGCGGGTTGGCTCGTTGGAAAGGGCCGCTCCGGTAGAGCAACCGACCCGAGGGACGAGTTTATCCGAGCAAAGGCGCCCGAGTTACGGCCGTTTAAAGGTCAGGCGGTGGTACCCCGTATCTCGGCCGGGCTTAGGGTTAGAGAGAAGCGGGATGGCTCGTTGGAATGGGCAGCTCCGGTAGAGCAACCGACCCGAGGGACGAGTTCATCCGAGCAAAGGCGCCCGAGTTACAGGCGTTTAAATGTCAGGCGGTGGTACGCCGTATCTCGCCCGGGCTTAGGGTTAGAGAGAAGCGGGTTGGCTCGTTGGAAAGGTCCCCTCCAGTGGAGCAACCGACTCAAAGGGCGAGTCGATCCGAGCAAAGGCGCCCGAGCTGCGGCCGTGGGAAAATCCGCGGAGGGACCGTCGTATCTCTGCCGGGCTTGGGGTTAGAGAGACGCGGGTCGCCTCGTTGGAAAGGTCCCCTCCGGTGGAGCAACCGACCCAAAGGGCGAGTCGATCCGAGCAAAGGCGCCCGAGCTGCGGCCGTGGGAAAATCCGCGGGGGGACCGTTGTATCTCGGCCGGGGAAAGGGCCAGAGGCTCGCGGGTTGGCTCGTTCGAAAGGTCCCCTCGCGTGGAGCAACCGACCCAAAGGGCGAGTCGATCGGAGCAAAGGCGCCCGAGCTGCGCCCCTGGGAAAATCCGGGGAGGGACCGCCGTATCTCGGCCGGGGAAAGGGCTAGAGGCTCGCGGGTAGGCTCGTTCGAAAGCTCCCCTCCGGCAGAGCGAACGACCCGAAGGGCGAAGGCCCCGGATCCGGGGCGCCCGAGATACGGACGTGGGAAAATCCGGGCATAGACCGCCGTATCTCGGCCGGGGAAGGGGCTAGAGGCTCGCGGGTCGGCTCGATCGAAAGGCCCCCTCCGGCAGAGCGACCGACCCGAAGGGCGAAGGCCCCGGACCCGGGGCGCCCGAGATACGGCCGTCGGAATCTCCGCGAGCTTCGACCGGACGTATCTCCGGCGGGCGGGGTCGCACGGACTCGAGGCCTGGCTCGTCGGAAAGCCCCGCGACGGACCTTTCGAACGAGACCGGCCGCGCGTCCGGGCGACCTCCGAGGCGGACGCTAGGGGCGCCGGAGCTCCGGACGAGCGAAAATTCCGCGACGATCCGCCGTATCTCGGCACGGGAAAGGGCCAGAGACTCGAGGGAGGGCTCCTCGGAAAGGGCCCCTCGGGCGGAGCCGCCGACCCGAAGGGCGAAGGCCCCGGACCCGAGGCGCCCGAGAAACAGCCGTGGGAAAATCCCGCGGTGGCCGGCCGTATCTCGGCCCCGGAAAGGGCTAGGGACGCGCGGCTGGGCTCGTTCGAAAGGCCCCCCGCGGCGGAGCCACCCACCCGAAGGGCGAAGGCCCCGGACCCGGGGCGCCGGAGCAGCGCGGTAACGAAATTCGAATTTTCGACCGGAAGTATCTCGGGCCCCCGGGGTCGCACGGACCCGCGGTCGGTCTCGTCGGAAAGCCCCGGGCGAGACCTTTCCGACGAGCCCGGCCCCGAGTCCTTCGGACCTTCCCCGGCCGAGATACGGCGCCCGGCAGTTCATTGGCCGATATATGGGAAACGGGGCGTCGTAGACGCTCCGTGGTATTGGTGACCTTGACGATGCCGCGGGTACCCAAGCTCATTGTTGTATGTTACTCACAGCTCGATGGAACAGGGGTCAAATCGGCCTTGTTGAGGTCATTGCAAAAGGCCTGTAAATCATTTGGTAAACTGCATGTACAAATATCTTTGTATATCAGTCAAATCTGAAGCTATTGTCTTTTGTTTTATATCAAATTAAAGGTGTGTATGTGTACTTTACAGACATATGAGTGACTTTACTGTGTGTTGTTCCTAACAGGAAGGAGAAGAGTTACAGTTGAGCCTGTTTTAGGCCACAAGGCCTGTGAATCACAATGGTAAAGTTGCATGTACAAATTTCTTAATTTTTAATTAAAACAAAGTCCAATCAGATTGTGTGATACATCATTGTAATGCTTGTGTTTTGCAGTTTCACATGAACCCAAGCTCATTGTTGTATGTAACTCACAGCTCGAGGGAACAGGGGTCAAATCGGCCTTGTTGAGGTCATTGCAAAAGGCCAGTAAATTATTTGGTAAATTGCCTGTACAAAAATCTGTGTATATCAGTCAAATCTGAAGCTATTGTCTTTTGTTTTATATCAAATTAAAGGTGTGTATGTGTACTTTACAGACAAATGAGTGACTTTACTGTGTGTTGTTCCTAACAGGAAGGAGAAGAGTTACAGTTGAGCCTGTTTTAGGCCACAAGGCCTGTGAATCACAATGGTAAAGTTGCATGTACAAATTTCTTAATTTTTAATCAAAACAAAGTCCAATCAGACTGTTCAATTCAATTCAATTCAATTTTATTTATATAGCGCTTTTCACAATTGTTAATTGTTGCAAAGCAGCTTTACATGAGTAGATGTAGAGGAGAACATTGAAAATCAATACATAGTATAAGAAGTAGAATATAGCGGCTAAGGATAAAAAACCGTGTAAGCGAGCATATTAATAATGTAACGTATACAGTAAAGTGCTAAGTTAAGCCAAAGTTGGCTGACTCTCCCTGGGACTAAAAAACCCCCTAGGAGAAAACCCAATGGGAAAAAATCCTAAAAGGACAAAAAACCCTAGGGAGAGATTAATATTTATATTTATAATATATAGACACGGTAGGGATAGGAAGCGTGTAAGCGGATTAAACTGGTTCAGCCGGTGGCCGTTGGTCGCGCATCGGTTGGGCGTCACGTTGAAGGACAGCCAGTTGATCAGTGGTGCGATGACCTTCACAGCAACAGGAACTGGGTCTGTTTGTCTCATTGTCCTCAGAGTCGAGGACGAGACAGGGAGACAAAAACAGAATTCTATTAGCGTAGGGGCCGTTCGCATGTAATGCAAGTGTCATACATTATAGTGGTTTAATTCAGCTCGGTTCCAGACAGGCTAACTATTGCGGCAAGAGTAAATTACCCGTATGAGGTATGTGAGTGCTTTGTTCTAGACAAAATAACTACTGCGGGAAAAGTACATTTACTGGACATTCTATGTGAATGCTTTGTTAAAGAAGAATGTCTTAAGTTTAGATTTAAATTGATCGACTGTGTCTGATACTCGAACATTATTTGGTAAATCATTCCAGAGCTTAGGGGCTAAGTAGGAAAAGGATCTACCACCTTTAGACACTTTTGATATTCTAGGGATAATTAAGTAACCCGAATTTTGTGATCGCAGTTTACGTGGTGGATTGTATTCTGATAGTAGTTCTTTTATATACGAGGGCGCTAGGCCATTTAAGGCTTTGTAGGTGATTAGTAATATTTTAAATTGTATGCGATATTTAACTGGTAGCCAGTGTAAAGATGCCAGAATTGGACTAATGTGGTCATACTTTTTAGATCGAGTAAGCACTCTTGCGGCGGCGTTTTGAACCAGCTGTAGCTTGTTTACCTGATTTGCATGGCATCCCCCGAGTAACGAGTTACAATAGTCTAATCTAGAGGTCATAAAAGCATGGATAAGCTTTTCTGCATCTGATGCAGACAGCATATGGCGTATTTTTGAGATATTTCTAAGATGGAAAAATGCTGTGCGGCAGACGTTGGAGATATGACTATCGAAAGATAGATTGCTGTCAAACATTACGCCTAAATTCTTAACCGTGGAAGATGGCACCACCGTGCAGCCATCTATGGGCAACTTGTAATCTGACATATTATGTTTGGAGCGATTTGGTTCAATAATAAGTATCTCTGTCTTATTGGAGTTTAGCATAAGAAAGTTATGTGCCATCCAGTCCCTAATATCACTAATGCAGTCTGTTAGCTTAGCAAACTGGTGGGTTTCGCTAGGATGTGACGAGATGTAAAGCTGGGTATCATCCGCATAGCAGTGAAAACTTATGTTATGTTTCCTGATAATGTCTCCTAGAGGTAACATATATAACGAGAATAGGATAGGGCCTAGAACTGATCCCTGAGGTACGCCGTATTTAACGGGGGAGTGATGTGACTCTTCCTCATTTACATAAACAAAGTGATATCGATTGGTTAGATACGATCTAAACCAGGCTAACGCCTGACCACTGATGCCAACATAGTTTTCTAGTCTATTGAGTAGGATTCTGTGATCTATTGTGTCAAAGGCTGCACTAAGGTCTAGTAATATAAGGATTGAGATTTCACCACGATCGGATGTTAATAGGAGGTCATTTGTAACTCTAAGCAGCGCTGTCTCTGTGCTATGGTGGGGCCTGAATCCTGATTGGAACTTTTCATATGTATTATTATTCGCTATGAATGTGCGTAGCTGGCTTGCCACTATTTTTTCTAATATTTTAGAAAGAAAAGGTAGATTTGAGATTGGTCTAAAGTTATTAAGATCTCCCTGGTCAAGGTTTGGTTTTTTAATGAGCGGTCTAATAACTGCTAGTTTGAAAGCTGTTGGAACGTATCCTAATTCTAGCGATGAGTTAAAGATATTTAGTACCGAGTCGGACACTACATGAAATACCTCTTTTAGTAATTTTGTGGGAATGGGGTCTAATATACAGGACGATGATTTAGATGACGTTACTAATTTAGAGAGCTCTTCTATTGTAGTAGGTTTAAATGACTCAAGATGTTCGTATGATAATCTAGTGGTAAATGTACTATTGGGTTGAGTGGTGGCTGCTTGCGTAGTTTCTATGTTTTCCCTAATAGAAATAATTTTGTTAGTAAAGAAGTTCATGAAGTCATTACTATTGTGTTGGAATTTACTATTGGTTTCTGTTTGTTCTTTGTTTCTAGTCAGTTTCGCAACTGTGCTAAAGAGGAAACGAGGGTTGTTATGATTTTCTTTAATAAGCGTACTGAGATAGGTAGATCTGGCGGTTTTAATAGCCTGTCTGTAGTGTTGAACACTCTCTTTCCATGCTGAACGCCATACTTCTAACTTTGTGTTTCGGTAGTTTCTTTCCATTTTTCTAGCTACTTTTTTAAGGGCTGCAGTATGATGGTCATACCATGGAGCTGGCGTTTTTCCTTTGATTCTCTTTTTTCGTATGGGAGCAACGGCATCCATCGTGCTAGAGCAAACGTTGTTCAGGTTTTCTATTATAATATCCAGATCTTCACGGTTATCTGCTACATGTTTCATTTGAGACAGGTCTGGAAGAGTGCTAATAAAGCTATCTTTAGTGGTGGAAATTATTGTTCTGGCTAATCTGTAGCATGTTGTAGACTGAGCGGTCCTATCTAGAAGTATTGTGTATGACACAAGGCAGTGGTCTGAAACGGCATCGCCCTGGGGTGATATTTCGATGTCATTAATATTGAGTCCGAGTGACAGAATTAAGTCTAATGTGTGCTTACGAGTATGCGTGGGTCCAGACACGTTTTGTTTAATACCGAGAGAATTTAGAACATCCATAAACGCACGTCCTAATGCATCTGTTGAGTTATCCACATGGATGTTAAAATCACCAACGATAAGAGCTTTGTCTACAGTGACTGTAAGCTCAGATAGGAAGTCTGCTATTTCTTTAAGAAAATCTGTGTGGTGGCCCGGAGGCCTATATATGGTAGCTAAAATGAACGAAAGCTGTTTGTTGTTACGATCAGTTATTTCCATGTTTAACAGTATTATTTCAAACGAATTAAATTTTAGTTCTGATTTATGGTTTACTTTGAACATTTTGTTGTATATTGTAGCTACACCACCCCCTCTCCCTTTTAGGCGAGGAACGTGTTTATAATAATAGTCTTGTGGGGTGGATTCGTTTAAACTGATGTAATCGTCTGCTTTAAGCCAGGTCTCTGTTAAACAGAGTGCATCTAAGTTTTGGTCAGTAATTATTTCATTGATAATAGGTTCTTTATTGGTAAGCGATCTAATGTTAAGAAGGCCGAATTTTAACATTTGAGTTTCATCTTTTAGTGTATTGTGTTCTAATTTTATGTTAATAAGATTTGTACGAGACGAGGTAGACGGTGCTCTGTATTTATTTGTTCGAGGAACAGACACAGTCGAGATGTGTTGGTACTCTGGTAAAAAAGGCTCTATGTGCTGGGATATATGTGATCTTGACATGTCAAGGCAGCTAACAGACTGATGGGTAAGCCGATCTGTCTGTTTCCTGACCTGGGCCCTGGATAGTCAGACTATATCAAAAGTAAGACTATTGGTCAGATTTCTAGAGAGTATAGCACTACCTTCCGGAGACGGATGGAGGCCATCTCTCTTTAGCAGGTCAGGTCTTCCCCGGAAATGCTTCCAATTGTCTATAAACCCTACGTTATGCTGAGGGCACCACTTTGACATCCAGCCATGAAGAGACACTAATCTACTGTGTGATACATCATTGTAAAGCTTGTGTTTTGCAGTTTCACATGAACCCAACTGTAGTCTGGTAAGTAAATAAATGCTTTGCTTTAAACAAATGCATCTATTTTTAAACGTTTTTAAATGCTATCTTACGTATTTATTGCCGCTCCAGAACCTAAGTCGATGGGGTTGACCAACGGCTGGAGAAGTGAACGCTCCAGAACCTAAGTCGATGGGGTTGACCAACGGCTGGAGAAGTGAACGCTCCAGAACCTAAGTCGATGGGGTTGACCAACGGCTGGAGAAACTTTCGGGTTGACCAACTGCTGGAAGTACTTTCGGGTTGACCAACGGTTGGAGATCGTTTCGGGTTGACCAACGGTTTGGTTCTCCAGAGGGGCCGGGAGTATGGAGCTTAGGCCGGGGGGGAGTGCTTAAGAGTGGGTGCCCGGGACCGAACGGTGCGCCGGGTACGGGCTCCAGGGTGGCCGTGGCGGGTTCCGAGGCCGGCCTCGGGTGCACTGTGGGCGGGTAGAGGGGCCACCGTCCTCGGGGGTCCGAGGCCGGCCTCGGGTGCACTGTGGTCGGGTAGAGGGGCCACCGTCCTCGGGGGTCCGAGGCCGGCCTCGGGTGCACTGTGGTCGGGTAGAGGGGCCACCGTTCTCGGGGTCGTATCTCGGCCGGGGAAAGGGTTAGAGAGAAGCGGGTTGGCTCGTTGGAAAGGGCCGCTCCGGTAGAGCAACCGACCCGAGGGACGAGTTTATCCGAGCAAAGGCGCCCGAGTTACGGCCGTTTAAAGGTCAGGCGGTGGTACCCCGTATCTCGGCCGGGCTTAGGGTTAGAGAGAAGCGGGATGGCTCGTTGGAATGGGCCGCTCCGGTAGAGCAACCGACCCGAGGGACGAGTTCATCCGAGCAAAGGCGCCCGAGTTACAGGCGTTTAAATGTCAGGCGGTGGTACGCCGTATCTCGCCCGGGCTTAGGGTTAGAGAGAAGCGGGTTGGCTCGTTGGAAAGGTCCCTTCCAGTGGAGCAACCGACTCAAAGGGCGAGTCGATCCGAGCAAAGGCGCCCGAGCTGCGGCCGTGGGAAAATCCGCGGAGGGACCGTCGTATCTCTGCCGGGCTTGGGGTTAGAGAGACGCGGGTCGCCTCGTTGGAAAGGTCCCCTCCGGTGGAGCAACCGACCCAAAGGGCGAGTCGATCCGAGCAAAGGCGCCCGAGCTGCGGCCGTGGGAAAATCCGCGGGGGGACCGTTGTATCTCGGCCGGGGAAAGGGCCAGAGGCTCGCGGGTTGGCTCGTTCGAAAGGTCCCCTCGCGTGGAGCAACCGACCCAAAGGGCGAGTCGATCGGAGCAAAGGCGCCCGAGCTGCGCCCCTGGGAAAATCCGGGGAGGGACCGCCGTATCTCGGCCGGGGAAAGGGCTAGAGGCTCGCGGGTAGGCTCGTTCGAAAGCTCCCCTCCGGCAGAGCGAACGACCCGAAGGGCGAAGGCCCCGGATCCGGGGCGCCCGAGATACGGACGTGGGAAAATCCGGGCATAGACCGCCGTATCTCGGCCGGGGAAGGGGCTAGAGGCTCGCGGGTCGGCTCGATCGAAAGGCCCCCTCCGGCAGAGCGACCGACCCGAAGGGCGAAGGCCCCGGACCCGGGGCGCCCGAGATACGGCCGTCGGAATCTCCGCGAGCTTCGACCGGACGTATCTCCGGCGGGCGGGGTCGCACGGACTCGAGGCCTGGCTCGTCGGAAAGCCCCGCGACGGACCTTTCGAACGAGACCGGCCGCGCGTCCGGGCGACCTCCGAGGCGGACGCTAGGGGCGCCGGAGCTCCGGACGAGCGAAAATTCCGCGACGATCCGCCGTATCTCGGCACGGGAAAGGGCCAGAGACTCGAGGGAGGGCTCCTCGGAAAGGGCCCCTCGGGCGGAGCCGCCGACCCGAAGGGCGAAGGCCCCGGACCCGAGGCGCCCGAGAAACGGCCGTGGGAAAATCCCGCGGTGGCCGGCCGTATCTCGGCCCCGGAAAGGGCTAGGGACGCGCGGGTGGGCTCGTTCGAAAGGCCCCCCGCGGCGGAGCCACCCACCCGAAGGGCGAAGGCCCCGGACCCGGGGCGCCGGAGCAGCGCGGTAACGAAATTCGAATTTTCGACCGGAAGTATCTCGGGCCCCCGGGGTCGCACGGACCCGCGGTCGGTCTCGTCGGAAAGCCCCGGGCGAGACCTTTCCGACGAGCCCGGCCCCGAGTCCTTCGGACCTTCCCCGGCCGAGATACGGCGCCCGGCAGTTCATTGGCCGATATATGGGAAACGGGGCGTCGTAGACGCTCCGTGGTATTGGTGACCTTGACGATGCCGCGGGTACCCAAGCTCATTGTTGTATGTTACTCACAGCTCGATGGAACAGGGGTCAAATCGGCCTTGTTGAGGTCATTGCAAAAGGCCTGTAAATCATTTGGTAAACTGCATGTACAAATATCTTTGTATATCAGTCAAATCTGAAGCTATTGTCTTTTGTTTTATATCAAATTAAAGGTGTGTATGTGTACTTTACAGACATATGAGTGACTTTACTGTGTGTTGTTCCTAACAGGAAGGAGAAGAGTTACAGTTGAGCCTGTTTTAGGCCACAAGGCCTGTGAATCACAATGGTAAAGTTGCATGTACAAATTTCTTAATTTTTAATTAAAACAAAGTCCAATCAGATTGTGTGATACATCATTGTAATGCTTGTGTTTTGCAGTTTCACATGAACCCAAGCTCATTGTTGTATGTAACTCACAGCTCGAGGGAACAGGGGTCAAATCGGCCTTGTTGAGGTCATTGCAAAAGGCCAGTAAATTATTTGGTAAATTGCCTGTACAAAAATCTGTGTATATCAGTCAAATCTGAAGCTATTGTCTTTTGTTTTATATCAAATTAAAGGTGTGTATGTGTACTTTACAGACAAATGAGTGACTTTACTGTGTGTTGTTCCTAACAGGAAGGAGAAGAGTTACAGTTGAGCCTGTTTTAGGCCACAAGGCCTGTGAATCACAATGGTAAAGTTGCATGTACAAATTTCTTAATTTTTAATCAAAACAAAGTCCAATCAGACTGTGTGATACATCATTGTAAAGCTTGTGTTTTGCAGTTTCACATGAACCCAACTGTAGTCTGGTAAGTAAATAAATGCTTTGCTTTAAACAAATGCATCTATTTTTAAACGTTTTTAAATGCTATCTTACGTATTTATTGCCGCTCCAGAACCTAAGTCGATGGGGTTGACCAACGGCTGGAGAAGTGAACGCTCCAGAACCTAAGTCGATGGGGTTGACCAACGGCTGGAGAAGTGAACGCTCCAGAACCTAAGTCGATGGGGTTGACCAACGGCTGGAGAAACTTTCGGGTTGACCAACTGCTGGAAGTACTTTCGGGTTGACCAACGGTTGGAGATCGTTTCGGGTTGACCAACGGTTTGGTTCTCCAGAGGGGCCGGGAGTATGGAGCTTAGGCCGGGGGGGAGTGCTTAAGAGTGGGTGCCCGGGACCGAACGGTGCGCCGGGTACGGGCTCCAGGGTGGCCGTGGCGGGTTCCGAGGCCGGCCTCGGGTGCACTGTGGGCGGGTAGAGGGGCCACCGTCCTCGGGGGTCCGAGGCCGGCCTCGGGTGCACTGTGGTCGGGTAGAGGGGCCACCGTCCTCGGGGGTCCGAGGCCGGCCTCGGGTGCACTGTGGTCGGGTAGAGGGGCCACCGTTCTCGGGGTCGTATCTCGGCCGGGGAAAGGGTTAGAGAGAAGCGGGTTGGCTCGTTGGAAAGGGCCGCTCCGGTAGAGCAACCGACCCGAGGGACGAGTTTATCCGAGCAAAGGCGCCCGAGTTAAGGCCGTTTAAAGGTCAGGCGGTGGTACCCCGTATCTCGGCCGGGCTTAGGGTTAGAGAGAAGCGGGATGGCTCGTTGGAATGGGCCGCTCCGGTAGAGCAACCGACCCGAGGGACGAGTTCATCCGAGCAAAGGCGCCCGAGTTACAGGCGTTTAAATGTCAGGCGGTGGTACGCCGTATCTCGCCCGGGCTTAGGGTTAGAGAGAAGCGGGTTGGCTCGTTGGAAAGGTCCCTTCCAGTGGAGCAACCGACTCAAAGGGCGAGTCGATCCGAGCAAAGGCGCCCGAGCTGCGGCCGTGGGAAAATCCGCGGAGGGACCGTCGTATCTCTGCCGGGCTTGGGGTTAGAGAGACGCGGGTCGCCTCGTTGGAAAGGTCCCCTCCGGTGGAGCAACCGACCCAAAGGGCGAGTCGATCCGAGCAAAGGCGCCCGAGCTGCGGCCGTGGGAAAATCCGCGGGGGGACCGTTGTATCTCGGCCGGGGAAAGGGCCAGAGGCTCGCGGGTTGGCTCGTTCGAAAGGTCCCCTCGCGTGGAGCAACCGACCCAAAGGGCGAGTCGATCGGAGCAAAGGCGCCCGAGCTGCGCCCCTGGGAAAATCCGGGGAGGGACCGCCGTATCTCGGCCGGGGAAAGGGCTAGAGGCTCGCGGGTAGGCTCGTTCGAAAGCTCCCCTCCGGCAGAGCGAACGACCCGAAGGGCGAAGGCCCCGGATCCGGGGCGCCCGAGATACGGACGTGGGAAAATCCGGGCATAGACCGCCGTATCTCGGCCGGGGAAGGGGCTAGAGGCTCGCGGGTCGGCTCGATCGAAAGGCCCCCTCCGGCAGAGCGACCGACCCGAAGGGCGAAGGCCCCGGACCCGGGGCGCCCGAGATACGGCCGTCGGAATCTCCGCGAGCTTCGACCGGACGTATCTCCGGCGGGCGGGGTCGCACGGACTCGAGGCCTGGCTCGTCGGAAAGCCCCGCGACGGACCTTTCGAACGAGACCGGCCGCGCGTCCGGGCGACCTCCGAGGCGGACGCTAGGGGCGCCGGAGCTCCGGACGAGCGAAAATTCCGCGACGATCCGCCGTATCTCGGCACGGGAAAGGGCCAGAGACTCGAGGGAGGGCTCCTCGGAAAGGGCCCCTCGGGCGGAGCCGCCGACCCGAAGGGCGAAGGCCCCGGACCCGAGGCGCCCGAGAAACGGCCGTGGGAAAATCCCGCGGTGGCCGGCCGTATCTCGGCCCCGGAAAGGGCTAGGGACGCGCGGGTGGGCTCGTTCGAAAGGCCCCCCGCGGCGGAGCCACCCACCCGAAGGGCGAAGGCCCCGGACCCGGGGCGCCGGAGCAGCGCGGTAACGAAATTCGAATTTTCGACCGGAAGTATCTCGGGCCCCCGGGGTCGCACGGACCCGCGGTCGGTCTCGTCGGAAAGCCCCGGGCGAGACCTTTCCGACGAGCCCGGCCCCGAGTCCTTCGGACCTTCCCCGGCCGAGATACGGCGCCCGGCAGTTCATTGGCCGATATATGGGAAACGGGGCGTCGTAGACGCTCCGTGGTATTGGTGACCTTGACGATGCCGCGGGTACCCAAGCTCATTGTTGTATGTTACTCACAGCTCGATGGAACAGGGGTCAAATCGGCCTTGTTGAGGTCATTGCAAAAGGCCTGTAAATCATTTGGTAAACTGCATGTACAAATATCTTTGTATATCAGTCAAATCTGAAGCTATTGTCTTTTGTTTTATATCAAATTAAAGGTGTGTATGTGTACTTTACAGACATATGAGTGACTTTACTGTGTGTTGTTCCTAACAGGAAGGAGAAGAGTTACAGTTGAGCCTGTTTTAGGCCACAAGGCCTGTGAATCACAATGGTAAAGTTGCATGTACAAATTTCTTAATTTTTAATTAAAACAAAGTCCAATCAGATTGTGTGATACATCATTGTAATGCTTGTGTTTTGCAGTTTCACATGAACCCAAGCTCATTGTTGTATGTAACTCACAGCTCGAGGGAACAGGGGTCAAATCGGCCTTGTTGAGGTCATTGCAAAAGGCCAGTAAATTATTTGGTAAATTGCCTGTACAAAAATCTGTGTATATCAGTCAAATCTGAAGCTATTGTCTTTTGTTTTATATCAAATTAAAGGTGTGTATGTGTACTTTACAGACAAATGAGTGACTTTACTGTGTGTTGTTCCTAACAGGAAGGAGAAGAGTTACAGTTGAGCCTGTTTTAGGCCACAAGGCCTGTGAATCACAATGGTAAAGTTGCATGTACAAATTTCTTAATTTTTAATCAAAACAAAGTCCAATCAGACTGTGTGATACATCATTGTAAAGCTTGTGTTTTGCAGTTTCACATGAACCCAACTGTAGTCTGGTAAGTAAATAAATGCTTTGCTTTAAACAAATGCATCTATTTTTAAACGTTTTTAAATGCTATCTTACGTATTTATTGCCGCTCCAGAACCTAAGTCGATGGGGTTGACCAACGGCTGGAGAAGTGAACGCTCCAGAACCTAAGTCGATGGGGTTGACCAACGGCTGGAGAAGTGAACGCTCCAGAACCTAAGTCGATGGGGTTGACCAACGGCTGGAGAAACTTTCGGGTTGACCAACTGCTGGAAGTACTTTCGGGTTGACCAACGGTTGGAGATCGTTTCGGGTTGACCAACGGTTTGGTTCTCCAGAGGGGCCGGGAGTATGGAGCTTAGGCCGGGGGGGAGTGCTTAAGAGTGGGTGCCCGGGACCGAACGGTGCGCCGGGTACGGGCTCCAGGGTGGCCGTGGCGGGTTCCGAGGCCGGCCTCGGGTGCACTGTGGGCGGGTAGAGGGGCCACCGTCCTCGGGGGTCCGAGGCCGGCCTCGGGTGCACTGTGGTCGGGTAGAGGGGCCACCGTCCTCGGGGGTCCGAGGCCGGCCTCGGGTGCACTGTGGTCGGGTAGAGGGGCCACCGTTCTCGGGGTCGTATCTCGGCCGGGGAAAGGGTTAGAGAGAAGCGGGTTGGCTCGTTGGAAAGGGCCGCTCCGGTAGAGCAACCGACCCGAGGGACGAGTTTATCCGAGCAAAGGCGCCCGAGTTAAGGCCGTTTAAAGGTCAGGCGGTGGTACCCCGTATCTCGGCCGGGCTTAGGGTTAGAGAGAAGCGGGATGGCTCGTTGGAATGGGCCGCTCCGGTAGAGCAACCGACCCGAGGGACGAGTTCATCCGAGCAAAGGCGCCCGAGTTACAGGCGTTTAAATGTCAGGCGGTGGTACGCCGTATCTTGCCCGGGCTTAGGGTTAGAGAGAAGCGGGTTGGCTCGTTGGAAAGGTCCCTTCCAGTGGAGCAACCGACTCAAAGGGCGAGTCGATCCGAGCAAAGGCGCCCGAGCTGCGGCCGTGGGAAAATCCGCGGAGGGACCGTCGTATCTCTGCCGGGCTTGGGGTTAGAGAGACGCGGGTCGCCTCGTTGGAAAGGTCCCCTCCGGTGGAGCAACCGACCCAAAGGGCGAGTCGATCCGAGCAAAGGCGCCCGAGCTGCGGCCGTGGGAAAATCCGCGGGGGGACCGTTGTATCTCGGCCGGGGAAAGGGCCAGAGGCTCGCGGGTTGGCTCGTTCGAAAGGTCCCCTCGCGTGGAGCAACCGACCCAAAGGGCGAGTCGATCGGAGCAAAGGCGCCCGAGCTGCGCCCCTGGGAAAATCCGGGGAGGGACCGCCGTATCTCGGCCGGGGAAAGGGCTAGAGGCTCGCGGGTAGGCTCGTTCGAAAGCTCCCCTCCGGCAGAGCGAACGACCCGAAGGGCGAAGGCCCCGGATCCGGGGCGCCCGAGATACGGACGTGGGAAAATCCGGGCATAGACCGCCGTATCTCGGCCGGGGAAGGGGCTAGAGGCTCGCGGGTCGGCTCGATCGAAAGGCCCCCTCCGGCAGAGCGACCGACCCGAAGGGCGAAGGCCCCGGACCCGGGGCGCCCGAGATACGGCCGTCGGAATCTCCGCGAGCTTCGACCGGACGTATCTCCGGCGGGCGGGGTCGCACGGACTCGAGGCCTGGCTCGTCGGAAAGCCCCGCGACGGACCTTTCGAACGAGACCGGCCGCGCGTCCGGGCGACCTCCGAGGCGGACGCTAGGGGCGCCGGAGCTCCGGACGAGCGAAAATTCCGCGACGATCCGCCGTATCTCGGCACGGGAAAGGGCCAGAGACTCGAGGGAGGGCTCCTCGGAAAGGGCCCCTCGGGCGGAGCCGCCGACCCGAAGGGCGAAGGCCCCGGACCCGAGGCGCCCGAGAAACGGCCGTGGGAAAATCCCGCGGTGGCCGGCCGTATCTCGGCCCCGGAACGGGCTAGGGACGCGCGGGTGGGCTCGTTCGAAAGGCCCCCCGCGGCGGAGCCACCCACCCGAAGGGCGAAGGCCCCGGACCCGGGGCGCCGGAGCAGCGCGGTAACGAAATTCGAATTTTCGACCGGAAGTATCTCGGGCCCCCGGGGTCGCACGGACCCGCGGTCGGTCTCGTCGGAAAGCCCCGGGCGAGACCTTTCCGACGAGCCCGGCCCCGAGTCCTTCGGACCTTCCCCGGCCGAGATACGGCGCCCGGCAGTTCATTGGCCGATATATGGGAAACGGGGCGTCGTAGACGCTCCGTGGTATTGGTGACCTTGACGATGCCGCGGGTACCCAAGCTCATTGTTGTATGTTACTCACAGCTCGATGGAACAGGGGTCAAATCGGCCTTGTTGAGGTCATTGCAAAAGGCCTGTAAATCATTTGGTAAACTGCATGTACAAATATCTTTGTATATCAGTCAAATCTGAAGCTATTGTCTTTTGTTTTATATCAAATTAAAGGTGTGTATGTGTACTTTACAGACATATGAGTGACTTTACTGTGTGTTGTTCCTAACAGGAAGGAGAAGAGTTACAGTTGAGCCTGTTTTAGGCCACAAGGCCTGTGAATCACAATGGTAAAGTTGCATGTACAAATTTCTTAATTTTTAATTAAAACAAAGTCCAATCAGATTGTGTGATACATCATTGTAATGCTTGTGTTTTGCAGTTTCACATGAACCCAAGCTCATTGTTGTATGTAACTCACAGCTCGAGGGAACAGGGGTCAAATCGGCCTTGTTGAGGTCATTGCAAAAGGCCAGTAAATTATTTGGTAAATTGTCTGTACAAAAATCTGTGTATATCAGTCAAATCTGAAGCTATTGTCTTTTGTTTTATATCAAATTAAAGGTGTGTATGTGTACTTTACAGACAAATGAGTGACTTTACTGTGTGTTGTTCCTAACAGGAAGGAGAAGAGTTACAGTTGAGCCTGTTTTAGGCCACAAGGCCTGTGAATCACAATGGTAAAGTTGCATGTACAAATTTCTTAATTTTTAATCAAAACAAAGTCCAATCAGACTGTGTGATACATCATTGTAAAGCTTGTGTTTTGCAGTTTCACATGAACCCAACTGTAGTCTGGTAAGTAAATAAATGCTTTGCTTTAAACAAATGCATCTATTTTTAAACGTTTTTAAATGCTATCTTACGTATTTATTGCCGCTCCAGAACCTAAGTCGATGGGGTTTGCCAACGGCTGGAGAAGTGAACGCTCCAGAACCTAAGTCGATGGGGTTGACCAACGACTGGAGAAGTGAACGCTCCAGAACCTAAGTCGATGGGGTTGACCAACGGCTGGAGAAACTTTCGGGTTGACCAACTGCTGGAAGTACTTTCGGGTTGACCAACGGTTGGAGATCGTTTCGGGTTGACCAACGGTTTGGTTCTCCAGAGGGGCCGGGAGTATGGAGCTTAGGCCGGGGGGGAGTGCTTAAGAGTGGGTGCCCGGGACCGAACGGTGCGCCGGGTACGGGCTCCAGGGTGGCCGTGGCGGGTTCCGAGGCCGGCCTCGGGTGCACTGTGGGCGGGTAGAGGGGCCACCGTCCTTGGGGGTCCGAGGCCGGCCTCGGGTGCACTGTGGTCGGGTAGAGGGGCCACCGTCCTCGGGGGTCCGAGGCCGGCCTCGGGTGCACTGTGGTCGGGTAGAGGGGCCACCGTTCTCGGGGTCGTATCTCGGCCGGGGAAAGGGTTAGAGAGAAGCGGGTTGGCTCGTTGGAAAGGGCCGCTCCGGTAGAGCAACCGACCCGAGGGACGAGTTTATCCGAGCAAAGGCGCCCGAGTTACGGCCGTTTAAAGGTCAGGCGGTGGTACCCCGTATCTCGGCCGGGCTTAGGGTTAGAGAGAAGCGGGATGGCTCGTTGGAATGGGCCGCTCCGGTAGAGCAACCGACCCGAGGGACGAGTTCATCCGAGCAAAGGCGCCCGAGTTACAGGCGTTTAAATGTCAGGCGGTGGTACGCCGTATCTCGCCCGGGCTTAGGGTTAGAGAGAAGCGGGTTGGCTCGTTGGAAAGGTCCCCTCCAGTGGAGCAACCGACTCAAAGGGCGAGTCGATCCGAGCAAAGGCGCCCGAGCTGCGGCCGTGGGAAAATCCGCGGAGGGACCGTCGTATCTCTGCCGGGCTTGGGGTTAGAGAGACGCGGGTCGCCTCGTTGGAAAGGTCCCCTCCGGTGGAGCAACCGACCCAAAGGGCGAGTCGATCCGAGCAAAGGCGCCCGAGCTGCGGCCGTGGGAAAATCCGCGGGGGGACCGTTGTATCTCGGCCGGGGAAAGGGCCAGAGGCTCGCGGGTTGGCTCGTTCGAAAGGTCCCCTCGCGTGGAGCAACCGACCCAAAGGGCGAGTCGATCGGAGCAAAGGCGCCCGAGCTGCGCCCCTGGGAAAATCCGGGGAGGGACCGCCGTATCTCGGCCGGGGAAAGGGCTAGAGGCTCGCGGGTAGGCTCGTTCGAAAGCTCCCCTCCGGCAGAGCGAACGACCCGTAGGGCGAAGGCCCCGGATCCGGGGCGCCCGAGATACGGACGTGGGAAAATCCGGGCATAGACCGCCGTATCTCGGCCGGGGAAGGGGCTAGAGGCTCGCGGGTCGGCTCGATCGAAAGGCCCCCTCCGGCAGAGCGACCGACCCGAAGGGCGAAGGCCCCGGACCCGGGGCGCCCGAGATACGGCCGTCGGAATCTCCGCGAGCTTCGACCGGACGTATCTCCGGCGGGCGGGGTCGCACGGACTCGAGGCCTGGCTCGTCGGAAAGCCCCGCGACGGACCTTTCGAACGAGACCGGCCGCGCGTCCGGGCGACCTCCGAGGCGGACGCTAGGGGCGCCGGAGCTCCGGACGAGCGAAAATTCCGCGACGATCCGCCGTATCTCGGCACGGGAAAGGGCCAGAGACTCGAGGGAGGGCTCCTCGGAAAGGGCCCCTCGGGCGGAGCCGCCGACCCGAAGGGCGAAGGCCCCGGACCCGAGGCGCCCGAGAAACGGCCGTGGGAAAATCCCGCGGTGGCCGGCCGTATCTCGGCCCCGGAAAGGGCTAGGGACGCGCGGCTGGGCTCGTTCGAAAGGCCCCCCGCGGCGGAGCCACCCACCCGAAGGGCGAAGGCCCCGGACCCGGGGCGCCGGAGCAGCGCGGTAACGAAATTCGAATTTTCGACCGGAAGTATCTCGGGCCCCCGGGGTCGCACGGACCCGCGGTCGGTCTCGTCGGAAAGCCCCGGGCGAGACCTTTCCGACGAGCCCGGCCCCGAGTCCTTCGGACCTTCCCCGGCCGAGATACGGCGCCCGGCAGTTCATTGGCCGATATATGGGAAACGGGGCGTCGTAGACGCTCCGTGGTATTGGTGACCTTGACGATGCCGCGGGTACCCAAGCTCATTGTTGTATGTTACTCACAGCTCGATGGAACAGGGGTCAAATCGGCCTTGTTGAGGTCATTGCAAAAGGCCTGTAAATCATTTGGTAAACTGCATGTACAAATATCTTTGTATATCAGTCAAATCTGAAGCTATTGTCTTTTGTTTTATATCAAATTAAAGGTGTGTATGTGTACTTTACAGACATATGAGTGACTTTACTGTGTGTTGTTCCTAACAGGAAGGAGAAGAGTTACAGTTGAGCCTGTTTTAGGCCACAAGGCCTGTGAATCACAATGGTAAAGTTGCATGTACAAATTTCTTAATTTTTAATTAAAACAAAGTCCAATCAGATTGTGTGATACATCATTGTAATGCTTGTGTTTTGCAGTTTCACATGAACCCAAGCTCATTGTTGTATGTAACTCACAGCTCGAGGGAACAGGGGTCAAATCGGCCTTGTTGAGGTCATTGCAAAAGGCCAGTAAATTATTTGGTAAATTGCCTGTACAAAAATCTGTGTATATCAGTCAAATCTGAAGCTATTGTCTTTTGTTTTATATCAAATTAAAGGTGTGTATGTGTACTTTACAGACAAATGAGTGACTTTACTGTGTGTTGTTCCTAACAGGAAGGAGAAGAGTTACAGTTGAGCCTGTTTTAGGCCACAAGGCCTGTGAATCACAATGGTAAAGTTGCATGTACAAATTTCTTAATTTTTAATCAAAACAAAGTCCAATCAGACTGTGTGATACATCATTGTAAAGCTTGTGTTTTGCAGTTTCACATGAACCCAACTGTAGTCTGGTAAGTAAATAAATGCTTTGCTTTAAACAAATGCATCTATTTTTAAACGTTTTTAAATGCTATCTTACGTATTTATTGCCGCTCCAGAACCTAAGTCGATGGGGTTGACCAACGGCTGGAGAAGTGAACGCTCCAGAACCTAAGTCGATGGGGTTGACCAACGGCTGGAGAAGTGAACGCTCCAGAACCTAAGTCGATGGGGTTGACCAACGGCTGGAGAAACTTTCGGGTTGACCAACTGCTGGAAGTACTTTCGGGTTGACCAACGGTTGGAGATCGTTTCGGGTTGACCAACGGTTTGGTTCTCCAGAGGGGCCGGGAGTATGGAGCTTAGGCCGGGGGGGAGTGCTTAAGAGTGGGTGCCCGGGACCGAACGGTGCGCCGGGTACGGGCTCCAGGGTGGCCGTGGCGGGTTCCGAGGCCGGCCTCGGGTGCACTGTGGGCGGGTAGAGGGGCCACCGTCCTCGGGGGTCCGAGGCCGGCCTCGGGTGCACTGTGGTCGGGTAGAGGGGCCACCGTCCTCGGGGGTCCGAGGCCGGCCTCGGGTGCACTGTGGTCGGGTAGAGGGGCCACCGTTCTCGGGGTCGTATCTCGGCCGGGGAAAGGGTTAGAGAGAAGCGGGTTGGCTCGTTGGAAAGGGCCGCTCCGGTAGAGCAACCGACCCGAGGGACGAGTTTATCCGAGCAAAGGCGCCCGAGTTACGGCCGTTTAAAGGTCAGGCGGTGGTACCCCGTATCTCGGCCGGGCTTAGGGTTAGAGAGAAGCGGGATGGCTCGTTGGAAAGGGCCGCTCCGGTAGAGCAACCGACCCGAGGGACGAGTTCATCCGAGCAAAGGCGCCCGAGTTACAGGCGTTTAAAGGTCAGGCGGTGGTACGCCGTATCTCGCCCGGGCTTAGGGTTAGAGAGAAGCGGGTTGGCTCGTTGGAAAGGTCCCCTCCAGTGGAGCAATCGACCCAAAGGGCGAGTCGATCCGAGCAAAGGCGCCCGAGCTGCGGCCGTGGGAAAATCCGCGGAGGGACCGTCGTATCTCTGCCGGGCTTGGGGTTAGAGAGACGCGGGTCGCCTCGTTGGAAAGGTCCCCTCCGGTGGAGCAACCGACCCAAAGGGCGAGTCGATCCGAGCAAAGGCGCCCGAGCTGCGGCCGTGGGAAAATCCGCGGGGGGACCGTTGTATCTCGGCCGGGGAAAGGGCCAGAGGCTCGCGGGTTGGCTCGTTCGAAAGGTCCCCTCGCGTGGAGCAACCGACCCAAAGGGCGAGTCGATCGGAGCAAAGGCGCCCGAGCTGCGCCCCTGGGAAAATCCGGGGAGGGACCGCCGTATCTCGGCCGGGGAAAGGGCTAGAGGCTCGCGGGTAGGCTCGTTCGAAAGCTCCCCTCCGGCAGAGCGAACGACCCGTAGGGCGAAGGCCCCGGATCCGGGGCGCCCGAGATACGGACGTGGGAAAATCCGGGCATAGACCGCCGTATCTCGGCCGGGGAAGGGGCTAGAGGCTCGCGGGTCGGCTCGATCGAAAGGCCCCCTCCGGCAGAGCGACCGACCCGAAGGGCGAAGGCCCCGGACCCGGGGCGCCCGAGATACGGCCGTCGGAATCTCCGCGAGCTTCGACCGGACGTATCTCCGGCGGGCGGGGTCGCACGGACTCGAGGCCTGGCTCGTCGGAAAGCCCCGCGACGGACCTTTCGAACGAGACCGGCCGCGCGTCCGGGCGACCTCCGAGGCGGACGCTAGGGGCGCCGGAGCTCCGGACGAGCGAAAATTCCGCGACGATCCGCCGTATCTCGGCACGGGAAAGGGCCAGAGACTCGAGGGAGGGCTCCTCGGAAAGGGCCCCTCGGGCGGAGCCGCCGACCCGAAGGGCGAAGGCCCCGGACCCGAGGCGCCCGAGAAACGGCCGTGGGAAAATCCCGCGGTGGCCGGCCGTATCTCGGCCACGGAAAGGGCTAGGGACGCGCGGGTGGGCTCGTTCGAAAGGCCCCCCGCGGCGGAGCCACCCACCCGAAGGGCGAAGGCCCCGGACCCGGGGCGCCGGAGCAGCGCGGTAACGAAATTCGAATTTTCGACCGGAAGTATCTCGGGCCCCCGGGGTCGCACGGACCCGCGGTCGGTCTCGTCGGAAAGCCCCGGGCGAGACCTTTCCGACGAGCCCAGCCCCGAGTCCTTCGGACCTTCCCCGGCCGAGATACGGCGCCCGGCAGTTCATTGGCCGATATATGGGAAACGGGGCGTCGTAGACGCTCCGTGGTATTGGTGACCTTGACGATGCCGCGGGTACCCAAGCTCATTGTTGTATGTTACTCACAGCTCGATGGAACAGGGGTCAAATCGGCCTTGTTGAGGTCATTGCAAAAGGCCTGTAAATCATTTGGTAAACTGCATGTACAAATATCTTTGTATATCAGTCAAATCTGAAGCTATTGTCTTTTGTTTTATATCAAATTAAAGGTGTGTATGTGTACTTTACAGACATATGAGTGACTTTACTGTGTGTTGTTCCTAACAGGAAGGAGAAGAGTTACAGTTGAGCCTGTTTTAGGCCACAAGGCCTGTGAATCACAATGGTAAAGTTGCATGTACAAATTTCTTAATTTTTAATTAAAACAAAGTCCAATCAGATTGTGTGATACATCATTGTAATGCTTGTGTTTTGCAGTTTCACATGAACCCAAGCTCATTGTTGTATGTAACTCACAGCTCGAGGGAACAGGGGTCAAATCGGCCTTGTTGAGGTCATTGCAAAAGGCCAGTAAATTATTTGGTAAATTGCCTGTACAAAAATCTGTGTATATCAGTCAAATCTGAAGCTATTGTCTTTTGTTTTATATCAAATTAAAGGTGTGTATGTGTACTTTACAGACAAATGAGTGACTTTACTGTGTGTTGTTCCTAACAGGAAGGAGAAGAGTTACAGTTGAGCCTGTTTTAGGCCACAAGGCCTGTGAATCACAATGGTAAAGTTGCATGTACAAATTTCTTAATTTTTAATCAAAACAAAGTCCAATCAGACTGTGTGATACATCATTGTAAAGCTTGTGTTTTGCAGTTTCACATGAACCCAACTGTAGTCTGGTAAGTAAATAAATGCTTTGCTTTAAACAAATGCATCTATTTTTAAACGTTTTTAAATGCTATCTTACGTATTTATTGCCGCTCCAGAACCTAAGTCGATGGGGTTGACCAACGGCTGGAGAAGTGAACGCTCCAGAACCTAAGTCGATGGGGTTGACCAACGGCTGGAGAAGTGAACGCTCCAGAACCTAAGTCGATGGGGTTGACCAACGGCTGGAGAAACTTTCGGGTTGACCAACTGCTGGAAGTACTTTCGGGTTGACCAACGGTTGGAGATCGTTTCGGGTTGACCAACGGTTTGGTTCTCCAGAGGGGCCGGGAGTATGGAGCTTAGGCCGGGGGGGAGTGCTTAAGAGTGGGTGCCCGGGACCGAACGGTGCGCCGGGTACGGGCTCCAGGGTGGCCGTGGCGGGTTCCGAGGCCGGCCTCGGGTGCACTGTGGGCGGGTAGAGGGGCCACCGTCCTCGGGGGTCCGAGGCCGGCCTCGGGTGCACTGTGGTCGGGTAGAGGGGCCACCGTCCTCGGGGGTCCGAGGCCGGCCTCGGGTGCACTGTGGTCGGGTAGAGGGGCCACCGTTCTCGGGGTCGTATCTCGGCCGGGGAAAGGGTTAGAGAGAAGCGGGTTGGCTCGTTGGAAAGGGCCGCTCCGGTAGAGCAACCGACCCGAGGGACGAGTTTATCCGAGCAAAGGCGCCCGAGTTACGGCCGTTTAAAGGTCAGGCGGTGGTACCCCGTATCTCGGCCGGGCTTAGGGTTAGAGAGAAGCGGGATGGCTCGTTGGAAAGGGCCGCTCCGGTAGAGCAACCGACCCGAGGGACGAGTTCATCCGAGCAAAGGCGCCCGAGTTACAGGCGTTTAAAGGTCAGGCGGTGGTACGCCGTATCTCGCCCGGGCTTAGGGTTAGAGAGAAGCGGGTTGGCTCGTTGGAAAGGTCCCCTCCAGTGGAGCAATCGACCCAAAGGGCGAGTCGATCCGAGCAAAGGCGCCCGAGCTGCGGCCGTGGGAAAATCCGCGGAGGGACCGTCGTATCTCTGCCGGGCTTGGGGTTAGAGAGACGCGGGTCGCCTCGTTGGAAAGGTCCCCTCCGGTGGAGCAACCGACCCAAAGGGCGAGTCGATCCGAGCAAAGGCGCCCGAGCTGCGGCCGTGGGAAAATCCGCGGGGGGACCGTTGTATCTCGGCCGGGGAAAGGGCCAGAGGCTCGCGGGTTGGCTCGTTCGAAAGGTCCCCTCGCGTGGAGCAACCGACCCAAAGGGCGAGTCGATCGGAGCAAAGGCGCCCGAGCTGCGCCCCTGGGAAAATCCGGGGAGGGACCGCCGTATCTCGGCCGGGGAAAGGGCTAGAGGCTCGCGGGTAGGCTCGTTCGAAAGCTCCCCTCCGGCAGAGCGAACGACCCGTAGGGCGAAGGCCCCGGATCCGGGGCGCCCGAGATACGGACGTGGGAAAATCCGGGCATAGACCGCCGTATCTCGGCCGGGGAAGGGGCTAGAGGCTCGCGGGTCGGCTCGATCGAAAGGCCCCCTCCGGCAGAGCGACCGACCCGAAGGGCGAAGGCCCCGGACCCGGGGCGCCCGAGATACGGCCGTCGGAATCTCCGCGAGCTTCGACCGGACGTATCTCCGGCGGGCGGGGTCGCACGGACTCGAGGCCTGGCTCGTCGGAAAGCCCCGCGACGGACCTTTCGAACGAGACCGGCCGCGCGTCCGGGCGACCTCCGAGGCGGACGCTAGGGGCGCCGGAGCTCCGGACGAGCGAAAATTCCGCGACGATCCGCCGTATCTCGGCACGGGAAAGGGCCAGAGACTCGAGGGAGGGCTCCTCGGAAAGGGCCCCTCGGGCGGAGCCGCCGACCCGAAGGGCGAAGGCCCCGGACCCGAGGCGCCCGAGAAACGGCCGTGGGAAAATCCCGCGGTGGCCGGCCGTATCTCGGCCACGGAAAGGGCTAGGGACGCGCGGGTGGGCTCGTTCGAAAGGCCCCCCGCGGCGGAGCCACCCACCCGAAGGGCGAAGGCCCCGGACCCGGGGCGCCGGAGCAGCGCGGTAACGAAATTCGAATTTTCGACCGGAAGTATCTCGGGCCCCCGGGGTCGCACGGACCCGCGGTCGGTCTCGTCGGAAAGCCCCGGGCGAGACCTTTCCGACGAGCCCAGCCCCGAGTCCTTCGGACCTTCCCCGGCCGAGATACGGCGCCCGGCAGTTCATTGGCCGATATATGGGAAACGGGGCGTCGTAGACGCTCCGTGGTATTGGTGACCTTGACGATGCCGCGGGTACCCAAGCTCATTGTTGTATGTTACTCACAGCTCGATGGAACAGGGGTCAAATCGGCCTTGTTGAGGTCATTGCAAAAGGCCTGTAAATCATTTGGTAAACTGCATGTACAAATATCTTTGTATATCAGTCAAATCTGAAGCTATTGTCTTTTGTTTTATATCAAATTAAAGGTGTGTATGTGTACTTTACAGACATATGAGTGACTTTACTGTGTGTTGTTCCTAACAGGAAGGAGAAGAGTTACAGTTGAGCCTGTTTTAGGCCACAAGGCCTGTGAATCACAATGGTAAAGTTGCATGTACAAATTTCTTAATTTTTAATTAAAACAAAGTCCAATCAGATTGTGTGATACATCATTGTAATGCTTGTGTTTTGCAGTTTCACATGAACCCAAGCTCATTGTTGTATGTAACTCACAGCTCGAGGGAACAGGGGTCAAATCGGCCTTGTTGAGGTCATTGCAAAAGGCCAGTAAATTATTTGGTAAATTGCCTGTACAAAAATCTGTGTATATCAGTCAAATCTGAAGCTATTGTCTTTTGTTTTATATCAAATTAAAGGTGTGTATGTGTACTTTACAGACAAATGAGTGACTTTACTGTGTGTTGTTCCTAACAGGAAGGAGAAGAGTTACAGTTGAGCCTGTTTTAGGCCACAAGGCCTGTGAATCACAATGGTAAAGTTGCATGTACAAATTTCTTAATTTTTAATCAAAACAAAGTCCAATCAGACTGTGTGATACATCATTGTAAAGCTTGTGTTTTGCAGTTTCACATGAACCCAACTGTAGTCTGGTAAGTAAATAAATGCTTTGCTTTAAACAAATGCATCTATTTTTAAACGTTTTTAAATGCTATCTTACGTATTTATTGCCGCTCCAGAACCTAAGTCGATGGGGTTGACCAACGGCTGGAGAAGTGAACGCTCCAGAACCTAAGTCGATGGGGTTGACCAACGGCTGGAGAAGTGAACGCTCCAGAACCTAAGTCGATGGGGTTGACCAACGGCTGGAGAAACTTTCGGGTTGACCAACTGCTGGAAGTACTTTCGGGTTGACCAACGGTTGGAGATCGTTTCGGGTTGACCAACGGTTTGGTTCTCCAGAGGGGCCGGGAGTATGGAGCTTAGGCCGGGGGGGAGTGCTTAAGAGTGGGTGCCCGGGACCGAACGGTGCGCCGGGTACGGGCTCCAGGGTGGCCGTGGCGGGTTCCGAGGCCGGCCTCGGGTGCACTGTGGGCGGGTAGAGGGGCCACCGTCCTCGGGGGTCCGAGGCCGGCCTCGGGTGCACTGTGGTCGGGTAGAGGGGCCACCGTCCTCGGGGGTCCGAGGCCGGCCTCGGGTGCACTGTGGTCGGGTAGAGGGGCCACCGTTCTCGGGGTCGTATCTCGGCCGGGGAAAGGGTTAGAGAGAAGCGGGTTGGCTCGTTGGAAAGGGCCGCTCCGGTAGAGCAACCGACCCGAGGGACGAGTTTATCCGAGCAAAGGCGCCCGAGTTACGGCCGTTTAAAGGTCAGGCGGTGGTACCCCGTATCTCGGCCGGGCTTAGGGTTAGAGAGAAGCGGGATGGCTCGTTGGAATGGGCCGCTCCGGTAGAGCAACCGACCCGAGGGACGAGTTCATCCGAGCAAAGGCGCCCGAGTTACAGGCGTTTAAATGTCAGGCGGTGGTACGCCGTATCTCGCCCGGGCTTAGGGTTAGAGAGAAGCGGGTTGGCTCGTTGGAAAGGTCCCCTCCAGTGGAGCAACCGACTCAAAGGGCGAGTCGATCCGAGCAAAGGCGCCCGAGCTGCGGCCGTGGGAAAATCCGCGGAGGGACCGTCGTATCTCTGCCGGGCTTGGGGTTAGAGAGACGCGGGTCGCCTCGTTGGAAAGGTCCCCTCCGGTGGAGCAACCGACCCAAAGGGCGAGTCGATCCGAGCAAAGGCGCCCGAGCTGCGGCCGTGGGAAAATCCGCGGGGGGACCGTTGTATCTCGGCCGGGGAAAGGGCCAGAGGCTCGCGGGTTGGCTCGTTCGAAAGGTCCCCTCGCGTGGAGCAACCGACCCAAAGGGCGAGTCGATCGGAGCAAAGGCGCCCGAGCTGCGCCCCTGGGAAAATCCGGGGAGGGACCGCCGTATCTCGGCCGGGGAAAGGGCTAGAGGCTCGCGGGTAGGCTCGTTCGAAAGCTCCCCTCCGGCAGAGCGAACGACCCGAAGGGCGAAGGCCCCGGATCCGGGGCGCCCGAGATACGGACGTGGGAAAATCCGGGCATAGACCGCCGTATCTCGGCCGGGGAAGGGGCTAGAGGCTCGCGGGTCGGCTCGATCGAAAGGCCCCCTCCGGCAGAGCGACCGACCCGAAGGGCGAAGGCCCCGGACCCGGGGCGCCCGAGATACGGCCGTCGGAATCTCCGCGAGCTTCGACCGGACGTATCTCCGGCGGGCGGGGTCGCACGGACTCGAGGCCTGGCTCGTCGGAAAGCCCCGCGACGGACCTTTCGAACGAGACCGGCCGCGCGTCCGGGCGACCTCCGAGGCGGACGCTAGGGGCGCCGGAGCTCCGGACGAGCGAAAATTCCGCGACGATCCGCCGTATCTCGGCACGGGAAAGGGCCAGAGACTCGAGGGAGGGCTCCTCGGAAAGGGCCCCTCGGGCGGAGCCGCCGACCCGAAGGGCGAAGGCCCCGGACCCGAGGCGCCCGAGAAACGGCCGTGGGAAAATCCCGCGGTGGCCGGCCGTATCTCGGCCCCGGAAAGGGCTAGGGACGCGCGGGTGGGCTCGTTCGAAAGGCCCCCCGCGGCGGAGCCACCCACCCGAAGGGCGAAGGCCCCGGACCCGGGGCGCCGGAGCAGCGCGGTAACGAAATTCGAATTTTCGACCGGAAGTATCTCGGGCCCCCGGGGTCGCACGGACCCGCGGTCGGTCTCGTCGGAAAGCCCCGGGCGAGACCTTTCCGACGAGCCCGGCCCCGAGTCCTTCGGACCTTCCCCGGCCGAGATACGGCGCCCGGCAGTTCATTGGCCGATATATGGGAAACGGGGCGTCGTAGACGCTCCGTGGTATTGGTGACCTTGACGATGCCGCGGGTACCCAAGCTCATTGTTGTATGTTACTCACAGCTCGATGGAACAGGGGTCAAATCGGCCTTGTTGAGGTCATTGCAAAAGGCCTGTAAATCATTTGGTAAACTGCATGTACAAATATCTTTGTATATCAGTCAAATCTGAAGCTATTGTCTTTTGTTTTATATCAAATTAAAGGTGTGTATGTGTACTTTACAGACATATGAGTGACTTTACTGTGTGTTGTTCCTAACAGGAAGGAGAAGAGTTACAGTTGAGCCTGTTTTAGGCCACAAGGCCTGTGAATCACAATGGTAAAGTTGCATGTACAAATTTCTTAATTTTTAATTAAAACAAAGTCCAATCAGATTGTGTGATACATCATTGTAATGCTTGTGTTTTGCAGTTTCACATGAACCCAAGCTCATTGTTGTATGTAACTCACAGCTCGAGGGAACAGGGGTCAAATCGGCCTTGTTGAGGTCATTGCAAAAGGCCAGTAAATTATTTGGTAAATTGCCTGTACAAAAATCTGTGTATATCAGTCAAATCTGAAGCTATTATCTTTTGTTTTATATCAAATTAAAGGTGTGTATGTGTACTTTACAGACAAATGAGTGACTTTACTGTGTGTTGTTCCTAACAGGAAGGAGAAGAGTTACAGTTGAGCCTGTTTTAGGCCACAAGGCCTGTGAATCACAATGGTAAAGTTGCATGTACAAATTTCTTAATTTTTAATCAAAACAAAGTCCAATCAGACTGTGTGATACATCATTGTAAAGCTTGTGTTTTGCAGTTTCACATGAACCCAACTGTAGTCTGGTAAGTAAATAAATGCTTTGCTTTAAACAAATGCATCTATTTTTAAACGTTTTTAAATGCTATCTTACGTATTTATTGCCGCTCCAGAACCTAAGTCGATGGGGTTGACCAACGGCTGGAGAAGTGAACGCTCCAGAACCTAAGTCGATGGGGTTGACCAACGGCTGGAGAAGTGAACGCTCCAGAACCTAAGTCGATGGGGTTGACCAACGGCTGGAGAAACTTTCGGGTTGACCAACTGCTGGAAGTACTTTCGGGTTGACCAACGGTTGGAGATCGTTTCGGGTTGACCAACGGTTTGGTTCTCCAGAGGGGCCGGGAGTATGGAGCTTAGGCCGGGGGGGAGTGCTTAAGAGTGGGTGCCCGGGACCGAACGGTGCGCCGGGTACGGGCTCCAGGGTGGCCGTGGCGGGTTCCGAGGCCGGCCTCGGGTGCACTGTGGGCGGGTAGAGGGGCCACCGTCCTCGGGGGTCCGAGGCCGGCCTCGGGTGCACTGTGGTCGGGTAGAGGGGCCACCGTTCTCGGGGTCGTATCTCGGCCGGGGAAAGGGTTAGAGAGAAGCGGGTTGGCTCGTTGGAAAGGGCCGCTCCGGTAGAGCAACCGACCCGAGGGACGAGTTTATCCGAGCAAAGGCGCCCGAGTTACGGCCGTTTAAAGGTCAGGCGGTGGTACCCCGTATCTCGGCCGGGCTTAGGGTTAGAGAGAAGCGGGATGGCTCGTTGGAATGGGCCGCTCCGGTAGAGCAACCGACCCGAGGGACGAGTTCATCCGAGCAAAGGCGCCCGAGTTACAGGCGTTTAAATGTCAGGCGGTGGTACGCCGTATCTCGCCCGGGCTTAGGGTTAGAGAGAAGCGGGTTGGCTCGTTGGAAAGGTCCCCTCCAGTGGAGCAACCGACTCAAAGGGCGAGTCGATCCGAGCAAAGGCGCCCGAGCTGCGGCCGTGGGAAAATCCGCGGAGGGACCGTCGTATCTCTGCCGGGCTTGGGGTTAGAGAGACGCGGGTCGCCTCGTTGGAAAGGTCCCCTCCGGTGGAGCAACCGACCCAAAGGGCGAGTCGATCCGAGCAAAGGCGCCCGAGCTGCGGCCGTGGGAAAATCCGCGGGGGGACCGTTGTATCTCGGCCGGGGAAAGGGCCAGAGGCTCGCGGGTTGGCTCGTTCGAAAGGTCCCCTCGCGTGGAGCAACCGACCCAAAGGGCGAGTCGATCGGAGCAAAGGCGCCCGAGCTGCGCCCCTGGGAAAATCCGGGGAGGGACCGCCGTATCTCGGCCGGGGAAAGGGCTAGAGGCTCGCGGGTAGGCTCGTTCGAAAGCTCCCCTCCGGCAGAGCGAACGACCCGAAGGGCGAAGGCCCCGGATCCGGGGCGCCCGAGATACGGACGTGGGAAAATCCGGGCATAGACCGCCGTATCTCGGCCGGGGAAGGGGCTAGAGGCTCGCGGGTCGGCTCGATCGAAAGGCCCCCTCCGGCAGAGCGACCGACCCGAAGGGCGAAGGCCCCGGACCCGGGGCGCCCGAGATACGGCCGTCGGAATCTCCGCGAGCTTCGACCGGACGTATCTCCGGCGGGCGGGGTCGCACGGACTCGAGGCCTGGCTCGTCGGAAAGCCCCGCGACGGACCTTTCGAACGAGACCGGCCGCGCGTCCGGGCGACCTCCGAGGCGGACGCTAGGGGCGCCGGAGCTCCGGACGAGCGAAAATTCCGCGACGATCCGCCGTATCTCGGCACGGGAAAGGGCCAGAGACTCGAGGGAGGGCTCCTCGGAAAGGGCCCCTCGGGCGGAGCCGCCGACCCGAAGGGCGAAGGCCCCGGACCCGAGGCGCCCGAGAAACGGCCGTGGGAAAATCCCGCGGTGGCCGGCCGTATCTCGGCCCCGGAAAGGGCTAGGGACGCGCGGGTGGGCTCGTTCGAAAGGCCCCCCGCGGCGGAGCCACCCACCCGAAGGGCGAAGGCCCCGGACCCGGGGCGCCGGAGCAGCGCGGTAACGAAATTCGAATTTTCGACCGGAAGTATCTCGGGCCCCCGGGGTCGCACGGACCCGCGGTCGGTCTCGTCGGAAAGCCCCGGGCGAGACCTTTCCGACGAGCCCGGCCCCGAGTCCTTCGGACCTTCCCCGGCCGAGATACGGCGCCCGGCAGTTCATTGGCCGATATATGGGAAACGGGGCGTCGTAGACGCTCCGTGGTATTGGTGACCTTGACGATGCCGCGGGTACCCAAGCTCATTGTTGTATGTTACTCACAGCTCGATGGAACAGGGGTCAAATCGGCCTTGTTGAGGTCATTGCAAAAGGCCTGTAAATCATTTGGTAAACTGCATGTACAAATATCTTTGTATATCAGTCAAATCTGAAGCTATTGTCTTTTGTTTTATATCAAATTAAAGGTGTGTATGTGTACTTTACAGACATATGAGTGACTTTACTGTGTGTTGTTCCTAACAGGAAGGAGAAGAGTTACAGTTGAGCCTGTTTTAGGCCACAAGGCCTGTGAATCACAATGGTAAAGTTGCATGTACAAATTTCTTAATTTTTAATTAAAACAAAGTCCAATCAGATTGTGTGATACATCATTGTAATGCTTGTGTTTTGCAGTTTCACATGAACCCAAGCTCATTGTTGTATGTAACTCACAGCTCGAGGGAACAGGGGTCAAATCGGCCTTGTTGAGGTCATTGCAAAAGGCCAGTAAATTATTTGGTAAATTGCCTGTACAAAAATCTGTGTATATCAGTCAAATCTGAAGCTATTGTCTTTTGTTTTATATCAAATTAAAGGTGTGTATGTGTACTTTACAGACAAATGAGTGACTTTACTGTGTGTTGTTCCTAACAGGAAGGAGAAGAGTTACAGTTGAGCCTGTTTTAGGCCACAAGGCCTGTGAATCACAATGGTAAAGTTGCATGTACAAATTTCTTAATTTTTAATCAAAACAAAGTCCAATCAGACTGTGTGATACATCATTGTAAAGCTTGTGTTTTGCAGTTTCACATGAACCCAACTGTAGTCTGGTAAGTAAATAAATGCTTTGCTTTAAACAAATGCATCTATTTTTAAACGTTTTTAAATGCTATCTTACGTATTTATTGCCGCTCCAGAACCTAAGTCGATGGGGTTGACCAACGGCTGGAGAAGTGAACGCTCCAGAACCTAAGTCGATGGGGTTGACCAACGGCTGGAGAAGTGAACGCTCCAGAACCTAAGTCGATGGGGTTGACCAACGGCTGGAGAAACTTTCGGGTTGACCAACTGCTGGAAGTACTTTCGGGTTGACCAACGGTTGGAGATCGTTTCGGGTTGACCAACGGTTTGGTTCTCCAGAGGGGCCGGGAGTATGGAGCTTAGGCCGGGGGGGAGTGCTTAAGAGTGGGTGCCCGGGACCGAACGGTGCGCCGGGTACGGGCTCCAGGGTGGCCGTGGCGGGTTCCGAGGCCGGCCTCGGGTGCACTGTGGGCGGGTAGAGGGGCCACCGTCCTCGGGGGTCCGAGGCCGGCCTCGGGTGCACTGTGGTCGGGTAGAGGGGCCACCGTCCTCGGGGGTCCGAGGCCGGCCTCGGGTGCACTGTGGTCGGGTAGAGGGGCCACCGTTCTCGGGGTCGTATCTCGGCCGGGGAAAGGGTTAGAGAGAAGCGGGTTGGCTCGTTGGAAAGGGCCGCTCCGGTAGAGCAACCGACCCGAGGGACGAGTTTATCCGAGCAAAGGCGCCCGAGTTACGGCCGTTTAAAGGTCAGGCGGTGGTACCCCGTATCTCGGCCGGGCTTAGGGTTAGAGAGAAGCGGGATGGCTCGTTGGAATGGGCCGCTCCGGTAGAGCAACCGACCCGAGGGACGAGTTCATCCGAGCAAAGGCGCCCGAGTTACAGGCGTTTAAATGTCAGGCGGTGGTACGCCGTATCTCGCCCGGGCTTAGGGTTAGAGAGAAGCGGGTTGGCTCGTTGGAAAGGTCCCCTCCAGTGGAGCAACCGACTCAAAGGGCGAGTCGATCCGAGCAAAGGCGCCCGAGCTGCGGCCGTGGGAAAATCCGCGGAGGGACCGTCGTATCTCTGCCGGGCTTGGGGTTAGAGAGACGCGGGTCGCCTCGTTGGAAAGGTCCCCTCCGGTGGAGCAACCGACCCAAAGGGCGAGTCGATCCGAGCAAAGGCGCCCGAGCTGCGGCCGTGGGAAAATCCGCGGGGGGACCGTTGTATCTCGGCCGGGGAAAGGGCCAGAGGCTCGCGGGTTGGCTCGTTCGAAAGGTCCCCTCGCGTGGAGCAACCGACCCAAAGGGCGAGTCGATCGGAGCAAAGGCGCCCGAGCTGCGCCCCTGGGAAAATCCGGGGAGGGACCGCCGTATCTCGGCCGGGGAAAGGGCTAGAGGCTCGCGGGTAGGCTCGTTCGAAAGCTCCCCTCCGGCAGAGCGAACGACCCGAAGGGCGAAGGCCCCGGATCCGGGGCGCCCGAGATACGGACGTGGGAAAATCCGGGCATAGACCGCCGTATCTCGGCCGGGGAAGGGGCTAGAGGCTCGCGGGTCGGCTCGATCGAAAGGCCCCCTCCGGCAGAGCGACCGACCCGAAGGGCGAAGGCCCCGGACCCGGGGCGCCCGAGATACGGCCGTCGGAATCTCCGCGAGCTTCGACCGGACGTATCTCCGGCGGGCGGGGTCGCACGGACTCGAGGCCTGGCTCGTCGGAAAGCCCCGCGACGGACCTTTCGAACGAGACCGGCCGCGCGTCCGGGCGACCTCCGAGGCGGACGCTAGGGGCGCCGGAGCTCCGGACGAGCGAAAATTCCGCGACGATCCGCCGTATCTCGGCACGGGAAAGGGCCAGAGACTCGAGGGAGGGCTCCTCGGAAAGGGCCCCTCGGGCGGAGCCGCCGACCCGAAGGGCGAAGGCCCCGGACCCGAGGCGCCCGAGAAACGGCCGTGGGAAAATCCCGCGGTGGCCGGCCGTATCTCGGCCCCGGAAAGGGCTAGGGACGCGCGGGTGGGCTCGTTCGAAAGGCCCCCCGCGGCGGAGCCACCCACCCGAAGGGCGAAGGCCCCGGACCCGGGGCGCCGGAGCAGCGCGGTAACGAAATTCGAATTTTCGACCGGAAGTATCTCGGGCCCCCGGGGTCGCACGGACCCGCGGTCGGTCTCGTCGGAAAGCCCCGGGCGAGACCTTTCCGACGAGCCCGGCCCCGAGTCCTTCGGACCTTCCCCGGCCGAGATACGGCGCCCGGCAGTTCATTGGCCGATATATGGGAAACGGGGCGTCGTAGACGCTCCGTGGTATTGGTGACCTTGACGATGCCGCGGGTACCCAAGCTCATTGTTGTATGTTACTCACAGCTCGATGGAACAGGGGTCAAATCGGCCTTGTTGAGGTCATTGCAAAAGGCCTGTAAATCATTTGGTAAACTGCATGTACAAATATCTTTGTATATCAGTCAAATCTGAAGCTATTGTCTTTTGTTTTATATCAAATTAAAGGTGTGTATGTGTACTTTACAGACATATGAGTGACTTTACTGTGTGTTGTTCCTAACAGGAAGGAGAAGAGTTACAGTTGAGCCTGTTTTAGGCCACAAGGCCTGTGAATCACAATGGTAAAGTTGCATGTACAAATTTCTTAATTTTTAATTAAAACAAAGTCCAATCAGATTGTGTGATACATCATTGTAATGCTTGTGTTTTGCAGTTTCACATGAACCCAAGCTCATTGTTGTATGTAACTCACAGCTCGAGGGAACAGGGGTCAAATCGGCCTTGTTGAGGTCATTGCAAAAGGCCAGTAAATTATTTGGTAAATTGCCTGTACAAAAATCTGTGTATATCAGTCAAATCTGAAGCTATTGTCTTTTGTTTTATATCAAATTAAAGGTGTGTATGTGTACTTTACAGACAAATGAGTGACTTTACTGTGTGTTGTTCCTAACAGGAAGGAGAAGAGTTACAGTTGAGCCTGTTTTAGGCCACAAGGCCTGTGAATCACAATGGTAAAGTTGCATGTACAAATTTCTTAATTTTTAATCAAAACAAAGTCCAATCAGACTGTGTGATACATCATTGTAAAGCTTGTGTTTTGCAGTTTCACATGAACCCAACTGTAGTCTGGTAAGTAAATAAATGCTTTGCTTTAAACAAATGCATCTATTTTTAAACGTTTTTAAATGCTATCTTACGTATTTATTGCCGCTCCAGAACCTAAGTCGATGGGGTTGACCAACGGCTGGAGAAGTGAACGCTCCAGAACCTAAGTCGATGGGGTTGACCAACGGCTGGAGAAGTGAACGCTCCAGAACCTAAGTCGATGGGGTTGACCAACGGCTGGAGAAACTTTCGGGTTGACCAACTGCTGGAAGTACTTTCGGGTTGACCAACGGTTGGAGATCGTTTCGGGTTGACCAACGGTTTGGTTCTCCAGAGGGGCCGGGAGTATGGAGCTTAGGCCGGGGGGGAGTGCTTAAGAGTGGGTGCCCGGGACCGAACGGTGCGCCGGGTACGGGCTCCAGGGTGGCCGTGGCGGGTTCCGAGGCCGGCCTCGGGTGCACTTTGGGCGGGTAGAGGGGCCACCGTCCTCGGGGGTCCGAGGCCGGCCTCGGGTGCACTGTGGTCGGGTAGAGGGGCCACCGTCCTCGGGGGTCCGAGGCCGGCCTCGGGTGCACTGTGGTCGGGTAGAGGGGCCACCGTTCTCGGGGTCGTATCTCGGCCGGGGAAAGGGTTAGAGAGAAGCGGGTTGGCTCGTTGGAAAGGGCCGCTCCGGTAGAGCAACCGACCCGAGGGACGAGTTTATCCGAGCAAAGGCGCCCGAGTTACGGCCGTTTAAAGGTCAGGCGGTGGTACCCCGTATCTCGGCCGGGCTTAGGGTTAGAGAGAAGCGGGATGGCTCGTTGGAATGGGCCGCTCCGGTAGAGCAACCGACCCGAGGGACGAGTTCATCCGAGCAAAGGCGCCCGAGTTACAGGCGTTTAAATGTCAGGCGGTGGTACGCCGTATCTCGCCCGGGCTTAGGGTTAGAGAGAAGCGGGTTGGCTCGTTGGAAAGGTCCCCTCCAGTGGAGCAACCGACTCAAAGGGCGAGTCGATCCGAGCAAAGGCGCCCGAGCTGCGGCCGTGGGAAAATCCGCGGAGGGACCGTCGTATCTCTGCCGGGCTTGGGGTTAGAGAGACGCGGGTCGCCTCGTTGGAAAGGTCCCCTCCGGTGGAGCAACCGACCCAAAGGGCGAGTCGATCCGAGCAAAGGCGCCCGAGCTGCGGCCGTGGGAAAATCCGCGGGGGGACCGTTGTATCTCGGCCGGGGAAAGGGCCAGAGGCTCGCGGGTTGGCTCGTTCGAAAGGTCCCCTCGCGTGGAGCAACCGACCCAAAGGGCGAGTCGATCGGAGCAAAGGCGCCCGAGCTGCGCCCCTGGGAAAATCCGGGGAGGGACCGCCGTATCTCGGCCGGGGAAAGGGCTAGAGGCTCGCGGGTAGGCTCGTTCGAAAGCTCCCCTCCGGCAGAGCGAACGACCCGAAGGGCGAAGGCCCCGGATCCGGGGCGCCCGAGATACGGACGTGGGAAAATCCGGGCATAGACCGCCGTATCTCGGCCGGGGAAGGGGCTAGAGGCTCGCGGGTCGGCTCGATCGAAAGGCCCCCTCCGGCAGAGCGACCGACCCGAAGGGCGAAGGCCCCGGACCCGGGGCGCCCGAGATACGGCCGTCGGAATCTCCGCGAGCTTCGACCGGACGTATCTCCGGCGGGCGGGGTCGCACGGACTCGAGGCCTGGCTCGTCGGAAAGCCCCGCGACGGACCTTTCGAACGAGACCGGCCGCGCGTCCGGGCGACCTCCGAGGCGGACGCTAGGGGCGCCGGAGCTCCGGACGAGCGAAAATTCCGCGACGATCCGCCGTATCTCGGCACGGGAAAGGGCCAGAGACTCGAGGGAGGGCTCCTCGGAAAGGGCCCCTCGGGCGGAGCCGCCGACCCGAAGGGCGAAGGCCCCGGACCCGAGGCGCCCGAGAAACGGCCGTGGGAAAATCCCGCGGTGGCCGGCCGTATCTCGGCCCCGGAAAGGGCTAGGGACGCGCGGGTGGGCTCGTTCGAAAGGCCCCCCGCGGCGGAGCCACCCACCCGAAGGGCGAAGGCCCCGGACCCGGGGCGCCGGAGCAGCGCGGTAACGAAATTCGAATTTTCGACCGGAAGTATCTCGGGCCCCCGGGGTCGCACGGACCCGCGGTCGGTCTCGTCGGAAAGCCCCGGGCGAGACCTTTCCGACGAGCCCGGCCCCGAGTCCTTCGGACCTTCCCCGGCCGAGATACGGCGCCCGGCAGTTCATTGGCCGATATATGGGAAACGGGGCGTCGTAGACGCTCCGTGGTATTGGTGACCTTGACGATGCCGCGGGTACCCAAGCTCATTGTTGTATGTTACTCACAGCTCGATGGAACAGGGGTCAAATCGGCCTTGTTGAGGTCATTGCAAAAGGCCTGTAAATCATTTGGTAAACTGCATGTACAAATATCTTTGTATATCAGTCAAATCTGAAGCTATTGTCTTTTGTTTTATATCAAATTAAAGGTGTGTATGTGTACTTTACAGACATATGAGTGACTTTACTGTGTGTTGTTCCTAACAGGAAGGAGAAGAGTTACAGTTGAGCCTGTTTTAGGCCACAAGGCCTGTGAATCACAATGGTAAAGTTGCATGTACAAATTTCTTAATTTTTAATTAAAACAAAGTCCAATCAGATTGTGTGATACATCATTGTAATGCTTGTGTTTTGCAGTTTCACATGAACCCAAGCTCATTGTTGTATGTAACTCACAGCTCGAGGGAACAGGGGTCAAATCGGCCTTGTTGAGGTCATTGCAAAAGGCCAGTAAATTATTTGGTAAATTGCCTGTACAAAAATCTGTGTATATCAGTCAAATCTGAAGCTATTGTCTTTTGTTTTATATCAAATTAAAGGTGTGTATGTGTACTTTACAGACAAATGAGTGACTTTACTGTGTGTTGTTCCTAACAGGAAGGAGAAGAGTTACAGTTGAGCCTGTTTTAGGCCACAAGGCCTGTGAATCACAATGGTAAAGTTGCATGTACAAATTTCTTAATTTTTAATCAAAACAAAGTCCAATCAGACTGTGTGATACATCATTGTAAAGCTTGTGTTTTGCAGTTTCACATGAACCCAACTGTAGTCTGGTAAGTAAATAAATGCTTTGCTTTAAACAAATGCATCTATTTTTAAACGTTTTTAAATGCTATCTTACGTATTTATTGCCGCTCCAGAACCTAAGTCGATGGGGTTGACCAACGGCTGGAGAAGTGAACGCTCCAGAACCTAAGTCGATGGGGTTGACCAACGGCTGGAGAAGTGAACGCTCCAGAACCTAAGTCGATGGGGTTGACCAACGGCTGGAGAAACTTTCGGGTTGACCAACTGCTGGAAGTACTTTCGGGTTGACCAACGGTTGGAGATCGTTTCGGGTTGACCAACGGTTTGGTTCTCCAGAGGGGCCGGGAGTATGGAGCTTAGGCCGGGGGGGAGTGCTTAAGAGTGGGTGCCCGGGACCGAACGGTGCGCCGGGTACGGGCTCCAGGGTGGCCGTGGCGGGTTCCGAGGCCGGCCTCGGGTGCACTGTGGGCGGGTAGAGGGGCCACCGTCCTCGGGGGTCCGAGGCCGGCCTCGGGTGCACTGTGGTCGGGTAGAGGGGCCACCGTCCTCGGGGGTCCGAGGCCGGCCTCGGGTGCACTGTGGTCGGGTAGAGGGGCCACCGTTCTCGGGGTCGTATCTCGGCCGGGGAAAGGGTTAGAGAGAAGCGGGTTGGCTCGTTGGAAAGGGCCGCTCCGGTAGAGCAACCGACCCGAGGGACGAGTTTATCCGAGCAAAGGCGCCCGAGTTACGGCCGTTTAAAGGTCAGGCGGTGGTACCCCGTATCTCGGCCGGGCTTAGGGTTAGAGAGAAGCGGGATGGCTCGTTGGAATGGGCCGCTCCGGTAGAGCAACCGACCCGAGGGACGAGTTCATCCGAGCAAAGGCGCCCGAGTTACAGGCGTTTAAATGTCAGGCGGTGGTACGCCGTATCTCGCCCGGGCTTAGGGTTAGAGAGAAGCGGGTTGGCTCGTTGGAAAGGTCCCCTCCAGTGGAGCAACCGACTCAAAGGGCGAGTCGATCCGAGCAAAGGCGCCCGAGCTGCGGCCGTGGGAAAATCCGCGGAGGGACCGTCGTATCTCTGCCGGGCTTGGGGTTAGAGAGACGCGGGTCGCCTCGTTGGAAAGGTCCCCTCCGGTGGAGCAACCGACCCAAAGGGCGAGTCGATCCGAGCAAAGGCGCCCGAGCTGCGGCCGTGGGAAAATCCGCGGGGGGACCGTTGTATCTCGGCCGGGGAAAGGGCCAGAGGCTCGCGGGTTGGCTCGTTCGAAAGGTCCCCTCGCGTGGAGCAACCGACCCAAAGGGCGAGTCGATCGGAGCAAAGGCGCCCGAGCTGCGCCCCTGGGAAAATCCGGGGAGGGACCGCCGTATCTCGGCCGGGGAAAGGGCTAGAGGCTCGCGGGTAGGCTCGTTCGAAAGCTCCCCTCCGGCAGAGCGAACGACCCGAAGGGCGAAGGCCCCGGATCCGGGGCGCCCGAGATACGGACGTGGGAAAATCCGGGCATAGACCGCCGTATCTCGGCCGGGGAAGGGGCTAGAGGCTCGCGGGTCGGCTCGATCGAAAGGCCCCCTCCGGCAGAGCGACCGACCCGAAGGGCGAAGGCCCCGGACCCGGGGCGCCCGAGATACGGCCGTCGGAATCTCCGCGAGCTTCGACCGGACGTATCTCCGGCGGGCGGGGTCGCACGGACTCGAGGCCTGGCTCGTCGGAAAGCCCCGCGACGGACCTTTCGAACGAGACCGGCCGCGCGTCCGGGCGACCTCCGAGGCGGACGCTAGGGGCGCCGGAGCTCCGGACGAGCGAAAATTCCGCGACGATCCGCCGTATCTCGGCACGGGAAAGGGCCAGAGACTCGAGGGAGGGCTCCTCGGAAAGGGCCCCTCGGGCGGAGCCGCCGACCCGAAGGGCGAAGGCCCCGGACCCGAGGCGCCCGAGAAACGGCCGTGGGAAAATCCCGCGGTGGCCGGCCGTATCTCGGCCCCGGAAAGGGCTAGGGACGCGCGGGTGGGCTCGTTCGAAAGGCCCCCCGCGGCGGAGCCACCCACCCGAAGGGCGAAGGCCCCGGACCCGGGGCGCCGGAGCAGCGCGGTAACGAAATTCGAATTTTCGACCGGAAGTATCTCGGGCCCCCGGGGTCGCACGGACCCGCGGTCGGTCTCGTCGGAAAGCCCCGGGCGAGACCTTTCCGACGAGCCCGGCCCCGAGTCCTTCGGACCTTCCCCGGCCGAGATACGGCGCCCGGCAGTTCATTGGCCGATATATGGGAAACGGGGCGTCGTAGACGCTCCGTGGTATTGGTGACCTTGACGATGCCGCGGGTACCCAAGCTCATTGTTGTATGTTACTCACAGCTCGATGGAACAGGGGTCAAATCGGCCTTGTTGAGGTCATTGCAAAAGGCCTGTAAATCATTTGGTAAACTGCATGTACAAATATCTTTGTATATCAGTCAAATCTGAAGCTATTGTCTTTTGTTTTATATCAAATTAAAGGTGTGTATGTGTACTTTACAGACATATGAGTGACTTTACTGTGTGTTGTTCCTAACAGGAAGGAGAAGAGTTACAGTTGAGCCTGTTTTAGGCCACAAGGCCTGTGAATCACAATGGTAAAGTTGCATGTACAAATTTCTTAATTTTTAATTAAAACAAAGTCCAATCAGATTGTGTGATACATCATTGTAATGCTTGTGTTTTGCAGTTTCACATGAACCCAAGCTCATTGTTGTATGTAACTCACAGCTCGAGGGAACAGGGGTCAAATCGGCCTTGTTGAGGTCATTGCAAAAGGCCAGTAAATTATTTGGTAAATTGCCTGTACAAAAATCTGTGTATATCAGTCAAATCTGAAGCTATTGTCTTTTGTTTTATATCAAATTAAAGGTGTGTATGTGTACTTTACAGACAAATGAGTGACTTTACTGTGTGTTGTTCCTAACAGGAAGGAGAAGAGTTACAGTTGAGCCTGTTTTAGGCCACAAGGCCTGTGAATCACAATGGTAAAGTTGCATGTACAAATTTCTTAATTTTTAATCAAAACAAAGTCCAATCAGACTGTGTGATACATCATTGTAAAGCTTGTGTTTTGCAGTTTCACATGAACCCAACTGTAGTCTGGTAAGTAAATAAATGCTTTGCTTTAAACAAATGCATCTATTTTTAAACGTTTTTAAATGCTATCTTACGTATTTATTGCCGCTCCAGAACCTAAGTCGATGGGGTTGACCAACGGCTGGAGAAGTGAACGCTCCAGAACCTAAGTCGATGGGGTTGACCAACGGCTGGAGAAGTGAACGCTCCAGAACCTAAGTCGATGGGGTTGACCAACGGCTGGAGAAACTTTCGGGTTGACCAACTGCTGGAAGTACTTTCGGGTTGACCAACGGTTGGAGATCGTTTCGGGTTGACCAACGGTTTGGTTCTCCAGAGGGGCCGGGAGTATGGAGCTTAGGCCGGGGGGGAGTGCTTAAGAGTGGGTGCCCGGGACCGAACGGTGCGCCGGGTACGGGCTCCAGGGTGGCCGTGGCGGGTTCCGAGGCCGGCCTCGGGTGCACTGTGGGCGGGTAGAGGGGCCACCGTCCTCGGGGGTCCGAGGCCGGCCTCGGGTGCACTGTGGTCGGGTAGAGGGGCCACCGTCCTCGGGGGTCCGAGGCCGGCCTCGGGTGCACTGTGGTCGGGTAGAGGGGCCACCGTTCTCGGGGTCGTATCTCGGCCGGGGAAAGGGTTAGAGAGAAGCGGGTTGGCTCGTTGGAAAGGGCCGCTCCGGTAGAGCAACCGACCCGAGGGACGAGTTTATCCGAGCAAAGGCGCCCGAGTTACGGCCGTTTAAAGGTCAGGCGGTGGTACCCCGTATCTCGGCCGGGCTTAGGGTTAGAGAGAAGCGGGATGGCTCGTTGGAATGGGCCGCTCCGGTAGAGCAACCGACCCGAGGGACGAGTTCATCCGAGCAAAGGCGCCCGAGTTACAGGCGTTTAAATGTCAGGCGGTGGTACGCCGTATCTCGCCCGGGCTTAGGGTTAGAGAGAAGCGGGTTGGCTCGTTGGAAAGGTCCTCTCCAGTGGAGCAACCGACTCAAAGGGCGAGTCGATCCGAGCAAAGGCGCCCGAGCTGCGGCCGTGGGAAAATCCGCGGAGGGACCGTCGTATCTCTGCCGGGCTTGGGGTTAGAGAGACGCGGGTCGCCTCGTTGGAAAGGTCCCCTCCGGTGGAGCAACCGACCCAAAGGGCGAGTCGATCCGAGCAAAGGCGCCCGAGCTGCGGCCGTGGGAAAATCCGCGGGGGGACCGTTGTATCTCGGCCGGGGAAAGGGCCAGAGGCTCGCGGGTTGGCTCGTTCGAAAGGTCCCCTCGCGTGGAGCAACCGACCCAAAGGGCGAGTCGATCGGAGCAAAGGCGCCCGAGCTGCGCCCCTGGGAAAATCCGGGGAGGGACCGCCGTATCTCGGCCGGGGAAAGGGCTAGAGGCTCGCGGGTAGGCTCGTTCGAAAGCTCCCCTCCGGCAGAGCGAACGACCCGAAGGGCGAAGGCCCCGGATCCGGGGCGCCCGAGATACGGACGTGGGAAAATCCGGGCATAGACCGCCGTATCTCGGCCGGGGAAGGGGCTAGAGGCTCGCGGGTCGGCTCGATCGAAAGGCCCCCTCCGGCAGAGCGACCGACCCGAAGGGCGAAGGCCCCGGACCCGGGGCGCCCGAGATACGGCCGTCGGAATCTCCGCGAGCTTCGACCGGACGTATCTCCGGCGGGCGGGGTCGCACGGACTCGAGGCCTGGCTCGTCGGAAAGCCCCGCGACGGACCTTTCGAACGAGACCGGCCGCGCGTCCGGGCGACCTCCGAGGCGGACGCTAGGGGCGCCGGAGCTCCGGACGAGCGAAAATTCCGCGACGATCCGCCGTATCTCGGCACGGGAAAGGGCCAGAGACTCGAGGGAGGGCTCCTCGGAAAGGGCCCCTCGGGCGGAGCCGCCGACCCGAAGGGCGAAGGCCCCGGACCCGAGGCGCCCGAGAAACGGCCGTGGGAAAATCCCGCGGTGGCCGGCCGTATCTCGGCCCCGGAAAGGGCTAGGGACGCGCGGGTGGGCTCGTTCGAAAGGCCCCCCGCGGCGGAGCCACCCACCCGAAGGGCGAAGGCCCCGGACCCGGGGCGCCGGAGCAGCGCGGTAACGAAATTCGAATTTTCGACCGGAAGTATCTCGGGCCCCCGGGGTCGCACGGACCCGCGGTCGGTCTCGTCGGAAAGCCCCGGGCGAGACCTTTCCGACGAGCCCGGCCCCGAGTCCTTCGGACCTTCCCCGGCCGAGATACGGCGCCCGGCAGTTCATTGGCCGATATATGGGAAACGGGGCGTCGTAGATGCTCCGTGGTATTGGTGACCTTGACGATGCCGCGGGTACCCAAGCTCATTGTTGTATGTTACTCACAGCTCGATGGAACAGGGGTCAAATCGGCCTTGTTGAGGTCATTGCAAAAGGCCTGTAAATCATTTGGTAAACTGCATGTACAAATATCTTTGTATATCAGTCAAATCTGAAGCTATTGTCTTTTGTTTTATATCAAATTAAAGGTGTGTATGTGTACTTTACAGACATATGAGTGACTTTACTGTGTGTTGTTCCTAACAGGAAGGAGAAGAGTTACAGTTGAGCCTGTTTTAGGCCACAAGGCCTGTGAATCACAATGGTAAAGTTGCATGTACAAATTTCTTAATTTTTAATTAAAACAAAGTCCAATCAGATTGTGTGATACATCATTGTAATGCTTGTGTTTTGCAGTTTCACATGAACCCAAGCTCATTGTTGTATGTAACTCACAGCTCGAGGGAACAGGGGTCAAATCGGCCTTGTTGAGGTCATTGCAAAAGGCCAGTAAATTATTTGGTAAATTGCCTGTACAAAAATCTGTGTATATCAGTCAAATCTGAAGCTATTGTCTTTTGTTTTATATCAAATTAAAGGTGTGTATGTGTACTTTACAGACAAATGAGTGACTTTACTGTGTGTTGTTCCTAACAGGAAGGAGAAGAGTTACAGTTGAGCCTGTTTTAGGCCACAAGGCCTGTGAATCACAATGGTAAAGTTGCATGTACAAATTTCTTAATTTTTAATCAAAACAAAGTCCAATCAGACTGTGTGATACATCATTGTAAAGCTTGTGTTTTGCAGTTTCACATGAACCCAACTGTAGTCTGGTAAGTAAATAAATGCTTTGCTTTAAACAAATGCATCTATTTTTAAACGTTTTTAAATGCTATCTTACGTATTTATTGCCGCTCCAGAACCTAAGTCGATGGGGTTGACCAACGGCTGGAGAAGTGAACGCTCCAGAACCTAAGTCGATGGGGTTGACCAACGGCTGGAGAAGTGAACGCTCCAGAACCTAAGTCGATGGGGTTGACCAACGGCTGGAGAAACTTTCGGGTTGACCAACTGCTGGAAGTACTTTCGGGTTGACCAACGGTTGGAGATCGTTTCGGGTTGACCAACGGTTTGGTTCTCCAGAGGGGCCGGGAGTATGGAGCTTAGGCCGGGGGGGAGTGCTTAAGAGTGGGTGCCCGGGACCGAACGGTGCGCCGGGTACGGGCTCCAGGGTGGCCGTGGCGGGTTCCGAGGCCGGCCTCGGGTGCACTGTGGGCGGGTAGAGGGGCCACCGTCCTCGGGGGTCCGAGGCCGGCCTCGGGTGCACTGTGGTCGGGTAGAGGGGCCACCGTCCTCGGGGGTCCGAGGCCGGCCTCGGGTGCACTGTGGTCGGGTAGAGGGGCCACCGTTCTCGGGGTCGTATCTCGGCCGGGGAAAGGGTTAGAGAGAAGCGGGTTGGCTCGTTGGAAAGGGCCGCTCCGGTAGAGCAACCGACCCGAGGGACGAGTTTATCCGAGCAAAGGCGCCCGAGTTACGGCCGTTTAAAGGTCAGGCGGTGGTACCCCGTATCTCGGCCGGGCTTAGGGTTAGAGAGAAGCGGGATGGCTCGTTGGAAAGGGCCGCTCCGGTAGAGCAACCGACCCGAGGGACGAGTTCATCCGAGCAAAGGCGCCCGAGTTACAGGCGTTTAAAGGTCAGGCGGTGGTACGCCGTATCTCGCCCGGGCTTAGGGTTAGAGAGAAGCGGGTTGGCTCGTTGGAAAGGTCCCCTCCAGTGGAGCAATCGACCCAAAGGGCGAGTCGATCCGAGCAAAGGCGCCCGAGCTGCGGCCGTGGGAAAATCCGCGGAGGGACCGTCGTATCTCTGCCGGGCTTGGGGTTAGAGAGACGCGGGTCGCCTCGTTGGAAAGGTCCCCTCCGGTGGAGCAACCGACCCAAAGGGCGAGTCGATCCGAGCAAAGGCGCCCGAGCTGCGGCCGTGGGAAAATCCGCGGGGGGACCGTTGTATCTCGGCCGGGGAAAGGGCCAGAGGCTCGCGGGTTGGCTCGTTCGAAAGGTCCCCTCGCGTGGAGCAACCGACCCAAAGGGCGAGTCGATCGGAGCAAAGGCGCCCGAGCTGCGCCCCTGGGAAAATCCGGGGAGGGACCGCCGTATCTCGGCCGGGGAAAGGGCTAGAGGCTCGCGGGTAGGCTCGTTCGAAAGCTCCCCTCCGGCAGAGCGAACGACCCGTAGGGCGAAGGCCCCGGATCCGGGGCGCCCGAGATACGGACGTGGGAAAATCCGGGCATAGACCGCCGTATCTCGGCCGGGGAAGGGGCTAGAGGCTCGCGGGTCGGCTCGATCGAAAGGCCCCCTCCGGCAGAGCGACCGACCCGAAGGGCGAAGGCCCCGGACCCGGGGCGCCCGAGATACGGCCGTCGGAATCTCCGCGAGCTTCGACCGGACGTATCTCCGGCGGGCGGGGTCGCACGGACTCGAGGCCTGGCTCGTCGGAAAGCCCCGCGACGGACCTTTCGAACGAGACCGGCCGCGCGTCCGGGCGACCTCCGAGGCGGACGCTAGGGGCGCCGGAGCTCCGGACGAGCGAAAATTCCGCGACGATCCGCCGTATCTCGGCACGGGAAAGGGACAGAGACTCGAGGGAGGGCTCCTCGGAAAGGGCCCCTCGGGCGGAGCCGCCGACCTGAAGGTCGAAGGCCCCGGACCCGAGGCGCCCGAGAAACGGCCGTGGGAAAATCCCGCGGTGGCCGGCCGTATCTCGGCCCCGGAAAGGGCTAGGGACGCGCGGGTGGGCTCGTTCGAAAGGCCCCCCGCGGCGGAGCAACCCACCCGAAGGGCGAAGGCCCCGGACCCGGGGCGCCGGAGCAGCGCGGTAACGAAATTCGAATTTTCGACCGGAAGTATCTCGGGCCCCCGGGGTCGCACGGACCCGCGGTCGGTCTCGTCGGAAAGCCCCGGGCGAGACCTTTCCGACGAGCCCGGCCCCGAGTCCTTCGGACCTTCCCCGGCCGAGATACGGCGCCCGGCAGTTCATTGGCCGATATCTCGGAAACGGGCCGTCGTAGACGCTCCGTGGTATTGGTGACCTTGACGATGCCGCGGGTACCCAAGCTCATTGTTGTATGTTACTCACAGCTCGATGGAACAGGGGTCAAATCGGCCTTGTTGAGGTCATTGCAAAAGGCCTGTAAATCATTTGGTAAACTGCATGTACAAATATCTTTGTATATCAGTCAAATCTGAAGCTATTGTCTTTTGTTTTATATCAAATTAAAGGTGTGTATGTGTACTTTACAGACATATGAGTGACTTTACTGTGTGTTGTTCCTAACAGGAAGGAGAAGAGTTACAGTTGAGCCTGTTTTAGGCCACAAGGCCTGTGAATCACAATGGTAAAGTTGCATGTACAAATTTCTTAATTTTTAATTAAAACAAAGTCCAATCAGATTGTGTGATACATCATTGTAATGCTTGTGTTTTGCAGTTTCACATGAACCCAAGCTCATTGTTGTATGTAACTCACAGCTCGAGGGAACAGGGGTCAAATCGGCCTTGTTGAGGTCATTGCAAAAGGCCAGTAAATTATTTGGTAAATTGCCTGTACAAAAATCTGTGTATATCAGTCAAATCTGAAGCTATTGTCTTTTGTTTTATATCAAATTAAAGGTGTGTATGTGTACTTTACAGACAAATGAGTGACTTTACTGTGTGTTGTTCCTAACAGGAAGGAGAAGAGTTACAGTTGAGCCTGTTTTAGGCCACAAGGCCTGTGAATCACAATGGTAAAGTTGCATGTACAAATTTCTTAATTTTTAATCAAAACAAAGTCCAATCAGACTGTGTGATACATCATTGTAAAGCTTGTGTTTTGCAGTTTCACATGAACCCAACTGTAGTCTGGTAAGTAAATAAATGCTTTGCTTTAAACAAATGCATCTATTTTTAAACGTTTTTAAATGCTATCTTACGTATTTATTGCCGCTCCAGAACCTAAGTCGATGGGGTTGACCAACGGCTGGAGAAGTGAACGCTCCAGAACCTAAGTCGATGGGGTTGACCAACGGCTGGAGAAGTGAACGCTCCAGAACCTAAGTCGATGGGGTTGACCAACGGCTGAAGAAACTTTCGGGTTGACCAACTGCTGGAAGTACTTTCGGGTTGACCAACGGTTGGAGATCGTTTCGGGTTGACCAACGGTTTGGTTCTCCAGAGGGGCCGGGAGTATGGAGCTTAGGCCGGGGGGGAGTGCTTAAGAGTGGGTGCCCGGGACCGAACGGTGCGCCGGGTACGGGCTCCAGGGTGGCCGTGGCGGGTTCCGAGGCCGGCCTCGGGTGCACTGTGGGCGGGTAGAGGGGCCACCGTCCTCGGGGGTCCGAGGCCGGCCTCGGGTGCACTGTGGTCGGGTAGAGGGGCCACCGTCCTCGGGGGTCCGAGGCCGGCCTCGGGTGCACTGTGGTCGGGTAGAGGGGCCACCGTTCTCGGGGTCGTATCTCGGCCGGGGAAAGGGTTAGAGAGAAGCGGGTTGGCTCGTTGGAAAGGGCCGCTCCGGTAGAGCAACCGACCCGAGGGACGAGTTTATCCGAGCAAAGGCGCCCGAGTTACGGCCGTTTAAAGGTCAGGCGGTGGTACCCCGTATCTCGGCCGGGCTTAGGGTTAGAGAGAAGCGGGATGGCTCGTTGGAATGGGCCGCTCCGGTAGAGCAACCGACCCGAGGGACGAGTTCATCCGAGCAAAGGCGCCCGAGTTACAGGCGTTTAAATGTCAGGCGGTGGTACGCCGTATCTCGCCCGGGCTTAGGGTTAGAGAGAAGCGGGTTGGCTCGTTGGAAAGGTCCCCTCCAGTGGAGCAACCGACTCAAAGGGCGAGTCGATCCGAGCAAAGGCGCCCGAGCTGCGGCCGTGGGAAAATCCGCGGAGGGACCGTCGTATCTCTGCCGGGCTTGGGGTTAGAGAGACGCGGGTCGCCTCGTTGGAAAGGTCCCCTCCGGTGGAGCAACCGACCCAAAGGGCGAGTCGATCCGAGCAAAGGCGCCCGAGCTGCGGCCGTGGGAAAATCCGCGGGGGGACCGTTGTATCTCGGCCGGGGAAAGGGCCAGAGGCTCGCGGGTTGGCTCGTTCGAAAGGTCCCCTCGCGTGGAGCAACCGACCCAAAGGGCGAGTCGATCGGAGCAAAGGCGCCCGAGCTGCGCCCCTGGGAAAATCCGGGGAGGGACCGCCGTATCTCGGCCGGGGAAAGGGCTAGAGGCTCGCGGGTAGGCTCGTTCGAAAGCTCCCCTCCGGCAGAGCGAACGACCCGAAGGGCGAAGGCCCCGGATCCGGGGCGCCCGAGATACGGACGTGGGAAAATCCGGGCATAGACCGCCGTATCTCGGCCGGGGAAGGGGCTAGAGGCTCGCGGGTCGGCTCGATCGAAAGGCCCCCTCCGGCAGAGCGACCGACCCGAAGGGCGAAGGCCCCGGACCCGGGGCGCCCGAGATACGGCCGTCGGAATCTCCGCGAGCTTCGACCGGACGTATCT